>NW_016690180.1:7827480-8358096 GCF_001604755.1 Lepidothrix coronata | reverse complement strand
GCACCTGGCCTTGTTGAACCTCATCCCACTGGAATCAGCCCAACTCTCCAGCCTGTCCAGGTCCCATTGCAGTATTTGATCTCAGTTTCTGGGCTTCTTGTTAAGCAAAACAGAGCCTTGATAGGACTGCTGTAGTACACCCACTGCACAAGAGGTTGGTTAAAGTAAGTCTTCAAACATCTGCCTTCATGCAGCAGCCACCTCTCATGTCAAAGGCAAGGGGCCCCCTCTTTCCACAGACTGTTCAGAGAAGGGTTGTCTTAGGACATTGACCTAATGTATAGGCCACACAAGTTGGAAATGTGATGGTCCTAGGGGAGAGGAGGAAGAAAACAGCAAAAGGGAGGTGAAAACAGATGTCAGTAAATATAAAGGCAGAGGAGCTATGTCCATTTCATGTGCAGTTCTACTATTACAGCTGTTTCTTTACTATTTCTTTATAGTCTGTTATATTTGTAACTATGTACATGCTTACATTTTTATATGCAAGTAAGAGGCAGTCTCATACTGCAACTAAAGAAAACTAACCCCTAGCTGCAGTCAAGTGCTCCCACCACTCTCCTCATACTCTTTTCTTAGCATTTGTCTCACTTGCAGTGAACCAGTTCCAAACACCAAACTAGCACAACTGTACCCTGACTTCTGTCAACTCAGCTCCCTGAATAAATTCGCCATTGAATAGGACCCCATCATGGTGAGCATATGCTGGAACCCAAAAAGGAAGGTGCTTAACCGGGAGGCAGAAGGAGGAGCAGGACTGACCTTTGTGTCAGCCAGTAGCCATTTGACAGGCTCAGCTGTACTACCAAATGTACTCCCAGCCAAGAGGATTTTTATTCAACAGATATATGTTGGACATAGCAATATCTACTAGTTACATACAACATGCCACAAGTAGAAACAAGTTTTTTGGGGGTTGTTTTGGTTTTTGGGGTTATTTTTGGGGGGGGGGTTGCTTTTTTTTTTTTTTTGGTGGTTTTATTTCACTGTTTTTGTTGTTTGGTTCTGCTTGGTTTGGGTTTTTTTTCCTGCAGTGTGGAGAATAATTTATTCCTCGAGACCTGAAAATACTATCAATAAATAGACTCAGGTACATGGATCAATTTGAAACTGGAGTACTTTCTATTTCTCAGGATCTTCTGTCTATCCAGTCATACTTTGAATCTCCTGTCAAAGTAAGATTCCAGCATATACCTGCTGCTTCCTATCCAGTGAGGGAGCCATAAGCAGCAAAAAACCTCTGTAGTCTGAAATTTTTGCTCATCCTTTTAGAATGCTGCTTTCTGGGCACATTGAGAGTAAATCACTTCTATGGGCTGAATCTCTCAGAAGGTCACTGCATTATTAATAGCTGATTCAATTTAGCTAGTTAGAGGAAGAACAGTTTCTGAAGTTAGATTGGATTCCAACCACCTTTCTTTGATTTATGTTATTTTTATCCTTTAGCACTAATTGCTCCCTGTGCATGGTTTGCAACACAGCTATAATTCCTGTATCTCTATAATACCAAAATGAATAGCTGCTAGGCAATGTTAATCCTTGCTACCCTTATGCTGCAGATTTTATTGCCCCCACTCGCCTTGTTTGGATCTTTCTCTAAAAAGGATTTTTAACTTCATCTTGAAATCGCTTTGTTGCATTTCCCTATTCATGCCTTCCCACTTCTACCACCTTCCACTATAGATGCTACTGCTGATAATTTTTCACTGAGCACTAGCATATCATAGAATCATAGAACCCAAAAATGTCTTGGGTTGGAAGGAACCTTAAAGATCATCTGGTTCCAAACCCCCCACCATGGGCAGGAACACCTTCCACTACACCAGGTTGCTCAGAGCTCCATCCAACCTGGCCTTGAACACTCCAGGCATGGGGCATCCACATCTCTGGTAGTAGTGCAAGGTATCCTCACTGCCAAGACATAAGAGGCACACTCAGCCATTCTAATTTAACAAGGCTGCCAGCACGAGGGCTGTCCTCTACCAACATGGCTTTATAACAATGAAATTTGTTCTAAGAAGGAAGTTTGCAAAGTAAAAATAATACAAAAATACACCAAATCCCTTTCAAAAGGCAAAGACAGTGGCAAACATTTCTCTGTATCTTTCTCTAAGATCAAGAATAAATTGAGTATGTCCTTCAGCTACTTCTTTCCAGATACCATAATTATATTTCTTCTCTATAACCGAACAATATACAGAAACATTTTGCAATGAAGCCCTAATGATACTGTGAAGTGTTCACTTAAAAAACACAGCAAGTTTTGTGTCACCAGAGGATATAAGGTTTCTGCTCTGAGGATGTTGTTTAGCCTGGAGAAGAGGAGGCTCAAGGGAGACCTCATCACTCTCTACAACTCCCTGAAAGGAGGTTGTAGCCAGGTGGGGGTTGGTCTCTTTTCCCAGGCAGCTATCAGTAAGACAAGAGGGCATGGTCTTAAGCTGTGCCAGGGGAGGTTTAGGTTAGATATTAGGAAGAAATTCTTTACAGAGAGGGTAATCAGGCATTGGAATGGGCTGCCCAGGGAAGTGGTGGATTCTCCATCCCTGGAGGTTTTTAAGATGAGACTGGATGTGGCACTTAGTGCCATGGTCTAGTAACCACGGTGGTGTTGGATCAAGGGTTGGACTTGATGATCTTGGAGGTCCCTTCCAACCTAGCTGATTCTATGATTCTATGATTCTTTTGACTCAACAATTTCTTCATTAATCACAGCCTTACATCACATACAATAAAATGCTTGCACAAAGAATTTGAGTTACATTTACAAATGTCTTAAGAAATGAAGAACGGTGATGATTTTTCTCCTTGATGCTTAATCCATTTAAAAATTGCTCTGGATGTTGATATTGAGAGCAGTGGATATGGGGATTCCAAGAAAGAGTAGTAGCACCAGAGTCACAGACACAGAGGAGAGAGATGACACTAGCAGCCATAATTTTTTCTGGCAAAAGGGAGAAAATTATGGGAATCTAGGGGGATAAAGCCAATAAAGCAGTTTGAGTGCTCACAATGTATAAGACTCAAGGCCTGAAAATGTTAAGTCCCTGTTGAAAACAAGAGAACAACAAGTTGTTTAGATGTACTATGGGGAAAAAAAGAAGAAGCCATGCATAAAAGGCAGCTTGGGTCTTTGAATCCAGCAAGTACTGAGGGTCGTCTTGCATATTTTATGATCAATATCCCAAGACAAATAACAACACTTTGAAAACGTTTGTTGCTTTCAATTTTATTAAATTACAGCAAGTTACTTTCTCATCAATCAATTAAATAGGCAAGAGTGGAACTTGATTATATATCCCTGAGTTGGTCTGCCATAAATCAAACCCACAGTCGAGTGTTTAATTACGTGTTCACAAACTGTTGTATATAAAGGAACTTACCTACCAAGTCATATTTTTTATTTCTTTTCTGGAGAATTTGTTTCTCATTAACTGAAGTCTAGCCACAGTGACCTTTCTTTTCAGCCCAGTATCAGGACAGAATCTCACCTACGAAGATCCTAAGGGGAAGCCTTATGAGGAGCGGCTGAGGTCACTTGGTTCGTTCAGCCTGGAGAAGAGGAGAGTGAGGGGAGACTTCATCGTAGTTACAACTTCCTCATGAGGGAAACAGAGGGACAAGTATGGATCTCCTCACTCTTGTGACCAGTCAGAGGACTCAATGAAATAGGATGAGGCTGTGTCAGGGGAGGTTTAGGTTGGATATTAGAAAAAGATTCTTCACTCAGAGGGTGGTTGGGCACTGGAACAGTCTCCCCAGGGAAGTGGTCACAGCACCAAGCCTGACAGAGTTCAAGAAGCGTTTGGACAATGCTCTCAGATACATGATTTGACTCTTGGTGTGTCCTGTGCAGGGCCAGGAGTTGGACTTGATGATCCTAATGGGTCCCTTCCAACTCAGCATTATCTATGATTCCATGATTCTATGTTTCCATTGACCCAATTAATTCTGGCAGCTTGAGGAACAGGCTCCATACCTTGTCGAAATGGGATTCATAATCTAAATGTGTGCATTTCTGGCTTTGTTTATCCTGTGTTTGCTTTATTTCACCCGCATTTGTGAATAGAGTCGAAGGCTGAGGAAAGCTGTATATCAAGATACAAGCAATAAACCTATTTTTACACAACAGACAGGGAAAAAATCCATGAATAGTAAGAGCTTATTTCATCTATTATGACAAGAAAAGCCACAGGATAGGATGCCTTCTAGTGCACCCAAGAGCAAAAATATCAATTTTCCAGAATGGATTTTGTGCTCAAAACGTGCCATGACATTTTTCTGTAGACTTAGTAAATAGCTGGACCATAGTCTGACCACTGTGGTTCACAATCTTTCTATATTATTTATTTAAAATTATCAGCCACCTGGGATTTTTTGCTTGCTTCTAGGAATATTTAGCCTAATGGGCAGTCACATGTAATCTATCTGCACTTCCTTGTTAATGTAAATGATTGAGTTCACAGGACTTGTTAAGGCTCTCGGTCTATTGGTGGAAGTATCTAACACCCCTAACACAAGTCATTGCTGTCCCAGAGGGAGATATTCAGAGATTAAGTTAATACTTTATAAGGCCAAAGCTATTTGGGATGCCAACCCTAAGTTTCAGAATCATAATTTCTCTCCTACTGATATCCTAAAAAACATACTGTTAAAAACTATCCCCCCATCTTCTTTATTTGGCCTTTTCAACACATTATTCTCTCAAGAAGAAGACAGGAAATCCACATTTCCAGAGTGACTCAGTGCCTGAAGGGTTACATATGATCGTTGTCATCAGCTAGTGAACCACTGTGATGAGTAAGTCATGAGAGGAAAAGAAGTTTCTAACACCAAAACTTATAATGCTTAAAAAAAGAGCTACATTAGACTAAATCCATCTATAACCCCAACTTATGCATAAAGTACTTCAAAGAGAAAGTCATCACAAGTTTCTCCTGACCTTAAACTCCTGACCTTAAACTACCTTCTGTTGTAAAAACATGTCTTTTAATGGGCAGATAATCACAACATTAAGAGACATGTATTCTCATTCTTTCACCATCCCAGACAAGTGCGGTGATGTTTCCCAGAATTTGATTTCTTAGAAATGGCAGGACTTGATATAGGTTTTGCTGGTCCCAGATGCCATTATGTGTACAGAGAACAGATCACCCTGTTAGAGTACCCTTCAAAAACAACGGAATATTCTTTAATAAATTTGTATAAGGGCACAAACTTAAACTCTAAAATCAAAAATAATTTATCAATTCTAATTAATGGTGCTGAAATCCTTATCCTACATCTTTCAATTCTGCTAATATATATGAATATATTTGGAATTCATAGAGGTTCCTACTGGGAAACCTAATTTAGCCAGAGATCTCAGAATTGCCACTAAACCTGTAGCTTAACATTTTGCTGAAGAACTGTGAATTGCATGCTCTTTTGATCAAATTCTAGCTTGCCACAAGAGAACTACATCCACACTCAAACAAGGTGATCTGAGAGCAGTAAAATTGTACATGCAGTACAATTTTAAAACTGCCATGGAAGAATTACAGATAAATTGGAAAGATTAATTTTAGGGTTTCTGAGTCATTAAGGCTCTTGGTCTGAGAGGAAAATGGTCAGATCCAGGCAAAGCACGAGATTTCCAAAGAGGCATGAAAGACATAGATCTTTCCATCTTCCACATCTGTAGTTAGTACATTCTTCGTGCAGTCATTTTAGCGTGTAGTAAATGAGATACTGTGGTTATTTTCACCCAGGCCAATTCTTGGCAGCCTCAGTAACTTGCTAGCTTTCATCTGCTTTGCAGTTTTTGCTGCTGGGAGACAGATGATGACTGCCCTTGTTACAATGCTAGATACTCTGGAATGGAAAAAAAAAGGAGGGAATGCATAAAAAAAACAGTGTTATGCAGCAGATGGACAGTGGGGAACAATGCTTAAAGCATCTGATTATTTTGTATGATTCTTTGGGAGGTGGGGAAGTTCTCCTTCTGCTTTATATTCTCGAACCTTGTGCATTGGCTGCAGAGGAATCTATCACTGCTTGTACAGAAAAATGTGGGTTGTGATCCCTGGTGTACCAAACACCCGTAATTTCTGGGTGGTTTCATATGCTCAACATTTTGTTATATTCTGGTACATGAACAGTTTGATACATGAATTTAGCTAGTTTAAATTCCCAGACAAGATATTTATTTACAGAATCCCAGGATAAGAGCTCTCCTACAAAAAGTCCAAGATTTTAATTTGCCTGCTATATATGCCCTTGCCAAGGACATATCAGAAGCCAGATAAGATCATTCAACAATTTATTACAGCTCCAAGGCTTTGAACAAAGATAAATCAAAGGTAGATTTTAAATTTGAAAATAATAAGTTCTTAATATCTCTTTGGTACTTGGCAAGTGTAATATGTTGGGTTTTTTCATCGGGGTGGAAAAGGAACGCATGTTTTTCCTGAAATCAAAATCTATGTTGTGAATTCTTTCATTTAGAGCAAATGAATTTTTTCCCTTCTAGAATCTTCATAATTTGTTCTGATTCAGCAAGGTACTCAAATTTAAAGCTACAAGTACCCTGATATTAGCTCAGTTGGTTAGAGCCTGGTACTAATAATGCCAAGGTTGTGGGTTTGATCCCTGAACTTGAAAGCTGGACTCAATGATCCTTGTGGGTCCCTTCCAGTTCAGAATATTCTGTGATTCTAAATGAGAATGTGGAATTAGTAGAACTGTGTGTTCCCCAGCTAAGGAACATGCTCAGATATAATGACGAATTCAGCCTTAATTAGCTTCTAATACTGGTAAGTGCTTCTTAAGACAAGGAAGATATCAAGTACATCTTGGTTGGAATGTTTCAAATACAGCAGGAATCAGGGTTGTCTTGGTCTAGCTGTGAATGTCTTAAGTAATTAACTGGCTTGTTGATGACACTTATCTATGTATTTATTTACTTTAAATAAGGAGAGACGACACTCCTAAATTTGGAGTAACCCTGACATTGCTCATACTACAAAATAAATTGTTAAGGAAAATGAAATAAAGAAAAGCCCCTAAGATAGGAATGCAACCACATCAGCAGCTGGTATGAAGTACCTTCCCTGTTGGTGAGAATTTCATTTAGATCATCACATTAGCTCTCTACCTATCTGTTCTTGCAGATTAAACCAAATAAGTTGTTTAAATTCTATTTACTTAATGGAGGGAGTCACTGCAACTTGTTTAGTGAAAAGATAGTGGGGACAAGAGGATGGGTTGACTTGTTTTTGTAAAATGTATTCATTATGTTTAGACACCTTTGTATATACACTAGGAATACTCATAGGAAATCAGAAAAATTCAGGGAATTGAACCTTCTGCCTACAGGACTCCAGGACAGAGAATTTCTAGGTCTGCATATGTAAGACTACACTTGGAGAGAGGAGGCAGCTCCAGTGAATAGAAAGAGTAGAAAAATGGTAGATAAGGAATGTGAGCTTTAAGAACAGCCTTCTGAGCAATTTTTTAATTGAATACTAAACTGATTAGAAATTAATGGAATTGGTTTAAAAAACATACCTATTTTTTGCATGTCAGCTCAAGTCATAGCTTCCTGAAATCCTCATTGCCACATCCACCTTTCTTATTCTTCAAATTGGTACAGAAATTGTGAGACTCCTGCAAGTTGCAAGGATGCTTGATGCTTTTTGATTTTCTTCTTCTTTATTTCTCTGCTCTTGGTTTTGTACAGTTTTGGTACTTCCAATATTTTTAAGTACCTCCCCTGTTAAGGAAAATAAGAGTCAGAAAATCACTGGAGTAAAAAATTCATTGACAAAGATAAACGTAATTGAATAAAGTAATGCAAAAAGACAGTGCTATGTTTACTTTAAATACAGAAGAAAGCAGCTGTCTCATGAATTTGCTTTCCCACAGCCAAAGCCATTTAACTTGTGTTTAAGAATAGTGGCAAATAGTGAAAATAATTAATAGAAACAGATTTCACTGGGGCTACTTAAGTAAGAAAAGCTAATATGGTTAAGTACTTGAGGGGATATAACATTTAATGATGGATGCTTATAGGAACTTTATGTGTTCCAGGAACTGCACTTACAGCAATTAATCTTTAGGACACCCCAGAGAGACGACTTTGTAAGAAATAGTTTCCTGCTCAGTTTGCAGAAGGGGTTACAAGCATGGAAACAAGCTGTCATTGTAATATGCCCAAGACTAGTAGCACTTTGATAGGAACAGCAGGGAAAGAACTCCTGAGATACTGGATTTCTTTTCTGCATTCACGTCCTCAAAAGTGGCAGAACCAAAGTGATGTGGGAGATAAGCACACACACTTATTTTGTGTGTGTGTCAGGTGCTCTGTTCCTAAGAGTGCATCTCATACACTGAAGTCCCATGAAAGATATCTAAAAAAGTATTGATATAATTTTCAGGCTGGAAATCCATAGCTTTTCTTCATCATTTTCAATGGGATGACTAATGGAAATTCAAGTTGATTTCACAAAATAAAAAAATAAATAACAGGGAGGGGGTTTTTTTTATTTATTTTAGAAATAGTAGGGAGAGAAGAGTATTTCTTTGCTTGTGTGTTGAGGATGAAACAAGAGTTGGCATAAGTTGAGAATGTCTCATATTTTCCCTCGGGCTTTTAAGTATCAGTGGCTCATTTGAACAATAGAGGTTGTAAAAATACGAAATAGAGAGAATGTGAAAAAGGGCAAAACCAAACGTAATCAGAAAGGGAAGGAAAGAAACTTAGCTTGTAATTTAAAAGTCCTTTATTATATTTGAAATACTTTTTTTCCCCAACAGACTCATATAAGCAAGTCTTCATCTACCTTACTGAGGTTATTGCCTTCACACAATAATTTTATATGTTCCCATTTCAAAGCATTTTATTGGACATACCAATTATAGACTATTATCTTTATTACTAGCATTGGGTAGGAGTAGTAGACCAACATGCCATTATAAAGACAACAACAAAATTATTACTCCTTCAAACAACTTACATATTCTTTTTAATGTGATATGTAAAATGTTATAATGAGAACCATTCTGAATTGCAGTGATTTTCTTGGTTAAATGGTGGCACATACAGAACCTTCAAAGACTTTTTTCTTGTAACTCTTACATCTAAAATAACTAGAGTTTTAAAGCAAGCTTAATAGAGAATTAATATGGACATAGTCATTTTTATTCAGTGACAATTAGTATAATTTTTTTAAACATCACAGTTCTAGGACCAGTAAGAAGGAAGAATCTGATTTTGATACAACTGAGTGTCCTGAATAATAAAAATTGAATTATCCTACCATGAGTCTCAGTGGCATAAGTATATGGACTTCAGTTTGTATGCTCAGAGTATTTGCAGTAATGTTTTCACAGTTTCTGCACAGAAGGGATGGATAACAGTTGTTCTTAGGTAATATCTATCAGATATACTCAGGCATTGCTTTTTGCATTCTGCCATTCCAGCTGATAATCCATTCCTGCAAGAAGGATAGTGCAAAGACCAACTATACTGTGAAGGCAAAAACTGACTCTTGAAATCCAATTGCGATTTGAAATACTCAATTACCATACTTTTCTCCTAAAAAAAAAAAAAAAAAAAAAAAGAGAGAGGAAAAAATATTATTATGGTTCCTGTGAGACTGTGGGCTATATGCAATTTGAATCTATTCTGTAGTTTTATGGATAGCAGCTCTCCCACTTTGTACTTTTACAATTTTATTCCACATCACTTTTGTATGGAGAAAACCACCATTATGTGGCCATACTAACTCACAATTTACAATGATACATATTGCAATGACAAGACCTTTCCTAGACAAAGAGAAAGCAGAAGAGGTCAGATATTTTATTTATACTATTTTCTCTGAGAAAGAAGCAAATGGTAAGTAGGAAGTTACAAACCCTCTGTTATGCATGAACAATGAATCCTCCTCCTAATCTAGGAAGATGAAGTTCTCTTACAGCCTTAAAATAACTTGCAGAAAGAACCAGAAGCCAGGAAGTCTAATTAAGGAACATAGTGGATATCTGTGTGAGATTCCTACAATTCTAATAAATTAGAAGCAGATTTGAAGGGAAGGAGAAGATAAACCTAACCCTTGGTAGCGAGGGGTGAGAAACCATCCTGCTTACTACTAGTGTCTAAGCAGCCTCATAAGAGAGGACATAACTTCACAGCCATACTTAAGAAAACAAAGGAAGAGAAACTCACTCTACGGACAATATGGTTTTAACAAAGACCAACAGAAGATCTTCCAGAAAGAACTGCTGAAAAAACCCCAACAACAAACAATATAAACAGTCTTATGTAGAAGAATAGGGTAATCCTCCAGCACCTATCGTAGCAGAGGTGCTGTGGCAGTGAAAGAGAGAGCTTTAGCAGAATCCATCCTTAACTATGGAACAAAGAGGGCTCATGAGACAAAAACATCTGAGCAAGTGTTATACCGGACATCTGAGCTAGTTCCAGTGTCCCCAGAATGGCTGATCTGGAGCAGCTGATGTTAAGACTGATGCAGAACAGCATTTTTTTGGTGGGCTGTTGGTTTTGTCCTTTTTTTTTTCCTTTTCTGACTTTTATGTTTTAAAATCTGTATTTAAAGAAACTTATTTTCTGCCTGAACTGAATATGGTGATGAGCACTTTCAGGTTGCTAGTCAGAAATGCCCAGGTCTCATCACTAAGACATCCCTGCAGTGCTTTCTTCCTTATGGAGTAGCACATCACAGTACATTGAGGACTGAGGGCTGAAAGCTTGGCCAAGAGAAGTATTCTTGGAAGAGGATATTTCCAGGAACCACTGGGATTTGTGTTTCACATCAAAAATTTCTGAAGGGGTGTTCAGGACATAAGCACTGACTGTCAAACAGAAACTAAGGAAAACTTTTTATTGTCTTGGTTCCCTTTTGGTTTTCTCCTTTCTCCCTCCCCCTTCCTTTCCCCCTTTTTTTACTCTTTTTTTGAGAGGAGTTCTTTGGATGCCAACACTAATTCTTCTTGTAGAAGGGGCAAAATTTTGCTGGTAATTGTCAAAGCTATGACTCTTTCTTTGCAAATTTCTTTGCTCCAGACTTCTTGTATCTCCAAGACAAATTAAATTCCTAAATAACATGCTTAGGGCTAGTGTTAGCTGCAGTTCTGATTCTCTACTCATGTACCATAAGAAAGGCATAAAAAAAATAAACTCAGCAGGAGCAGGCTTGGGGGAGGGCTTCTAGTCCTTCTGTGTAACAGCTAGGCCCAGCGCTTCACATTCACTGCCATTTGTTTCTGCAGCACTTCAGCAACATGTAATTCCTTATTCTGCAGGTGACAGATATCTTTGGTGTTATTACTGCTCTGTGGGCAATAAATCTCCACTCAAATATAAGCCTAGGTCATACCATGTGACAACTTCTTTACTTATTTGCATCACTGTAAGGCAGCCTGGCAATTATACAGAAAGTATGTTACCATGGCAACACAGGGAAACTGCCGCATCTAAAAAAAAAATAAGACTGCAGAATTACTTAACATTTTATTCTCCAAAGACTTCGGTATTCTGATTTTAAATTTTGAACAAAAAATCATAACAAATGGTACCTATTTCACGAATAGGGCTTCCTACGTCTTTTAAAAGTAATTGCTTCTTTTCATCAAGGCATTTTATAATTTGTGGAATTATTGAGTACAGAGTTTAATGAGTAAAATATTCTTCTATCCCTTGTCCAGAATTTTTTTTTTTTTGCAAAAAATACCACTTGATTATTATTCAGGTCAAGTACAGTAATTATTTCGGCACAGTTAATGCGTAAGTCCCCTCACACACTTCCCACACAAATGACTGCAGACAGCTCCGACAGCTCCTGAGTCCTGGTAAAGCTCTGGAAGAGCACAAAAGAATAGCTGACATTTCACTCAGCATAGGAAGGGAAGAGCTATTCAGTCAGAAGCATGAGAAGGGACACAAAAAGGTGAGAGGAACACAACCATCCAATGCCCAAGTCACGGGCTGGTACCCACTGACTCAAGACAAAAAACACCCTGGCTTCTAGCATGTCACAAGGCTCCTTCTGGCTTAGTACCTACTACAAAACTGAGGCTCAGATAATCAAAGATGACTTTGTCACCCAGGTCCCACCTGGTTTTAGCTGCAGTTATGATCCTCCACTCATGTACTATAACAAAAGTGTAAGAAAAAATAAGCTCAACAGGAGCAGGCTTGAGGGAGGGCTTCTAGTCTTCCTGTGTAACAGCTATGCACTGGTTTCAGATGTCCCATGTGACATGATTTATGCTCTTAAACCTTTTAGTCACATGACAGTGATCAGGAAAGTAATGGAGACAGTGTTACCTTCCATATCAACCTGCTACTGCAGATCACCTTGTAAACCTGGGGGTTTCAATAATTTGGTATAAGCTATTGCTGTCATATTATTAATATAGTGGCAATACAATGAAGTACACATGCAAGATTAATGAAATTTAAATACATAAATATAAAATAAAATAAAATATTGCTATATCCCAGAGCATTTTATCTCAGCCTCACTTCACCTCACAAACATAGACAATGCATATAAAGACAAAAGCTGTTTAGTGGCCTAAGAATATTCCTTGTGTGCCTCTTTAAACAGAAATAATTAAAAGCAAACATGAAGCCATCATAGTTTTATGACACATTTCTTGCAAACAGAGAGCAGGCAGAGTGCTCAGTCTGAGTCCTTTTTGACAAAAATGGAACCATGTGACAAAGATAGAAAATTTTAGAGAAGCCCATTAATGCATGACTAATGCTCTACACTGAGGAAAATGCTCTGGCTTCAATTTTTTTCTAAAAGAGTCAACAGTGCTGGCAGTCTGCTTTAAAGTCTGATTTTGAAAAACACACTATCCATCCATTCATTGGCACAGTCAATAGAAAAACACACATTGACTTCTGAAGATCAGAGTTTGAAAAACAAAAGTCTTGCAGTGCAGTGTCTCTGATCTACATTCCGTACTAATTAACCTATATCTTTCAATTGAAAACAGATCTTGGTTCCTTATCAAGAAGCTTAATTAAGTTACCTATATTGCATTTCTGAAATAGATGATAAAATCTAATCTCAAGTCTTTGTTAACATCATTAACCAAAAAGATTCACAGGTAGCTGATCAGGAACAGAAACTATAAAAGTGTCCCAAACATTTGCACAAAGAAAACACACAGAATTTAACCACTGTGGCCTACCTAAAATTATCAATTGTCTTACTATTTACAATAAAGATGTAATAAAAAAATTCAAAATAGCCCAACTATCTATATAAAATCCTAGAGCTTGAGGCCAACAATACAATGGGACACAAAGTAGTAGATCAGCAAAAATTCAGAAATAAAAGCAACAAGGATATGCAGATTTTTATTCCAAACAATAATCTCAGTGAAGAAGAACCAGAATGCCAAGTACAGCAAAAAGCAGAAGCAGCAAGAGGAAGAGAGGTAACTCAAGGAGATACTTGATGTTGTCCGGGGGTCTACTGACCTGTCAACTGAAGCAGCAGCTCAATCATTTTTTCTCAACTAACGAGAAAAAAGATCCAGATACAAGGAAGACAACTGCTTGAGTAAAACTACCACAAAGGAAAGATGACCACCTGGCACCACTGAAAAGAGAACAACAGCCTGCTTCACATACCAACAAAATTACAAGAATTGAGTGGAAAAAGCAGGAAGAAGGGAAGCCTGAAGGTAAAGCTGAAGGAAGGTCTTGTTCACACTGCAGATATTATTTGAAACTAATTCAGTTTCGACTACAACCTCATGTTGTTGTAATGCAGCATTCACAATGAAATGAATTGATTTCCAGTTGCTAAAGAGTCTGTGTTCCTTCTGGAGAAAATGAGGTATCATCATAGGAACAGGATAACTCATCACCTCTGACTAACTGCTTACCAATTTCTGCCTGTACAAGTGCTTAATTGAGTAATATTCCTATATGGGATAGGATTCCTTTCACACTTCAGTAGTATTTCCCATCATGCCAAGCCCCAAACACAACCACATGTCTAACTAAAGAGAGGAAGTATGACACAGTAACATCAACACTAGACATGAGAAGTCAAGCCAGTTCAATACCCTGCCCTGTCATATCTGGAGTAAACTTTGATAAGCCACTTTAAACAAGTCAGTATCAGTATACCATGGTTCATGGAGCCCTCACATGGCTTTCCTCCGGGCTCTACAGGTGATGCACAAGCCTGCGTTGGGATACCTACATGCTCCTGCGGTCACATTGGAAGCCTTCTTATTTGTTGAATGAAGATAACAAACTTCCAAATCCTATGAAGATGTGATCTGTAGAGAGATATGGGTAGCAAGGAGCTAGTGAAATATTAGATCTGTAAACCCTCTTTATTCACAGAGCACAAACTTGTTAAAAATCTAGTGGATATAGGCTGAAAGGAATGTGCAGCTACCTCTACAGAAAACATATGGCTGAATTCAATCTTGGTGTAAACAAAAATACTCTAAGTTTCACACAACTTCCTTTCCTTCTTTTTGTTTCACACTTTTCCCAATAGCTGCAAACTATCATCAAAGCCCATCACAGACGAAGTCATTTCTAAAAGCAAACTATGCATTTTTTAACACCATTTTATCTTTTCCCATATGTCACTCCATCTATTTCTGTTGCTCTTCTTCACCTGTAAGCTGATTATATAGCTGGTAGTTCACTCTCCAGTAAAGCCTGATTCATCTGTAACCACATAAGGACAGATTCCATGACGAAATCCTTAAGCGAAATGGTTTGGAGGAGGTAAATTTCAGTTTCCCCTAAAGATATTTTTCCAAGGCATTCTACCACTAGGAAAAAAGCTCTCTAAATCCTGTTAAATTAACATAATGAATAATACAATCTGTAAGGCCAAAATTGCAAAATAGAAAAGCTATTTCTGGACAGGTTTTCTTTCATTTAGTATTCCCCTGTGCACTATATTCCTTTTTAAGGACACTCTTGAGAGGGGTAAGTTATATTTTGCCATGTTTACAGTAATTACAAAATTATTTCACCCATTTTAACAGACATCTTTCCACATCGTCACTCTCATACTTTTTTGTCTGTATATCCAGTCTTTTGACTCTAAATCAAATCATCTCCACCATATACTTAGAATGTTTGGAACTCATGGATACAAGTTTCCATAAGAAATATGATACTTAGGCAGCTAAATTATTAGTCTCTAAAACAGGTCATTAAATATCTACATTGTTTGACATATTGTTATTTTTAATACACTGGTAGCCTTTCAGCCCTTTTTTTGGAACATGAGCTACTACCTTTTAAAGTAAATGTGAATTCATTTTTGCCAGCTGATTTCATAGAATGATATAAAACTCTGAAATGAAATCCAGTAATGCAGTCTGTACAGCCACTGATTTTCTACCGTGCTTTCAACAAAAAAAGAACAACTCAAAGCATGCCTTCAGAACAATCTGTTATAAGAATCATAATATTTCTTACTCAAAAAATTTTTATATACTTAGAGAGATGTTTTTTCCCTAAAATTCTATTATGTTTCTAGAAGCAGAATTTAAATATATGAAAGCCTAGTAACTATCTCACCCCCTCTATCCCTTTCCTCTCTACTTCCAACTCACTAATCAGTACAAGCATGTGTGTTTTCTCCCATTTTAAAGCAAGTGACAGGTTAAGTGTTTGCCCCAAAACCAAATGCCATAAATTCTCCAGAGCAACAACTCCCCCAGGCTCTGCTACTTCAAGTGTTTCTTCACCTGCTCCCTTGTCCTTCCCTGAAATCATTTCTGTATGACCTTATCTTCTTCCTAGTTTGTGTGCGCACATATGACAAAGAAATTTTGCAGAGAATCTCAGTCTTTGCCATTTCAATTCATAATTAATTCACTCCTCTTCATTTATTAATTAACTAATTTCTTGCTGAGGTTAAAGTTACTCAAAAAGGAAAAATGTAGAACTTTTTCAATGTGTGAAAATCTCCCAGACATCAGTAAAGAAACATGTTTTGGTGGACTACTTCCCAGAGGAGTCCACACACCACAGCAATGAATAACAGAAATTGAATATTTAGGAAAGCTGGGACCTGACATCTGTTTTGGATTTGTTTGCACTTCTTATTCCTAAGACATGTGAGTCTGATTAGACTCTTTGGAGAAGGAAAACAAAAGCAAACATCTTAACCATTCCTCTATAATCACCCTCAGAGAAAATCTTCACAGCTTCTGAAGGTATGCCTCCCCACCTTCACATCTGTGGATAGTACTTATTTTCTGAGGACCATGAAAGCAATCATTTGCATCTGTATACAAAATACCTTTTATGATCATTAGCACCCTGGAATGGGAAGCTCAGGATTTCAGGGATCTAAATCAGGAATTATAAAGGCAAAACAGACTGTATGTCCCAGCGCAACTTTCCCCGTGGTGGTGCAACACAGTTGTGCAGTTTTGGCCCACAATTTACATATATGAATTTTCCCCTGTATACAGTCTCATCATTACACGGAGCTACACACCACTTTCTATAGGCAATATATTGCAAGGTGAAGGGAAATGAGGGTAAGTGAAGATAATTCATCCATATTACTTGCAGAGAAGTTTTTGAATATTACCACTAGCCACATCTGGTGTATTATGCCTGCCTCTTGTTCTCCCTACCCTCTTCTGTGATTGCATGTTACACACTGATTTCAGATTAGGCTTGCTCTTCTTTCTCCTCGTTTCTATGTTCTTTTAGAAAATAGGTCTTTAGCTCATTCAGCTATGCAATATGCATATTTCTAAAACAAAAAATAAGGTCAATCAAGGTCACCAATTACTAATGGAGCCTATTCTAAAATTATATAGCCCAGATGTGATTTTTTTTCTTTTTTAATCAAATGTAGGACAAGAGTAAAGAGTACTTGAATTGACACATTAATATAGGAGGCAGACTATGTGAAGAAGGAATTAGAGTTATAATCAAAGCCTGCTGCATAAGAGCAGACTGCTGCAGCTATATTCGGTGGGGTATGATTTGAGCCATCTATCCACATTTTGATTTCTTCATTGCTTTGTTACTGAAGGCTTATATTGTATTTCTATATACAGAGATACACAAGCTGTAAGAGAGAGATCACAGTTACTGTTGGAAAGGAAACAAGTTACTGAGTGCTGAAAACCACATTTTAAATTAAAATTATATTATGGTTTGAGGCAATTCATACTTCTTATTGTAAATGAGTTTTTATTTGTATATACTTAGAGCAGGAAATCATTAATTATGCTAATATATTTGAGGGAAGCTTACTTATACCATTAGTGTTGAACTCAAGGAAGGATATAAGAAACAAATTGCTGAAGAATGTGTGACCATTCCTGTACAAAATTAAGCACATAAAATTGCAGTAACTTGTTTCCCACAACTTTCAGTAACTTTTGAGGAACCAAGACATTAACCCCGACGGTTTTTATTGGTTTCCATGAAATTTCTACTATAGACTGCACATGAATTATCTGCCTTCCCACATTTGCTGTTCAGAAAGAAAACAACCGTAATTCCCTTTCCTTCTGTTGTTCATGTCATACTCACATGCAGCCTTCCTTGTACCCCTCTATTGAGGTCCCTCAAGTTTTATGCCATTGTTGCAACTAATGCAGTACCTCTATTCCACCTTATATTTTAGGACAAGCCAAGATAAGGGCCTGGAAATATCTACCAGATAAAGGTTGTACAGACCTAGCAGCAAAACTGAAAGAAAAAGAAAAAGTTAACTACTTATGGCTCTTCTGAGGGCTTCAAAAAGCCAAGACAGCCTTTGTGTACCACACATCACTAGGGTAGTGGCACCTTTTTCCTACCAAGTACTGTTTGTTGCCAGAACAATTACATGGATTACATTAAGCAAATTTTATTGTTCCTAGATGGAAAGATCTGAACCTGAATCAAAGTGTAGTGCTTTATCAGTTCTTTCTGAAGTAACATTTTTGTTTTTCTTCCACATATCAATTAAAGAGATTCATTTGGGATTACTGAAAATGTTATCAATTTATATGAAAACATTAAATGTGAAAACATGAAGTTGTGGCAGTTCAAATGATAAGTGGAACAAGTCTGCATTTTAAGTTTTCCACATAGAAATCAGTTCATCACATATATCTAATTAAGACATAATAGCTAAAGAAACTATCATTCATTTCCCATTCTATTCTTATGGTAATGCTGGTATAGTTTGGGAATGTATTGTCTCTGCTTGAACCACTTCTGGAGTTCCATGCATGCTGTATATTGAGAATAAAACACCATGTCATATTTTGAAAATGGCATTTATGGTCTATTTATGGCTTCACAGTTCAAGGTCACCTACTATGATGTGTTTATCCAGCTGTGTGCTGGACAGTTTGTCCAGAAGGATCCTGTGAGAGACAGTATCAAAAGCTTTGCTGAAGTCCAAAAAGATTACATCAACTGGCTTCCCTTGATCAACTAGGTGGGTTACCTTGTCATCAGGTTGGATAACCAGGACTTCCCCCTCATGAAGCTGTGCTGGCTGTGACCAGTGACTGTGTTGCTCTCCAGGTGTTTTTCAATACTTCCATGATTTTACATTCCACTGAAGCGAGCCTGATAGGGCTGTAGTTCCTCCTTCTTGCCCTTCTTGAAAATTAAGATGTTAACCTAATATGATAAAATACAAGAGTATATAATTAACTAAGAATTTTAAGCATTTATTTGTAAAGAGATTCTTGCATTCCTGGAATAATTATTAAATTCTATATGAAAAAATGGTTCTTCTAACTTTATGTCTTTATGCAAAACAAATGCTCCTTATAATTTTAAGCTCAAATAATTTTGTTGTTGTTGTTGTTGAAAGGAGCACATTTTTTAAACAATGAACTAGAAAAAGATACTTAGGAACAAGCTATTAAATCCTACTACATGTGGGAAGGTGGGTCTAAATCTCTTGGACATTTTTCAGCCAGCAATATGTCAAACACTGGTTATGTTATGAGCTTTATTTCATCTGAATAGCAGGAAAATTCTTACTGATTTAACTTCATTTACTATGCAAAGCCATTGGCAAATTTAAAGAATAGATTTATTAGAGAGTTTTCCTGATCCCTCTAGGGACAAATTTTCCCTTTCTTTTCAGAAAGATGTGCAGAGCTGTCCTACTACAAATATTAACCTCTTAGCATCTGCAATAATAATACATTTTCCTTCTTCTCTCCTAATAAAAATAATTCAGTTGTTGAGTACTTTAATTATTACTTCTTAGTACTAATGACTCTTTGTACAAGTGGAAGTAATAACACTGAATTATCAGTACTAATGTACTCCAATAGTGAAACTATATGGCATCAGGTACTGCTCAATGCTGTGAATTTTATTATTTTTAGCAGCATATGTCTACAAGAAAGCCCTTATTTGCCTACAGATGATCAATAGAAACAAGTGATGAACCAAGTCCTTTAAAGATATGCATATTGTTTACTAAGAATTAGCAAGTAAGACATATGAAGACCACATATCTGTATTTGAAAGTACATACAGGCACTAGCTACAGTTTGGTTACCACCTCTCCTGCAAAGTCAGGCAGAGAAGTGCTGTACTGTTAAACTCATCCTACCTTCTGATAGGTTCACTATGTGAGCTTAGAAAATCTCAGTTTAAGTTCAGGGTGGTTCCTTGCTGCACTTGTCAAAGGCACCTCACACCCTAATGATGCTGATATATTCTAAGGGACTTCAAAGCACTGATCACCATCCATTTCAAAAGGAAATGCTTGGCTATTTCAGAAATACCTATAATTTTTGTCTGGCCATGTTCATCCCAGAATCCCAGTGCTTTATAAACACTACTGAACATAGCACAGGTATAGACAAATAAACCAAATCCATCACACAGGGGTTCTCTTATGAAAGGCAAAAAAGGTCTTTCTTCTATTCTAGCCAGAAGACCAGAGTTCTGGTGACTGCTACAAGTAATTTTTTAAATTACAATAGCTAATAACAAATGACAACTCCTTTATTTCTTCTGCAATGTCAGCTGCTAAAACTAGTCTCTTTTTTGTCGCATTTCTCTTTGAGCAGGTTTCGAAAGTGGGATCCAGAGCCATGTGTTCAGCATCCGGACGGGAAGAGAAGCATGTCCAAGCCTGTCATGCTCAGGAGCCATGGGCAAAAGGAGAGGTGCCTGAACAGGCTGAGGAAAAGAGGCTCTTGCTGAGTCTTCAGTCTTAAATGACAGGGTGGGATTTTGTGAGAAATCAGGCAGCTGGAAGCCAAATGTTTAATAGAATAGGTAAAGTGTATTCCAGCCCTGAAGGTACTCTTTGATTTCTTCTTTCTTCGAACAATTTTCCTGACCCTCCTGAAACTTCCCTTTCTCTTCTGCTGTTTGGCTCACTCTACTCTCACCACACTTCTCAACTCACACCAGTTGCTCTACTTGTGAAAGATAATTTCATTTTATATTGGTAGAGCAAGGCGAGGCAATGCCCCAGACAGAAAGCTACAGAAGCCTTTGCTGGGCATGGTTTTGCAAAGACCTTTGCACCCCAGTATTTGTATGCACACACTGTTTTCCTCTTTCAACTCAACCAACCCCAAATCAGAAGAAGAAAATATTTCTGAAAAAAAATATTATGAAACTCCATAAATTAATTTCAAGCCAAAGCTGTTTGGGTCCCCAAAGTATAGGCAACAACACTGGCAACTATTGTAATAGGCTCTGCAGTGAGTAGTTCAAGGGAGTCAAGGTGATCGACAGCTCTCCCTCGGCTAATAACCACTGAAACGGAGCCATTTTTTTCTACTGCTGAAGTACTCCTAGAGAAGCTTAAAAGAGAGACACAAACTTCTTCTTTTTCTCCGCTTTAAAAATACTTGTACTATTACCTGTTTAGAGCCCTCTGTTTAGAGCCCTTTAGTGCCCCCACAGGGCACTTCTGTGCTTTCTAACCAGATTTTGGTGGTATATCATCATCTGTACAATGAGGCATATGTCACCCTTGCAACAGACTTCCCTGCCCTTCTATTCCTTTTAAGTCATACAATAATTAAAAAAAGAAATACAAGTAAGATATGATATTGGAAAAAAACCAAAAGGACTTTGTTTATACTCGAGAACAGTTCCCAAGACTTGAGGAACATTTCTGAAATTGCAGAGGAAACTTTTCTCCATTCCAAAATCTAGATATATTTTCACATATTCCTTGACTGATTCATGGAATAGTCAGTAAACTAATGGAATAGTCCTAAGAGATTTAAAAGGATTATACCAATTAAGTTAGCTTAAACACTGGCAACACATTAAAATCATCAAAGTTGTTATGCATTTCAGAAATCATAAAGTTATTTAAGTCTAAAACAGATTGTATATTCTGTTATAATATAGTATATTAAGAAACAGCTGACTCCTTTTTTTCTTACAATAAGCTCCGGGCTGAAATCTATTCTTTGCCCACGCAGTTTGACTACACTTTTTCCCCTCAACAACAATAATCCATCTCTCAACAGCATGTATTTTCCTTAATGCAAAGAGACTCACCAAGAAGCAATGTGCTGATGTCTTTGGTGGAATTTGGTGCTCAGCATATGCAGCACTCAGATGTGCTATGAATATCAAGTCATCTCTAAATTTGCTCATTCCAATAGCACAAATCAGCAACATTCTCAACAGATTTTTCAAAGCATTCATCACAGAAAAAAATTTTTAGTTCATCTTCCATGAACTCTAGTACTGTTTTACTATCACAGCAATACAAATCTGTCTTCCTAAACTTATGGGAACATGTTCTTTATTCTATCACAAACAAGACTAATCTTAAAAGTTAAGATTTTTTCATTATTTTCTTCACCACAGCTGTGCTCCAACTACATTAGTGCTTTAAGTACAGCCGGCCAGCCAGCTGTGCAACTGCTCTGTCAGCAACACAGAATCTTTTAAACCCGAAACAATAAAACGTTTAAAGATGTGTCAAACTCTTCAGTGGTAAACAGAATACTGAATGGGAGGCACTGTTTGTTGGTTAATGATGGGGGAGAGATATAATTTCCTACCCATGAAAACAGATGAATTTTTTTAGGACTTGCATTGTCATACTATGGCATCCTAATTTGCAGCACACAGCAGTGCGTGAAAAAAGACTCACATAAAAGAAGGCATAACATAACTGGGCTGAATTCCATATGCCTTTGTCAGGCAAAAGCCATCGCTCAATTAAAAAGCACAGAATTTGGCACACAGACCTTGAGCATTTGTCTAATATAGAATGATGTATGGTTTTCTAAAATATGAAAAGTTGAAACTAACCAATTTCATCTTTCCATTTTATAAAATAGTGGAAGTATGAATGTTTATATTCCTTCTATAATTCCAACTTCTAATGCAACTGTAAATATTGTGAAAAGACATATAAAAGTTTAAGACTGCAGGCTCCTGTTTGCAATCTGTCTGCAATAATATCTCAGGGAAATGCCTGACACAGGTTAATTATATATTGCAAAAAAATTATGTATATTTTTTATTCAACTTTGAGTTCAACTGATTGAATTTTCTCTTGCTGTCAGCAGATAGGAACTGTGAACATGAAGAACTAAAAGAGAGCCCACAAAATCATCTAGATTAATCTGCCTCTCAGAGGCAGATAAATGCCACTTACTGCCAAGTAGAATGATTCTCTGGTCTGTGACTTTTCAGTTTTAAGTTGTACACAACGGACAAACAACACCTGATTTTTTTTTCTGAAAAAAATTGAAGCGTTTAATTCAGTAAGGATTAAATATTCCCTATTAAGTTTAAATTGCAAAAGGGGGCCATTACAGAAAACAGCCAGTTTCACTTATCTTTACAACATCAATAGTGCCATTCCATGATTCCTGAGTAACATTAAGTATAATGTCAGCTTCCAATTTTGATATCTCTAAAGTCATTACTACAATTCTTCCCAAGGTGACAAATTCCTGCTATTTGTAGAGATATATGGAAATTTTTTGCTGCCTTTTCTACAAAAGAATGCAAGGACAGGGCTGACTTCAAGAAAAGTAAAAAAACTTCCCAGAAAAATCTCTGATGGGAAAGCAGATAAGGCAAAAAGACTCTGAGCTTAAGCATAACCCCATTTCCATATTCAAATGGCCCTTTCTTCCAAGATAATTTGCGGGGTCAAAGTCCATGCAGCATCAGAGAGGTGCTAAGTTTTCTTGCTCATCTAACAAGATGAACAAGCCCTCAGATACCAGGAAAGGTTGAGCTGACTTCCCTATATATTTGTACAGAAGCAAGCTAGTGCAGGAAGAAGTTTCATAGTCTGGAGCCATTTACTAAGTCAGACTGATACTCAGGAGTTAATCCTCATGATGGATAGCTTCATCACTCAGAGCATTTCCAGACTTTCACTATCAAATCTGATATGCCCTCCAACAGCCTGTCTGAGCAATGCAGGAAATATTGTGCACAGCAGTACCTTCTGACTAAATTCATTGCTACCTAGTTTCTGATGATGTATATGCATGCTTATATTTCATTCTTAAATTTCCCAGAGAATCTACAAATTTAGTTTGTAGGTGATAGCCATAAACAAAATGTTGGATTATATATGAGGATGAAAAGAATATAAAAATCCAAGTATTTTGGTCAAAGTTTGGAAACACTGCTGTAGCTTTCCTAGGAAAATCTGTGTGCTTTGTTCTGTAGCTGTCCTTTGTAGGTCAGTCTCTCCTCCTGGGGAAAGCACCTATTTTCATACAAAAGTTCTGTTTAGTCAAAAACCACTTCTGCGGTGAGCATGCTCAAGTGTAATTTTCCATCAACCATTATACTAGCACAACAGTTGAGCCTGAAATTTAAATTCCTCTTAGCATGTACATTTTATAGTCTGATGTTTTTCATTCTACTGTCTAAACCTCTTTTACATGAAAGGATGCATCTCAAAGATATAGCTGATGCAGGGGAGAATAAAGTAAAAATCATTTGCAGTCAAGGATAAACCAGTCCTTATTCGTTAAAGCTGTGCTTTGGCAGCTGTTACGGTCTATCAGGAAAGGAACCTTGCAAACTAAACAAGGTACAATACCACAGCACGAAAATTAGAATTGTTTGGTTGAGTCCTACCTCTGCATCTCCAAAATTTAATCAGACTCTTAATGTTAGTTTGGCGTATTTTTCTTCTGGATTCCTTTTTTGGTGTTTAAAAGTAAAGAAGATTAATAAATATTTATAAAATTAAATCTGCTGGTGAAAACTACCAGGTAGTCTTTTGATGGAGCTCAGTGCAGCAAAGCTCCAGTTTTCCCCCAGGTGCAGCAGAGTTTCAGAGAAGTATCCATTTAGTCAAATGTGAGGTGTCCTCATAAAAACAATCACTTTGCAGAATGGGCTCCACTCATCTAGGAGCCCCAAAACCAGGTTCGTACCACTAACATCATTTTATCAGGAATTTAATCATACAGGCTTCTGTATTAACCATTACTAAGGCAGTTCCTGTACTATGATACCACAACAGTAACCCTTCCATCAAGCTCATAGGCAGTAGCATTGGTGGCATAAAAGATGATTTTATGTAGTATCTAAAAATAAATACATAAATAAATAATTTAAATGAAAGAGTATTTATTACCCAAGCCACTGAAGCACCAAGTATGCTGTATATTTCACAGAAAAAAAGTGGTTTCAGACAAGTCCTAGCTTCCCTCCTTTCTTAGATTTCTTCCAAAATGACTGAAAAAATTATTTTTTTCTCTTCTGGTTAGAGTATACATCTTTATGGAGGGTCTCCAACCCCCTGGATGGTGTCTGCACACCTGACAGCTCCAGCCACACACTGAGACACAGCAGAGGATAGGGCTTGCTGTCACATGTTTTAGACTCTCAGATTCAAATTAGGCAAGACTTCTGGGTTTAGAAATTAACTACTCTGTGACCCAGGAATATAAATTCATGCATCAATCAATTAGAGTTTATGTAGTCAAGCTTTTATCCCTAGCTAGACCTAAATTAAAATATATCTGAAGCAGGCATGCAAGGTAAAGTAGCTTGTATACAATTGGCAGACTTATTTTTACAAAACACTTAATCACACCATGTAAAGATCAGTTACATAGTTTGACAAATGTCACCTTCAACAGAAAAAAAATCATAATTTTAACATACTTTATTGACAATATTTTGTTACAATGACAAGACTATTTTTTGAATGCACCTTTCTTAACTGGAACAATGTCTCAATAGCAGTAATTGATGTGAAGTCATTCTGGGATAGCTTTCTGTCCTGTGTCAAATGAGATACATAAATAGTCATGGAGTGTTTCTACACATGCTTCAAGCCCTAGTAATTTTTATAGAACTACCTAGAATCCTGGCACTCAGAAGAATTTAATTCAAAGACTCTAACAATAAGACTGCCTGGTTGCTCTTATTTCATACTAGATTGAGGAAAATAAAAACCAAACCACCATGATTCATGTTTTCTACTCTTGCACTAGATCACCACTTTTCCTATTTTTTCTTGTCTCTCAGGCAATAAATACTTTCAAATGTCTTCCTCCCCACACACTACAGCTAAGTTAAAGACTGAGCCCTTAGGATTAAAGATGATTCAATACTGGTTTTTTCTACAAAATGTCAAAAAAAGCAAAGAAATTTGTTTCAGGAAGTCACTTTTCTTTGCTCTCTGAGAATATTAACAGGAGTATTTGAAAGAGTGTCCTTTCTTACCAACAACAATTTTGGTCTATTTATCTATGCAGCAATCTCTTGCACTGTTGAGGAGGGTAATGAAGAAGAATGAAATGGGGGTAGAAAGCAGTCAACTAATAAAAAGGTAAGTGAATAAACAAAAGACAGAAAGAAAACTCCAATTTCATGCTATATTTACAGATCTTAAACAAACTAAATTATCTATATTTAGAGTTTGGCCTTCATATCCCTGCTGATCTACAGCTTACTAAACAGCAAAATGTACACATTCTTCATTTCTTTATGACTTTCATGGTAGGATACAAGTAAATCTAAAGCTTCACATTGATGCATGAGTGTCTAAAACTTGGGTAACCACAGTCATGGATCATTGTAATTTCCTGCAGACACACCTACACGGAGCCCTGTCACCTGTTATGCAGAAGTTTTACACTTCTTATATGAATACATAAACTGATTTTTTACAGACAACAAAAAAGAGACCAATGCCAAGGCAAAGAAATAATGAAACATCCAAAAGTTATCTAGAGAATCCCCACTACCTTCAGGTTCAAGACAAAGCTCCTGCCAGCCAAAACTAGGGAAGGCATCTTCCCAGATGCTTGTCATGGTTGCTGTGGCCCTAAGTGTATAAGGGCACCAAGCAGGGGTCTCTCAGAATTATTTACCATCATGAACAGAGCCTTCCTAACTTACCCTATCATCTGACCAAATTCTGAATGTTCAAATGAATATTTTAAAAATAAGTGTAAATTATTCCAGACCCTCCTAGGGAATAAGCTGACTGGAGATTCAGCTAAAGCAGGTGATTCAATTCTACTGACTGTTTTCACAGAATGGTTTAGGTTGGAAGGGACCTTAAAGATCATCTCATTCCAACTCCCCCTGACATGGGCAGGGACACCTTTCACCAGACCAGGCTGCTCAAAGACCCATCCAACCTGGCCTTGAACATTTCCAGGAATGGGGCATTCATAAATTCTCTGGAAAGCTGTTCCAGTGCCTCACTACCCCCTGGGTAAAAACATTTTTTCCTAATAGCTAACCTAAATCTTCCCTCCTTCAGTTTGAAGCCATTCCCTCTTGTCCTGTCACTACACACCCTTGTAAAAATCCCTCTCCATCTTTCTTGTAGGCTCCTTTCAGGAACTGGAAGGCCACAATTAGGTAACCCCGAAGCCTTCTCTTCTCCAGGGTGAACAATCCCAATTCTCTCAGCCTTTCCTAATAGGGGAGATGCTCTATACCTCTAATCATCTTGGTGGCCCACCTCTGGAATCGCTCCAACAGATCAATGTACTTCCTATTCTGGGCACCCCAGAGCTGGATTCAAGGGAGAGTCTCACAAGAGTGGAGAAGAGGAGCAGAATGATATCCTCGACCTGCTGGCCACGCTGCATTTGACACAGCCCAGAACATGGTTGTCTTTCAGGCTGCAAGCGCACGTTGCTGGGTCATGTCCAGCCTCTCTTTTGTTATGTAGCTGCAAATGTTAAAAACATGCTAAGTGAAATACATATTTTGTCTGGGCATCCTTAAAAAAAAGAAAAAATAGAATATATAAAGCCATTGTAGGAAATGTTTTGCCTCTATTTTAAGGTTTTCAGAAACTGGTGCAGTGTCATGGTTCCAGTGCTACTCTTTTGAAACACCAAATTATTCTTACATGAAGGAACCTGCCTCTTTGAAACTGGAGATTTCTAACTTCAGCTTACATCTCCTGGATTTTGATGGAGGTAGGAGTGGAGAAGAAGGGAATATTTTCTGGCTTGGTTACCCCTTAGAGGAGATTGGGATAACATTCTCAGCAGTTGCATGTTTTATTTTCTTCTTGGTTAGATCACAGGTATTACTGAGTGTTGGGTTTGGGAGGGAGGGAGGTGTTTGTTTTTTTGACTAAGTTTTTTATTGTTACCCAGATGTATTATTGGAACATTCTCATGGGTTTGTGGGTGAAGAAATGTAGTTTGGAGTAAAAAACTATATGCTTACTGAGTCCCTTTTAAAGTCTGAGTGTATGCTGTCAAAATGTGCAGATTTGAAAATGTTTAATTTTAGTTGATAAATGTTTCACAGCTCCCTTTGCTAAAATTGGCAAGCTACCTACCACATCATATATGATGGAACTATTACCCTGCTTCGGAACAGGGCTGGGTCTTGAACCACTTGGCTCTGCATTATTATTTATAATCAACATTTAATAATAGCTATGTGTCTAAATGAAGCTCTTTTATTCCTCAGATAAGAGGATCTTTTCATGATTTTTAACCAAAGTAACCAGGGATATTTGATTATTCCCTTAAACAACTTCATCAGCCATCTCTATGACTAACACTTACTATATGTTCTATTGTGTTTATCATTTGCTTTCTGTTATTAATGCAATATTGGAATTAGCTCTCCTTTAAGTAGAATAGATTGTTACCCAGTGTAACTTCCCATTCTCCAGCTCTTTCTAAGAGTTTAAAAGTGTCTCAGTGTGGTGTTTCATCACAGATGTGCTCACAGCTCTTTGGACTGCTTTGGACTAGTCTTTGCAAGGAAGCTGCATGCAGTTTCCTAAGTGAGGTTTTTCCCATTTTTCCCAGAGAAGCCAAAAAAAAAAAACCAAACCCACACACGCCACCCCAAAAGTATTGATGTCACCTGGCATGAAGCAGAAGTGGCCTCTTCCAGCATTAGGCTGTCAGAGACCTCTTGGGTGTTTCATTTCACTTCAACACCAATAAGAGGCAGGTCATCAACAGCAAAGATCACAATGCGTGTTTCATCTAAAACTCATGAATAAAGCACAGTTCCTCTGAGACTCTGCTGTTATCATCATCATCATCATCATCATGGCCAGGCTTTGCGAACGAAGATTTGGGAAGGGCTCTACCCACATTTGTTACAAGTGCGTTGGTGGCTAAAAAGGCCAATACAATACAGGCACGTCCGGTTGCAAAAGGCACAGCAGAAAGACTCCTTAGGTGTTATATTCTGCAAGACACGATTCTTTCTGCATTGTCTTTTCTCCTCAAGGGTGATCCTGCGTGCTTTCTGAAAAGCATCAGCAGCATTATAGATGGTGTGTCTCCAGACCTCCCGACTGGAGGTCAGAGTAGACCAGTTATGTTGATCAATATGGCCAAGGCTGAGATGTTGTTTCAGGGAGTCTTTGTATCTTCTCTTCGGGGCTCCTCTCATGTGGCAGCCAGTGGCAAGTTCACCATAGAGCGCAATCTGAGGGAGGTAGTGGTCCTTCATCCTGGAGACGTGCCCTGCCCAACGCAGCTGTGTTCTCAGTAACATGGCCTCAATACTTGTGACTGCTGCTTGTTCTAGAGTCTGCTATTATATGGATTAGTAAAACACACATGAAGACAATATGGCAGTAGGAGGCAAAGGAAAGGATTCATATATATAATCAGAAAGGATATAAAGAAGATTTCTCTTACCTTGCACTCAGACTTCTGAAGCACTTAATGGCTCCTGTCTGACAGACACTAACTTAGAAATTACTGGCGCATATCTTACGCTTATGTATAACAGGGTGATATTCTACCAAGGCAACTCTGTCAGCACAAATAGCCATAACGGAAGAAAAAGCCTTCACATTAACTTTACTAGTGGATTATTTGGCTATTTAAAATTGCCATATTCAATCTTAGTATGTTACCTTACTTATGTATTCTAACATCAGCAATGAAAAGAAGTATGACCATGTAGAAAACCATCTCAGTTTAAGGTGTGTAAAGAAGTACTTCATTTTGTGACCTGTGTGCTGCAAAGCATGTGAAAAGGAAGTGAGTTGTTTGGAGCTGCTGCATGGCTAAAATAGCACCAGGAACTGCAAGTGCATGTATCAAATGTGCCTGGGGCTAATGGTTATAATTCCCTTAGAGCCCCAGTACTTTTGTATCTTTCTAGTATTGCCTTTCCATGACAGGCATCTCTTTTTGAAGAGGTGCTTACCTGGCATGTAACGCTATCGATCTTATCACTAAGAGTTGGTGTGTGGAGAAGGTAAAAAACTTTCAAACTTTAAGCTGAATAGAAAGCAACTTAGAGAGCCCTGTAAAAATTGTGCATTTTATGAACAATGAAATCCAGTGGAAAATCACTCAGTTCCTAAGTCACATTTAATAGTTCTGTTAAATTATGTCAATGTGACATAATGACAATTCAGGAAATATTTCAGAGCCTTTACATCACAAAAAAATGAAATCAGAAAACTATAAATATATCCATTTTTATGGTAATGAACATAATTGTACAACCCTGCACATTAATAGCTTCTCCAGTTTCTGTGGACCGTGAACATCTGCTTAATAATCTTAAAATAATTCAAATAGCCTCTCTGAGACACACCATCCTCTTACTGTTGTACATTTTGTTTTGCTGCAGGAGTCATGTGCCCACACAGATACATACAGGAAGATAAAATTGTCAGGAATAGGATAAATAAATCAGACTTTCCTGCTTAAATAAATACATTGTGTTTTCCTGAGCTAAATTTTTGCCTTTAGTTTGTCAGAGGTGACAATATTCACTCTGTCTTTCATATTCTGTACAGGTGACAATTAGTAATCAAGGAGTCAATAGTAAATACAAAATGTGTTATTTTCTGAAAGTATACAATCAATCAACAGATTTCAATATTGATACCAAAAGTGATTATTTTGTTCATTTAATTCCCACTATTTTGATCCTGATTTTGCCTTTACGTTCTGCTGTGAGAAACTTTCATGTGAATTTCATGCCCTTAACACTCTAGGATCACTTTCTCATGTATTTATATTTTGATTGCTTTTTTAGTGACATGAAATACTTAAATGAATCAAGGAAATCAATGCATAAACTGCTTTTTACTAACAGAAGCAAAAGGGAACCCACCCTCTTAGCGCTGAGCAAAAGCGTACTCACCCTGAAGGAATGCAAATTACTCTAGAAGGAAGTTTTGTAAATTTCGTATTGCTATGCATCTTGTACTTTTTTAAACAAGTTTTTAAAATAAACACAGGGATGTACACAATGTGATGAATCATACCAAGTATGGAACATTTTGTAGGAGTTTCATTATAACTATTCTGGAAAAGGTCACACATCTAAAAATTATTCGGTCAAACCCCAAAGAATACAAGGTTGTCTTCTTGCTGTACAGGACATATTACTCTCCTGTAAAAGTAGCAGCATATCCATCTTTTTGGCTGAAAAAAAGGCAAAAAATTCAAGTATTAACTGTACAAATGCACTTGTGATGCACATAAAAAACAGTGTAACGTGTTCTACTGAAACAGGAAATTTTTTTTGTTGCTGAAACATCAAATGATCACACTTTAGAAGTTTACCTGCAGATATGTTTACTCTAAAAAGCGAGACTTTAAGTTTACATATAATTGCACAAAACTTTGGCTATATAATGGTAATATGCTGTATATACTAGTGTAAAAAGTCATTACCTTATTGAGAAGCTGTTCTTAATTGTAGTTAGATATTACTTAAGAATCATCTATATGTTGAAAAATAGATAGCCTGACAAATAAATAATTTTTAAAGGCAAAACAGAAGCAAAACCGGAATTTTGTACAGTCAACGAAGATCATCTGCAAATTTGGGATAAACTCACACTTGAAAATATTTTTCTTTAAGATCATGTAATTGAGAAAGATAAAGAATAATTAGAAATTGTAAATAACCAAAATGGAATATTTCTGGTTAGATTTCAAGAATTTGTCTTACAGTGAATGTTTTTCCTCTCATTTTGTGCAAAGATCTGTTCCAAGAAAATTTGAATTATATTTGCCTGCTCCATGTCATGGCTACTGCAGAGAGGAAAATAGAGATAACTCTTCACTGTGATAAAATAGGTCCCTAAGAAAAAGATAGTATAGGAATTAAGTTAACATTCAAAAGATGTCCCAAGGGCTTTCCTACTCCAGAGCTGAAAGCAATTACACCTCCATTGCACTAGCACTACTGAATATACATTTTTATGACCTGTTCTCTGCTCTCTGCACTGACTTCAGATAAAATTCCCTGGCACGAAGTAGTTCTTATTTGGAATAGCCTGTTACACAACACTGATCACCCCCTTCATATCTCAGGGATCTATGGAAGATGGAAATAACCAGTGCGTAAATGGGAGCTACTTGGAAACAGTAATGGTAAATGAGGATCAAATGAAAAACATGAATACACACAAAGAATGTCAAATACTACTTCTCTAGTAGTAGTAATAGATCTAAGGCACCTCCAGTTATCTTGTAAGTAAAAATTCTAGTCCTGTAGTTCTCAGAAATTCCAGTGTTGTGAACCTATGATGCTTGTATGGTCAGGCAATATAGTGCCTACTCTAAAAAAATTTATATTAAGTCCACCAAAAGCTATCAAAAGTTTCTGCAAATCCAGCAGAGAACACACAGCAATAGTGCATGTAGCATGTTCTGATATCTTGAAATAGCACTGATATCTTGATAAGATTTGCTCAACATTTAGAACTGGCATTAAAATGCTGATAGGCAATATTAATAGCAAAAACAAAAACATATTAACAAAAAAGCCAAATTAAAGAAACACAAACCACAAACACACTGATTATTCTAATTATTTAGAAAACTGTCCAAACACCACTAGAAACTTTGCAGAGCTGAGGAACCTACTCCACTTTGACAAGCCATTGCAATGAATGGTCACTTTTTAATAAGAAGTTTCATTTATTTCAAGTTTGAATATTTCTTCTTTCACAAGTCAGATACTGAACACCTCTTATCAAAATTTGTTCTCACTGCTATAAAGAGACTTTTCAGCACTTAAATTTCTCCTTGATAAGTTAAACAGACTGAGATTATTTAGGAATTTATTAAAGGCGTATTTTCTAGTCGCTCTGTCTCTCTTTTTTTCTTTTCTGAACCTTCTCCAATACTTTTTTTTTTAAATTATAGACTTCAGAACTGATTGTAGCATTGTAATCTCCACAACACCAAATACAAAGGAAATGTAGATACTAGCAAGAACATATCATGCCAGCATTAAACATCATCACCTTGACATGGTTTCTAAAGCTCATGTATAGCTTGTTAGTGGAAAAACGTACTTTGAAAAAACCCATTTGACATTCTCCCTATGATATTTGTTTTTTAAAACCTCTCCCTAGGTCTCAGTTCTCTCATCACAACCTTCCCATTCTGTTGTGCTCCCCAATGCAGTTTCCAACCCTTCAGGTTGTCACTGACATCCCGTAGTGCATATTTTTTAAAAAACACATGCTCTCTTTTCCCTCTTTCATTCTTGCTCCCTGCTTTCCAGAAAAAGTTCACTTTCAGGAAGGAGCTTAGCAGAGTTTAAGTGAAAACAGTAATGAAAAAGCAGTCTTAAAAATTTTGTTTCTCTTAATTATTGTATAGCAGCTGCTTGCTCTCCCTGGTTTGAATCCAGTGGACCCAAGTGAAATGTATTGTGGGTTGACTCACATGAACAAGGAGCTATGAAAATTGGGGAGGCAGATGGTAGAGGTGACACTGTGAGTGGACAGTGAGAGGCAGACCACCAACAGTAATTTACTAATACTGGGCTCAGAATGCCAGCAAGAAAGGAGACACCTCAGCAGCAGTTTGCTAATTTAACTCGTAAGATGCAGTCTTGGTGTTTCATGGTAAGGAGGACACATCATGCCTACACAAGATATTTGGTACAGGAGAGTGGGCCAAGTCACTAGCAGTATGAGTTTGCAGGGGAAGTATGCAAGTGTGAGGACAGCCCACAAATGAGGACAGAGGCATTTGCTGAAGCTGCTGTAAGGCCTGGCCACCTGATCAAAACTGCACCCTTCCATGTTTACCAAAGAACACTCATACATTTTGATGAGAGCAGAAACATTGATTCAACAGCTGTGCTTGTTCTGGTGGCCAGCATTTCTGATGCTGGGGCTCTGTGAGGTCAGACAGACATACAGGCTAGACTACACATGGTGAACAGCAGTTCACCATGTGTATCGAACTGTGTATCGGCCAAGTGTCACTTCAGCAGCTGGCTTGGTACAGTGGAACAGTTACGGGTCTCCTGAAGGGGAAATCACAGACTTTGAGGAATCATATGATCCTAATAAGCAGACACTAATACTCTTACTCTTTACTATTAATTATATTTTACTAGAAATAAAGGCTGGGTTATTTCTGAGAGTTTTTTTCCTACATGCATTCTCTATTGATAATAAACACAGTATAAAGACAATCTGTGCAATATCCAATATTGCTCTACTCCAATGACCTGTGAAGAAATGAAAATGGCCTTAATATTCTACCTCACCATATGGAGACTGTGGTTGGTGAGAATCTTTTAATTACTTTCAATTACATTAACAATAACAAAAAATATTAAAAAGCTCTGTAAGACAGAAAATGACACTTGGCTCAAGTACTTCTCAGCACAGTGTTGCTTTTAAGTTGGGTTTTGGTTTTTTTTAAGGTAGAATTTTTCCTTTCAACTACTTCATATTATCTTTCTAATTTTAACATTTTCCTATGAATATTTGGTTAATAGTAAGAAATTCCCATATACTGTTTTTATAACATCTTTGAACTTATTTTGGTGGCACTTCACCCTTAATGGGTAAGCAAAGATAGTAAGGAACAAATATCTATTTATTCCTTCTATTCATAGGAGGCAACAGCTTGTAGCCATTCCCCAAAATGTAAGGAAAAATGACAGAAACCTCCTTCAGGAAGAATTTTCCTGTGTTTGCAAGTCATTGTGTGAAACAAAGGCTATATAGGAAAAAAAATTGACATCAACTCAGGGAATTCAACACCAGTAAATCACAGATATGTTTGCACAAACAGCAAAGCACACACTTCCACAATTCAGGCATTCTGAGTCTTTTGACTCAGTTTCCCCATCTATTGATGTGAATATCCGATGTTAAAGACCTCTGGTCCCATGTTTCCCTCCCCCTTTTCCCAGACTATCCCTGGTCAGTGACGCTCCAAAGCCCAGCACAACCTTACACAACCCTGCTTAACTCCTAGGGAGATGTGCTGTCATGAAAAGGTTCCTGTTACATTGTCCTGTGACTGGTTTTGTCACTAATCCTATGCACTGTCCTCCTCACTTGCTCTGATTGAGCCTTTGTGGTCCTCAGCCTTTTGTACAGCCCTGGCAAGGGATTTTCATGCTCACGAACAGTCTAACAATCACTACTTTACAGGCATTATGATCTCTGCATCAGTTCTTTTAACTTTTATTGCAATTTGCTGAGAAATTTATTCTGGCAGAAGCCCGAGAGCCCTTTCTCCCTTTTCTCCACAGCTCTGGGGCACCTGAATTCTCATACCCGGTGATCCGGGGCTGAGATTTGGTAATGCTCACACTGCATCCAATTCAAACCATTTTCTCCTTATTCAATCACTGAGGATAGCAACACCTCATTACCCCTATGGGCAGAGATTAAACAGCGGTATGAACCAGGCGGGCCAAGGCGCTCGCCCCGGAGCAGCGGCTGCCGGCCCTTCCGCCGCGCTATCGATAGATGGCAGCAAGAAGCTCCTTCTCTCCCGAACGCCACAGAAAGAAGATACATCCCGGCAGGAAAATAGGACAAGCTTTCTGGTAGAGTTTAGATACCTGGTGATAATTGCCATGCCTTGTGGCTCACTGGGGAATGGCTCGGTGTACGCTCTGCAGTAATGCAGAGGTGTGGAGATGACCCTTCATTAAAGTGTCCTGACATGTCTGCAGTACATTGGGAACATGTCAATAACAGGAATTAAAACACAGTTTCCACTTGAGTTTACTTGGGTCTTAACTGGTGTGGGTTAAAATCCTAAACTGGTGTATAATAATCAGTGAAAGCAATAGTTAAACCAGATCAGGATGCCATCTGCACCAAAAGAAAGGCTGCAGAAGTTGTAACTTGCAGGCAGCGAGACTTTGATATCACCCACTACACAATTTGACCAGTTTGTGTGTTTAGAAGCAAGATGCAACTTGCATTACATGAAAATTTGAATGTGTATTTAAATTACTTTTTATTTTCCCTAGCAAATATGAGTCTTTCAGGAGTCTCTCAAAACTACTGCATCCTTTCTCCTTGAACTCAATGTAATTCTTTTTTTTCTAGATCAAACTTCCAACTCCCTGTTTTCTAGTTCCTCTATTCAGAATAATAATACTTCTGTTCACACAATGTCTCTTTAATCCCAAATAACCTTTCCTCACACCCCAGACCCATCATTTTCCCCCATGTACCATTCCTTACCCTCTCTTTTTCCTTTCTGTTTTTCCCTTCCTTTGTTTCTCATGCTCTTAGAGTAAAAAAGTACCTCTTTGCAGTCCCACATGTTGCAAATTCACTGAGTTGGACAGGTTATCAAAAATGGGCAAGTGATTTGGTGACCTTTGAAGGATGTGCAAAATGGGAATGAATATAGCCAAGCCTTGCTACTGCCATGTAAAAGAGATGCTATGTTGGGATTGCTTAGGACACACTGTTTACTATTATATTTATATTTATCTATATAAATAATATATATACTGCTCATAAATACAAATATCCAAGCTACAAAACTGATTAAGCAGACCATTAATATTTTTCCCACAAAGGATCTTTCAATATAATATCCTGAATAGATAATATCCAGTAAAAAAAGGAAAATGTTATTTCTTCAAAGCATTCAGAGAAAACCTCTAAGAATCTTGAATTTCATTGTTCAATTTCAACATTAAAAGGAGTCAGAACATTGACCTTAAGACCTTTAATTTCCTGCATCATGCTATATTGTTTTAAAAAGTAATTTTGAAAAAAAAGACCACTTTGCTATTCTTTTTAGTAGCAGTATTAATTCTACTTAAGGTCTGACAAGTTCTGGAGTGATTAGCAGTTTCTTATGCAGATACTGACTGAATTCAAATGCAAAGTCTAAAGCATCACTTCCGGATGCTTAAAATCAATCCTAATGTCAGCAACAGGGATAGTGCCATTATCATCTGTGTACCCAATACAGTTCTCAGTTTCCTGCATGTCTACAGCAGAAAGTGCTGTGAGTGCCAGTGGCAGTTAAAACTACATTAAATTCTGGCTTCTTATCAACAGCGCCATACTATGCTTATTAGGAGGTATGATAGGTTTAGCTGGAGATGACGGCTAGATTTGTGAAAGGATATATTTTGTCATCAAGGTTGGGGAATACAGGCACTAGACATGCTCGGAGTGCCTCAGCACATTACCCAGCTCTCCCAGCAGGTTTAAGAAACCTGTTCTCTCCCTTTTTTTTTTTCTTTAACCTTTTTGTGTCTTCAGTCAGAAAATTTTGTTGCTGGGAATTCAGAAAAATAAACTGTCTTCAGGGAAAACCTACCTTCATCACAGACTGAAGACTTTTTCATCCACCAGACCTATGGGTTCTTCTGACTTTGCCGACCACAATCTCCACCTCTGAATTCCTTTGGGTACTTTAAGCAAAATCATGTAGTTAACATCACCTTGTCTTTAAATTTTATCTAGATGGTATCAGGCTTGTTTCCTTGCAGCTTTTTTGTTTCCAGTCTTTTACGCAAAAGTCAAAGATCCAAACTTCCCACAGAAGACTTTCTTTGTTTTTACTACTGGCAGAATTACACTCAACAAGTATTTTTTGCAAGCATCTCCTAGCACGGTCAGCAAAGCTTCAGGTTGGGGAGCACTTTCTACCAAGATAAAAAGAGGCAAAACAGAGTCATGAGTTTAAGTGGAAAAGATTTCCTCAGAAGGGTGAAAATCAACAGTTTTCCTGTGAAGTTTTGATAATAGCCGGATAGCCAAGGGCTCCAATCAGAGGTAAAAACTCTTATGCTTGTTAATTTATTCTCCTTTTTTAAGCAACAGAAACCACTGCAGAAAGGTATGGCTGAGGAAATATGGATTGTTAAAGATAATTTATGGTATGCAATTCTATTTCAACTTATCAAAAATGTGCAGAGGAGGGAAGTGACACCTACACTTGCAGCCAGAGGGTGGCCATAGATCTATTTCTGCTGCACTGGAAGCTGCATCCCCCTCTCCTGTCACGATTATTTGCACATCCACTACCCAGTCAAAGTACAGTCACATCCTTGCTGTGTGGCAGCATCAGTCATGGGACTGTGGCGTGGGGGAGCAGGCAGAACAGCTAGATGCTGTACTTATCCGTGCAGGTCGTGGATGTCACAGAAAGCACATCTGGCACATGTTAAAAGGAAACATTGTTTTTCACATGACAGATATGGGAGTGGTCACAGAGAGAAACTGCTGCAGAGACCCTGGAAAGCTGCCCAGCAGAAAAGGGCCTGGGGCTGCTGGAGCCAGCAGTGTGCCCAGATGGCCAAGAAGTCCAATGGCTTCCTGGTCTGTGTCAGAAATGGTGTGGACAGTGGGAATACGGTGGTGACTATTCCACTATCCTCGGCACTGGTGTGGCTACGCCTTGAATCTTGTGCTCGGCTTTGGGCCCCTCTCTACAAGAAGGACATTGACGTGCTGGAGCATGTCCAGAGAAGAGCAATGAAGCTGGTGAAGGGTCTGGAGCACAAGTCTTATGAAGAGCAGCTGAGGGAGCTGTTTAGCCTGGAGAAGAGGAGGCTCAGAGGTGACCTTATCACTCTCTACAACTACTGAAAGGAGATTGTGGTGAGGTGGATGTAAATCTCTTCTCCCAAGTAACAAGTGACAGGAGAACAGGAAACAGCCTCAAGTTGTTCCAGGGGACACTTGGACGGAATATGAGGGAAAATTACTTCACAAAAGGGTTGTCAAGGATTAGAACAGGATGCCCAGGGAAGAGATTTAGTCACCATCCCTAGAGGTATTTAAAAGATGGATAGATGTGGCACTCAGGGATATAGTTTAGTGGTGGACTTGACAGTGTTAGCTTTACAGCTGGACTAGATGATCTTAAAGATCTCTTCCAACGTTAAATTCTGTAATTCTATGAAATGAAAGTGGCTTCTGACTAACACCACAGCATTTTGGTTCCATGACCTCTTCACAGACTCAAAGATAGGAGACAGTCCTGAGATGCACCCAGACAATGGAAACAGCAGCACATTCTAGAAGGGAATAATTTTGCTATGAAGTGCATCTGGCACATGGGCCATATCTAATACTGGTTTGATGAGCAAAAACTAGGAAAATGGTCTATCATTCTTAACAGGCAATATAACTGAAGGAAAACAGAGTAATGGCAACAATTAACGCAATGCACAAAGTCTTCACTGAAAGCTAATCCACTAAACAACATGCAGTCTACACCCTCCAAGAAAATATTTTCCGTCATGGACATGCTTTTATACATGGGTTAAGACACAACTCTGCAAGCCAATAACAAGTTCTGCTCTAGTGTATTGCATACAATTAAAAACAATTACACAGGGCAAAATGCTGTTTTCTATGCTTTACAAGTGGGCATCAGTGAACTATTTCTGTTATTACTTATTCAAGGTAAATATTAAATTTAATTACCTAAAAAATTCCATTCATAGAGTGATCTTGAAGTAAAGGATGAATTAAGGTTTTAGATGTTTGTATTAATCAGATCTCATCCACACAAACCAATTTCAGCATGATTCCCCTGGTAACACTTCTGCAAGCTTCATCTCACCCCAGGGTATTTGAGATAAATGTTATACCAGATTCTCACTACTTTTTTTATCTTCTTGATGCTGTTTGCGGTCTTGTAGTCATACATAGGACAATTTAAGGAAAGACTTCCATAAGTGAAAGGAGTGACCCCTCCCTGTGCCATTTTTATGGCTTATTCCCATCTCTTCATCTTATTTCACAAGCAGACAAGTGAGCACTGTGCCCAGGAATAAGCTGGTGGTTAAGTAGCAGTACTTGTCACCTTCCATTCCCCCATCCATGTTTAATATATTGTAGTCCTCCCTCACAAAGTTACTGTGGGTCAGGCTGGTGATGCCTCTTGGTCTCTTTCACTTATTCTGCTAGCACCAACCATCTGTTTCCTGCAGAGATTTCAAATACTTTTCAAAGCTTTTACAAGCTTTATATCTGAATATAATATTAGTCCTGAAAAAAATTGAGAATAAGTGGAATTGAGTTTGCATCTGATGTATTCACCAAAAAAAAAAAAAAAGAAATTATTAACACCCTACTGTACTTGGGAAAGGGAAAAGATAGAAACAGTGAAGCAGAATAGAGAGGAAAACACATTTCAGATCTTTGAGGAAGGAATATATTCAGTGTAACATTCAGTGAAGTAGCATGAAAAGAATGTATTTACTAGTCCCAAACAACCATGTAATACTTTTTGGAAAAAACAACTTTAGGTGCTGGGCAAGAGGAAATTTAAGAATTTAGAATATCAAGATCACAGTTTTATTTTATATTATGGGGTTCTATTGACACTGTATGGAAATCCATGAGCTGCCCTGCTTATTACTGTAATACCTAGATTTTTCCATTCAGTTTAGTATTACTAGCGAGACCTGCAGCATTGCTTATTGTAAAGGCCTTTAAATATTTCCAAGATGCAGTATTTCATTGTTAGCTTTTGTATACTTTAAAAAGAACTGTTCACTGTGAATTCTAATTTTCTTATTGTGTAGTGCACAGTCAAGCTAATTCTAGTCATTATAAACTTATTTTCCCTGTATCTTTATTCATACTGCTAAGAAAGTCTTATCACTTTGTTTCTTTCTCCTAGGATAAGGGAAGATGTACAAACTGCACAATTGACTTATGTAAAATTTTTCAAGGACCAAGATGACAAAAATTACCTTAGTTTGTTGTGGGCCTACACTGCTTAAATACCAACACTTGATTTACAATAGCTTTTTGCAAGCAGAAAAACAAGGAAAAGAAAGAAAGGGAAAGGAGGGGAGGAAGGAAAGAGAGAAAGAGAGAGAAAGAGAGAAAGAAAGAGAGAAAGAGAGAGAGAAAGAGAGAGAGAAAGAGAGAAAGAAGAACTTCAGTGTTTCACTTCCCCCCCTTCTTGTCTGGAAACCATAGAAACCAAACTGAAAGTACAGCCAAGAAGTTCGTCATTTGGCTATCTCTGGCTGATCTCCATGGAAACATTTCACTTTTTGTTGAAAGGAAAGATTTTCAAATCAGACAAATGGCCACACTCTGACAGGTTATGACATCTTTGGGAAGAATTAAAAGAACAAAAACAATGTCAAGTGTTTCTGCTTCACATATTCATATTACATTTCTATTTTACACTGCCCACGTCTATTTTATTTCATTACAATCACAGGCTTTCTTTCAGAGTTGTCTTATCAAACAAGACATCAGATTTGTGAAAAAAGGTTATATCCTGCCAACAAACCAGGCTCCCTTCCTTCTAGTATTTAATTTAGATATTATTTGCTGTAAATTGTATATACCTTTTTTTACAGGCTTTGCCTGGAAGATTGAAAGGAGATGCTGAGTGCATCATAACAATTAAAACTGAGAGTTAAGAAAACATTCAACACTTGAAAGTCACACCCTTCAGAGCTATTCTTTCGGGAACCTCACAGAGCCAGGAAAATACTTCTGCCTGTTTCCCACCCCTTTACCTTTAAATGTTCCTTACAATTAAAATAAGCACTGGATGATTGGGGAAAAAAGGCTACAGACATGAGAACTAATATGAAAGGCAATTCCATAGGACTTAAGGCTTTTATTGATCCCATGGAAGCCTTTGGGCGCTTAGAACACATGCCTGTAGGGGCACTTCTGTCAAAGGGAGAAGTGACCTGTGGATCCTACAGAGGTTTCAGAGTATGGTTGGTACACTGCTGCTCAGCCACATGAGCAGTAAGGCTGCTCGGGGCATCAGCAGAAAGAGAAGGCTTTGAAAGACTCCACCTTTACAATTACATTTAGTAGTATGTAGGTACTGTATGCACACTATAGGTACCACCTACACTGGTAGGATGTGTCTAAGTAGTGTAGATACTCTACTGAACTGCAAATTCAGCACTGAAAATTAAAAAATCTACTTACAAAGTGGTCTGAGGTACTAAACCGTGTTTCATTTGTCCTTAGACAGTTCCAAGTTATTGCTGCAGCCATTCTACTCCCATAAATTTTTATTTGTTTCTTTTACAGCTAGTACACATAGCATAGGTGAGGAGAAGATAAATTTTTCTGCTAAATACACACAGAAGCTTCATTCCCAAAAAGCTCTTAAGCAACAAAGGAAGGGAAAATACTGATGCCATCTTAGCTTAAACAGAAGAAAAAAAAAAATTCACAACCACCAGAACACTATTAAAGAATTATTCTGTTTATCATTGTGTACAGAAAACAAACTACGATGCATATGGGATATGACTTACAGTCTTAGAAAAGCCTCTAGATTTCTCTGATTCGTTATGCAATGAATATTATTTCCAACATCAACGTTATTGCATTGTGTCTTAGCTAATGCCTCATGGTGACAGTTTATTACAGTGCTCCTATCAGTGGCCTACCTGCAAAGAAATAGTGACAACAGGGATTAATGTAACAAAAATATTGCCAGCAATGAAGAGACATCATCTGATTTCAGTTGCAGACAAAGTGCCACTGAACAAAAGACAGAAAATATGCTGATGTTTCCTGAAATTCGAAAGAACATCAGAAAGATTGCAATGAATTATAGAGACAGAAGTAAACAGAGCAGGAAACTCAAGGAAGTAAAGAAAGAACCTTCATAAAGAGAAAGTGACAGGTAAAATATGGTTCTGCTGAAAGTTTTATCAAACAGTCAAAGTAAAATAATAGTCCAGAGACAAGAGCAAGAAAAAGGTCACATCTGACTCAATTAGAAGTTACTTTACTAACATACAGGTGGAGATTTGTATAAAAAAGGATGACAGAGTTTGGTCTAGATTATTCAAATCTGTTGAAGAAGTATTCTAAATATTTTTACCCTATCTGGCTTCTCTGTACTTTTCAACATTTAGGATCTGGAACATTAGTTGGAAGATGCTCTTTGTATTAAAACTCCTCTAATATCGGAACACAATAAAGTAGAGTTGTGGAGGAGCAATTCTACAGGACTTGGCAGTGTTAGATTTACTCAATGATCTTAAAGGTTTTTCCTAACCTAAATGATTCTATGATAAAGGTGGTTAACAATGGTATAGGTGTTGCTTTCATTGCAGTTATGACATGCATACATCAGTTCTTTAGACCACCTGATCTGTAAACATATGGGAAGTCAGGGTGTATATTATTTCAAGTCAACAGGTGTAACAGACTGGAATTTTCCAGCTTGATTCTACCGAAGTTTGAACGAGATTTTTTGATCAATGCTTGAGAATTCAAAATGAATCTCAAAAAATTTTTGAAATTATTGTGAGTGGGGAAAAAAAAAGTATTTTCTATTTGTGTCTAGATGGGGTCAGCTGCCCAAATGCAAGAAGGAAGGTGATTAACTTAATAATACCCAACAGTGTCAATCTTGAAGAGCATTGTACCCTGATGTGTATACATAAAAAAAGAGTTGTAGCAAAGGCATCCAACCTGTTCTGTTCAGCACTGCTCTTGCACCAACAGCACTGCTTCCCACAGAGTATCTGTTTCAAGAAACTCGTGGATCAACTGGAGAGAATTTAGAAGAAGACAAGAAAAATAATCAGAGGGCTACAAAATGTCCTATAAGGAAGAGTTGATTTAATTCCAGCTACTGAGTTTGAAGAGGAGAAAGCCAGGGGGAGACTGAGCAATCTTCTGATATGCACAAGCTTCTTGTAAGGAGAATAGAAGAATCTCTTTTCCATGTCCGTTGCAGGAAGAACAAGGAATAACAGACTTATATTGCACCTGGGGTATTTGGGTGAGAGATGTATTTCTAGCCTTAAGCATTCTGGTAATTTTCCTAGTGAAGCAGAGAAATCTCCATCACTAGCAGTCTTTGAAAGCATATTACACAAGCATATGTCAGTAACTATTTATACATAATAGACCCTGTTTGGAGCATAGGGATCGGCTACATCAGAGTTTTCCTGCTTCACTCAAGGCCAGAGCCACAGGCCCTTGGAATGGCAAGCAAGGCATAGGGCAACTCCATTCCCCTTTTAATTTGGAAAGCCAGAGGGGAACTCATTACTTAGATGTAAAGTACCAGCCAACTTACTTCAGCTGTGTCAGACTAGACAGCCTCCACAGGTTCTTAGACCTTGTTTCCTACAATATTCTGATATTAGGAAGTTGAAGTTGTAAAAACAGAGCATTTCAACTTTTTGCATATGACAAAGTAATTACACTTTAAAACCTAAATTCTAATATGAAAACATGACTCAGAAATCTGGTGAAAATTGATTTTGATTAAGATAATTCAGGGAACATTTAAGCATCCAATCTGGCTTAGCAGTTAGAAAGTTTAAAAAAACCCCCATCATCTGAATGTTTACTTCCAAGTAAACTTTTCATAGGAAAATTAAGTATAAAACAGCACCTCCCCAGCCCTCCTCTGCCAGGGTCTTCCCCTTCCCCTCCAATGAGACAGGAGCCTGCACATATTCCCAGGACACTGACAGTCCTTGAAGGCAGTAAATCTTCCTTCAGAAAAAAAAAACAAAACCAGGCAGTAGTGAGATGGGGCAACCATTAATTACTGCACAATCTGGATAAAGGACTCTTCAAATGCTAATTTTAAAAGATTTTTATTATGCTTCAAAAAGTATGAGTGTGCATCACTACATGCGATTTTTAAATTAAAATTTCCTGGATTTTGGTAATTAACAATCATACTTCTATTGTTCTTGCCTCAATCTACTTTGTGGCTACTAAGGCCACCCTCACATTAACAGCTTCTTCTACGCTTTCACAAAAACATGACAATTTCCCCTTGACTTCTCTTGGTGCAGCTTGTAATAGAACTGCATCTGGAAACACTGTACCATATTCTTACACTACTTTTACAGCAGGAACTGCTAAGTACTTTGGCTAGCTTACAAATTCCTCAATTCACTAAGATATAATTGTGCTGTGATTCATGTCTTTGCTAAATCTATGCAAGTTGTGGGCATGATTATTAACACCACATTAAACCCTAGAACTAAAGAGATTAGCAAATAGATTTTTTTTTCCTGGACATGGACACTTAGTAGATAAATACACTGTCAAAATGTTTAAGGAAAACAAAGCACAATTATGACAGAAATGGTTTTATTTTACAGACTGTTCTATTTTTAAAGAGTTCAGCAATTGTTATATGGCAAAATATAGCATAATTTCAGCATTTGTTTATCTATGGAAGAGCACAATCTCAACATAAAATAACAGTAAGTGTTCAATTCAGGAATTTATGGTGTTATTTCTTAATTTCAATAGAATTTCACACTCAGGATGTTATAAGCCTCTGTAGTGACATATAGTAGCATAAATAGGCCACTGTATGTCACCTAGCAATTGCTGTGGAGCCTATCATATCTCTTTGAACTATGATCATTGGGCCTCAAATGGTCTCATTGACTTCATTTCAAATTTAAGTTTTGCTCAGTTTCAGGTTGAACCTACTGCCTTTTCTTACAAGTTTTTCTGCTCACTGATATCTCTTCCCAACATAGGTATACATCAGCTATGATCAAATGATCATTCATCTACACTAAAAATCACAACCTCTTACTTTTCATTGCTAGGCAGATTTTTTTCCACATCCTCTAATATATTTCACCCAGCAGATGTTTTTTGTTTGTTTGTTTGTTTGTTTTCTGGGACACTGTAGATTCTCTAAGGTGGAGAGGGGGGAAATAGAAAACTTTCAGCCAGGGTAGAAGGGGTGAATTAAATCAGTAACAGCATATGCCATTGACTTTAGCAAAACTCTGAAAGGGAAATAAGAATTATCCTGTGGCTGAAGAATATTATCACTGCAGCTTCTCAGGAATTTCTCCTGAAAATTTCCAGAAGAATTCCAAAGGATCAGGGTCTGGCAAGAAATAACAGCTTTAACTTTTTTAATGGCCAGTTTGGAGATGAAGATATCTTGCCAGGCCAGTTGACGGTGGCAGTGACCACCTACTTAAATAGTTTTAATATTTTATTTTTTATGTCCTTTCTCAGGAAGATCATTGCAGACAGCCATGCTAGAGAGATCATGGTTAGGGAAAACATTATATTATATGCATCATCTATCACTAGAAATCTCTGTTAATATGATGATACAAGCAATCTAAGCTAAACATAAAGATTCCGTTGCATTTATCATCATTTATTTTTGTCACATGTATAAAACAAAAGATAAAAAGAACACATTTATCTCTAAAGCCAATAAGGAAATTTGCCTAATTAATAGAGCCTTGAGGTTTATGATAAATGCTGTTACTCTTACCCCTTTTACAAGTAAATTCTATTCCTTACAAAATAAGTAATTAAAACACATCAGTGCCTCTAGTCATTAATCACTCATATTTAAGAGCTTTCTTGTGGCAATTGATTGTCTTGGAAGCTACACACTAGAATATTTTCAGATAAAATGTACTTAAATGTTTTTAGCAAAGAACAAAGGAGATGAAAATACTTTTATGTTGTTTTTGTCAGAAAACTGTAGCACCAAGACCATACAGATTTTCAGCCTCTGATAACAGAAACAGATCAAGGCTCACTCTTAATAAGGTAAAATATTGCATTCAGAGTTTCAGCATACTGAACAGACACAGATACACATGAAAGATTTGCAGAGATTTTGGAGCTACCTTCTGCAGGAATGTGATTCACTTTAGGGAAGCTCTGAGATAAGAGGAATAGCTCAGCACACCAAACCAGAAACACCAGAAGAAGACTGGAGAGACAGGAGCACACTTTCTGAGTGCCCAGTATGAGCAGCCAGATATCATTGCTCACCTCAGGTGAATGGGAGAGGGGAGCCGTGCCTGCAGTAGTCTGCAGGCTCAGGTACAGGTCTTGGGGCTCAGGGTCTTGCAGGGGCAGAGCAGGAGGCACAGGGATTGCCATTAAGAAGTTGTTGTTAGTTAAGGACAAGGGACATGGTGCCACAAACAAACTGCTGAAACAGCAAGCCTAAAAATCATCCCAGTGTTTTTTTCAGTTAGATCTCACTTTCACAAAGCTTGAATGAATATGGTCACTCCTCTCTACAGCTCACTGCTGGTAATACCAACAAGCCTAATGCTCAGAGCTGTATTATTCAACATATTACTGGGATGAATTTCATCAGGATAGCCATAGTAAATGGCTATCTAACACACCTAACTAAGAATTACTAGGACTATAATTCCTTTATTAGTTTTCATAAGTCTTCAAAAAGACAAACATAAGCAAAAATTTCAACCTTGATAATAATGGCCAGTCTTCGTGAGCGAAGATTTGGGAAAGGTCATTAACCCTTTGAGCCTGCGCAGTGGATTTTTTAGGTGAGACACAGCGTGTGCTGAACTGAGCCCACCCTTTAATCCTGAGGTTCATCTGCCTGGGCAGAGCAAGCTTGGACAGTGGCAGTGAGGTTCTCAGGACGTAGGTTTGTTTAGAGTGACCTTCTCTTAGATGGATTGCCTTACAGGGCTGTTTAGAGTGACCTCCTCTTAGATGGATTGCCTTACAGGGCTGACAAGCTCCATCTGCCCGGGGGGCTGGGAATCGAACCGGGTCGCAGTGGTGAGAGTCCTGTACCCTAACCACTAGACCACCAGGGGCCCCAGTTATCAAACAGCCTGCTGCGTTAAGAGTGAAACAGCTCTTCTCCCAGGTTAAATCTGTTTTTAAGCTAAAACATATTCAGTAAAGATTAAAAACAATGCAAAATACTAACCCGCATAATTACTTGCTGGTCAGATTGCAGCAGAAGAATCACAACTACTGGGATATAGGTAAAGGCTGAAGTCATTAACAAGATAGCAGTGAAAGATAATTTTATTTTAATCAGAGACAGATAAGAATAATTACCAACTGTCCTTTTTTTTCTCTAGCCAATTTGCCCATCCCAAGGCTCAGGCCTGTTCATTATTATAATTGTTGTCAAACTTTACAACTGTGAATATAACAGAAGATTTTCGCAACTGTTTTCTTCTAAAAATATTAATGTCAAAGAGTAGAGGACACAAAGACAACGAACAATTTCTTGCTTCATTTCTCACAACTTTCTCTTCAGCCACTGGGCTCAGTTTAATTACAGTTGCAAACATTGGGTCCGCTAATTTCTTGCCTCTGATAAGTTTGTAATTGTTGGTGTCCTCCTTGATCCAATGCTACCATTAGCAAAAGAGAGCAGCACTGAGCCTGGCATCATCATATAACATCTACCCCAAGAAACCCAAGAGAAAGATTTATCAGTGGGTTTTGTTTGTTTTAAAAATAATGTCTGAAACCCAGAAGACTGACCTAATTAACTTTCTGAGATAGTAGCTCATGCAGCTGTTATTAACAAACACACATCTCTCAGGCCCTGTGATTGTTGCAGTACTAGACAATATCCATGAGAAAAAGAGAAAATTATTGATGCTTTCTAGATAATCTTTTTAAGACGATCTAAGCCCTGCTGCTTGTAGAAGGGAGTGTGATACAGAACATGTCAAAACAAAAAGTGCAAGCACCATTTAAGCACTGTTTTTTCTGCTGTTGGTTATTTAGAATTTTGGTAGGGCTTCTACTTTCCACAAGCAAATAACAGCAAAGCTCTGAGCCACTAATATATTAATTTCTCCTCTACTGGAAATAATCTTCACTCCTGCCATGGCTCGCTGTATATGCCATGCTTTAAATCAGACTGGAACAGACAGTAAGCAGTTTTGCTTACACTAATGAATTGCTACGCTGATGAATGCAAATGAAAGACACAGGAGCACATGGTATAGGGACTGTTTAAGGGCTATGGAAGCACAGATCTATTGTGAGAAGATGTGGATGCAGCAGTTGTAGACTAGTCATAGGCTACAGTTGTAGCCAGTTGTAGGTAGAATTTGCAGCTATATATGGCGAGAGAAAAAATATTGTTCTTCATCGTTGCATTACTGACCACGCTTACTTTAAAAGTCTAAAGGTTATGACTGTGATTATGAAGTTAAAATAGAGGGTATTATTACCACCCTTTATTATCACTTTAAATGGGTATTACTAAGAATGTAACTGATTTAGTTAAACAAGTTTAACGTGATACCATGGTGCGATTATGTAAAGTAAAATCATGACCATTTTAGCACAGTTCAGGAGAAGAAAATAGGATTGGCACACCTGTATTTCTAACCATAGAAAAAGAGGTTCCTGAGCCACTTGTAAACAAGGGAATAAAATAAAAGTGTGCATGTGTTTCATACTTCTTATAATGTGTCATGATAGCGTACACAAATGTAGGAGACTATAGCACTCAGGTGCCCAGGGGTCTCCTGGTTTTCTTTAAGACATGTGTTTGCACATTATATGCATCAGATAATTTAAAGTATTATTTGATATTTACATATATATCATGTGCATCAGATAATTCAATGTATTATTTAACATTTATATAAATATTATTATTTATATAATATAGTTTTATAAAAGTGCATTTAAATAAGTTTAAGGTTCATCTGAGCAAATTCAATGATCCATCAATATAAATTCTTAAACAAGATGGGTTTATTCTTATTATTTAATAATTTAATCTGTTAAATTATTTGATTTTCATACACACATACTCTATTTCTGTAAGCTATACTTATTGTATTGCTCGTTTAAAAAATTCACCTTGTTACAAGATTTTGTGTTACTTGTATTACCAGGAACAACAGCAGAAAAACAGGTGTTTGGAAGTATCTTGGAAAGCAGGGTTTGACTTTGCTAAACCCTAGAACACTTGATGCTCAAATGTCTTTGTTACCTAATTTATAAACACCTTACACATAATATGTAAAAGTAATGTTAAGACATAATGTTCCCGTGCATTATTATTAATACATTACTGCCAGAAAGGCTACAATGATTCATGTTGAACTGGTGCATAGTTTGTTCATTTATATTTCTAAAATGTTAATATTATTACATTGGCTTAAAAACAAAAAAAACTCATAGGCATTCTTCTTTGCATCATTATTATTTTCTGTTAGTACATCTCTTATGGCATGAAAGTTTAATGCTAATAAATCAAATGTTGGACTTACAGGAATGCTGCCTTTCATATTTATATTTTTTGTCTTGTCATCAGTATTCTATTTGTAGTTTACCCTGTTACATTATATTTTATTATTCTTCAGCTTTATCTGGTTCCTTGTATTTTAACTTATCCGAACCTCCATAAGATGTGTTTTCTACAGACATGATAATTCGGATGTTTTTCTACAAACCTTTTTTCATTTTATTTCTGTAAAGAAGTCTTTTGAAAGTCTTTCCTTCTTATTTCAAATCTCAATAGACAATTACAGAACTAATGAAACATTTTATATCATGGAGGAAAACATTGTACACTTTTGATAATATCATACCAAATAAACTTTAAAAATAAACAAGTAAAGTTTAAATAAAAAAATAAAGCCACAGAAGGACCTGTGGTCTAAAATTATTCTCCAATTTTTTAATGTGCAAAATTATGCAAATCTTTTCATATAGATAGTATCACAGAAATATGTGACTGAAGCCAAGTGAGATTGCAGACAAATAGGTCATTAGAGTAGAACCAAAATGATAAAATCTTCATGCACTTGGAGAATGATGTTTCCCTCTCTTGCTGCATAAGAACATTATGTTTCAATTTACTGATTTAATTCCCAGTCAAAGCCTTTGATGAAGATGGACAGTTAAGCTTCATGGCACACTCATATTCAGCTGGGTTTTGTGGGTACACTCCTAGCATGTTGCCTACCAAATGGGGACCTTACATGGTGTGGTTCAAATGAGCTGGGGCAAAAAATGAAATGGCAGATCCTGGTTTTCCTTTTTGTACTGCTCCCATTGGATTGAAACTCCTCTTTTTTTCCCTTAGACTGGGTGCCTGGGGCACCTATGCACTTTAGTGACTTGGCCCAAAAAGTGGTTTTTTGGGAAAAAAATGTTAAAAAATACATCAAATACTTTATTTTCCAATGTATATGCTAGTAAACAGTGCATAGGCTACTACTTTGGGTAGTGCAGTATTTACTGCTACCCAGTTAGCAACAGTGCATTTGTGTATATTTTAAAGTTTTCTATTATTCTTGTAGATTCATAGCCTGCAGCCTCAGTAGTTACACTACTAAAATCCAAGAGCATCTTGGGTTTAAAAACTGTTCTTTAATAAACCTCTGCCACCTTTAAGTGCCTCAAATGAAACTTCAAAATTTCTATTTAAATTTGCTTTTGTTCCATTATAGTCTCTTTTCAGATGTGAATGCATTTTGTTCCCCTAGTATATTCTGATTACACACTGTGAAATCCATGTTTTTCGACTCCTCCTGACATGGCTCCTATTGGTGCTAATACTTGTTCACTGCTATTGCCGATCTGAGCTGAACATTTCCATGAATTCAGAAAAAATGTTATTAGAAAATTCACTTTGGGTTACACCTTGCCAAGAAGTTACTAGTTTAATATGAAAAGCCACACATGGAGAACAAATCATTATGGAGCAAGAAAACCCATGAAACCTGTTTTCCTGTATACAGAGAAAGCAGCAGCCCATGCTTATACAATTTCTGTGCTATCACACATTGTACTGGGTGATCAGTAAGCCAAAGAGAAGATAGAAGTCTGGAACTCAGAAACACCAGACTTTCTATCAGACAGAGAACTAAATATCTCCCTTCTCACCAGCCACCTACAAAACTAGGACCAGTTTCATATCTTGGGATCTCTACCCCTTTGTCATGTTCAGTTGAAAATGTTGGGTGGGCTGAAAAGCCTTTTGGGAAGGGAGAGGAAAGAGTTAATACTAAAAGCACTGTGGAAATGCACAGCTCAGCATTTGCACTTCTGGGTTGTGAATGGTGCTACCTCCCACTTGGCAAAGAAGTGGTGAAGGTGGTAGAGGTCACTTGCAGTTAGGGAATGAAGCTGAACTGCAGTGATGGCAAACAGAGCAGCACCCTGATGGGGTAAATGGACCACAAATATCATCTGAGACTCAAAATAGCTTCCAGAATTCTGACCGAAACTGGAGCATTTCATAGCTCCTCAAGCCCTCTGACCACAGCAAAGTACAAGGAAAGTAAAGAAAAGATGTTCTGATTTGAGGAATAGTCACCAAGAATCCAAAACTAGCATTAAATATACTTGAAAACAGGTCTGTAGAAATAACTCTGGTAAAGAGTTACTGCTAAGATTCACCTCAAGATCTAGACAGTTATATACTGCAGTGTAAAAAATGGGACTTCTGAATGGTATTTTAAACACTAGACTCCATTAGGTTCTTGTTCCCATCTGCATGTCATGGTTACTCAAGAGTAAGGGTTGACTGATTGCTTTTTGAAAGAGTATTGAAAAGAGGTTGGAGGTAAAGAGAAGTAAAGGACTAGAGGCTGAATTGTTCTTGGCCCAAGTTAAACCAAGGACAAGTTGTCTCCTTTATACATCCTGATGAATGAAGCATGTAAGCTAAGGAAACCTGGATCAAAGTTTTACGATACTATTGTGAAAAGTATTAGTTTCCTATTTTCTCTTTTACTCTGCCACATATCCTTTGGAAATTGAGACAACCAGTTTGTTTTACATGGACTACCAAGACTAATTACTTGTAATTACTATTAACCAGAACCAAATACAATACACTGTCCAAAAGGTAAGATTGTCTCTGCACATTATGTCAGTCTCTACAAAAATGTCAGTCAGTGGTCCATGTTTTGCATTATGCAGAGATGGTGTACCTCTCAGTAGTGACACTACACAGGTGGTTTTAAATACTCTTAAATTATAAAATCGTGATTGTTTTCCCAAATTTACTCTTCTTTAGGAGAGGCCAGAGATGGAAACTCCAGCATTTACATTCATGGAGGAGCAATGTCAAAACGCCCACTTCCCAGTGGTGTTCAGGTGCCAGGCAGAATCAGTTCAGCCAGCACAGCATTAGCTTTCATTCTCTCAGTTTATGGATGCTTTCTACACTCATTTCCTCCCCAGTTAATCCATCGTTCCATCCATCCATCCATCCATCCATCCATCCATCCATCCATCCATCCATCCATCCATACATGCATTTTCTGAATACTCCTCCAGCCAGACGTTTACAAGGCTCAAGATGCAATCACCTGTGTGCGTATGTAGCAGTGTGAATCATATCACTGAAGTCTGTCATTCTGTAAATCTTGGAATTAAGCTTATATTGAGTGGTTTCAGCTTCAGAGGTTGACTGTACCGGGACCAGAGGTAAACCTCACATCTATTTGTCTCAACATGCACGCCCTATGTCTGATAATGAACAAAGAGTGCCCAATGCAAGCATATAACTGGGGACCATGGCTAGCAGAAACAAAACAAAGCAAAACAAACAGACGAGCAAAATAACTAACAAAAAATCACAACCTGAAACAATAGAAAAGAAATTCACATAAAATGAGACTGGGAAACAAAACTTAAGGACTTCATTTCTGAAGATTATTTGGTGATGCAAATAGCAAGTTAGAAACATAGGCCTTTAAGATAATTAAGTCCAACCATCAACCTAATAACACCACCATGTTCACCATTAACTCACGTCCTCAAATGCAATATCCACACATATTTTTAATACTTAGAAGGATGGTGACTGCAACACTTCCCTGGGCTGCCTGTTCCAATCCTTTATAAACCTTTCTATGAAAAAAAATTTCTAACATCTAATCCAAACTTCCCCTGGTTGCAGTATTTCCTCTCATCCTGCAACTTGTTCACTGCAAGATGAGCCCAACTCCCACCTCGCTACCACCTCCTCTCAGGTAGTTGTAGAGAGTGATAAGGTTTCCCCCCGAGCCTCCTTTTCTCCAGGATAATTCAAATCTAGTTTAAACCTCTCTCAATGAGTCCTGCTAACTCCTGAACTAAAAGCCTTTTACCCCTTTGAGACAGGTGGACCCCATTTTCTGGCAGAAGGCTCAGTGTCACATAAACCAATCCATCATCCAAAAAACCAAAATTCTGCTAGTAACACCTGTCTAGAAGCACCTCATCATCTGCATGATTTTCCTGTTTTTCTTTCCCCATCATTCCCTGCAACTGGCAGGAATAGTTATATTACAGTCTTTAAGTCTAATTACATTGTAGAATACAGACAGCAAAACTAGGTTTGAAATTTAGCAGACGTTAATTTTTAATGGAAAAAAGGAGTATACCTCCTTTCAGCTGTAGAGATGTAATTATAAATGCCAGGCTTGACTATCTGATTTTGTAACTCTGCTCCAAATGTTCATTTTGTATATGCACATAATCATAATAAATGCTAGTCTGATTCCCAGTTTCCAGAGACTAAGTTGCACAAATATATAACAGTTTTTGTTGTCAGGTGGGATATGCAAAACTTAAAGCTATCCCAGAACATGGTACAGAAAAGGCATTTCACCCTACCATTTCATATGTACTAAGAAAAAGACATCAGCCATGATCTCAGCTGGATAACAAAGTGTTTACTTGTCCATTGACTGATCTGAAAGGGGAAGAAGTGAATCAGTAAATTCACGTAGTATGAAAAAGAAAATACTCTTCATTTTTTTATTAAAGCACTGTAGAAAATAAGGAATTTCTGTTGTGTGTTCAGAAACACCCCAGAAAGTATTGTTTCATTTCAAAGGTAAAAGAGAAAAAAGGCATACCTGTTGTATGTCTTGAGACGCTTAAAAATACCACTACATCTATAGAGTGACAAAAAAAAACAAAGCTCTCCCCAGATGCTTACACTGACATCCTGTGATGCAAATATAATAGAAACACGAAGTCGGTTTTTTTCATTTTGACAGGTTACAAATCAACTGTATTCTGAACAACAAATTAGAACTGTGTAACAAATTCCTTTTTTCTATGTCACTGGCGGTGAGAGCCTAAGGCAATACATCTTGAGAGTTTCTCTGATTGTTTCTGATGTACCCTGACAAGAAATAATTGCAGGCCACAGACATTTTTTCACAACACTTTGTGAAGTGACTTTCAAAGACAGATAATACAGGATTCCTCATTTGTCACCTCTCAGCACCCTCCTGTTCAGAGTTGCTGCCATTTCCTGCACACCGAGGCAAGAAGTATTCTGGGGAAAAAATTATGCAATGTCCCCAAGAGGACACTCTAGGAAACCAAGGGCACCTCAACCTGAACCTAACAGAGCCCTGGTGTGATGAGAAACCTGAGGCAGAATTCATGCATGCAGGTTTTTCTCTCTGTTAACTGTTCAGTTATCTATTATGGTGCGCAAATGACTGTATATGCTGAACTTTCTGGATACCTCAGCAACTGAAGCCTCCATGCACTCCCTGATCCGAAGACATGCAAGAAAAGCAAACTGAAAATCCCAGGAGCTGGTGTGGCCATTATTCACTGTGAGGGCCAGGATAACTCATTGCATGGCCCTATAGCTGCAAAGGGCAAGCAGCAGCCCATGCCCAGGGACTGTCAGGAAGGTCCTGATCCTGAAAAGCCTGATTTCACCTCAGGAAATAAGAAAACCTGCACCTTTTTGCAACCAGAAGAAATGTCAGTGGATCTCACGTTTCAGTGAAATTTTGCATTGGTATTCAGACTAATGGAGATACTTCACTGAAAGACAACTTTTTTTTTTTTACTCTAAAAATTAAAGGCAGGCAGAAAATATGCAGGAGCTGTTGGAGAAAAATAAAAACTACACTTTTTACTGCACCAGTCCAAAGGTTAAAAAAAAGCCATCAGAATAGGTCTCGTGACTTACAAACTCCCCATGTTTCAGTGACTGGAAGTACAGGCATGAATGTAAGACTAGGCAGCTGGGCTTACACTCCTCTGTTGTAAAAAGAAATTGTGTAGAAATGTACTTGATCCTCTCCGGCATTTCAGTTACTATATAATATCCCCTCTCTGATATTAGCAAAGGGATCTCTCTTGATAAACTTCAATTAAAATTTGGTCTCCTTAATGCTGATGTATTTATAGCACCTAAATAGTTTCCTTATCTCCATTAAATGAAAGGATTTGTTATTTGGCAATATCAGTTTCAAACCAAAGAAAGATGTTTTCAGTTATGGTGACCAGAAGTTCTCAGGAATTGTACCTGAAAGTCCATAAAATATAGGACTTGGAAACAGCTGCTAAGACATTAGTTTTAACTCACAGTGGCCCTTGAATTTCAGTACAGGACTGGCAGAATCACAAGATTTTGGCCAGATTGAGAAGGATGAATATTGTAAACCTTTCCACGACCTTCTTAGAAATGAGAACATTTGCTAAGGATTTTTCTTTCTGATTTATGCTTGATCATACCAGTAGGCTAAATGTTAGTCATTTAGTTCCAAGTAGGTGAGGAGCATCGTGCATTAATGCAGTTAGCCAGGTGTGAAGCGTGTCCAGTGGAACAGGTTAATGGCACTGGTGACCTGAAAGAGATTGGAAATGGGCTTTGATATAGGGAGCAGGATTTCTGAGACATAGTCCATTAACTTGAATTTTAAACATAAATGGTATTTTATTAGAAAGAAGCAGCTGAAATTAAACACATTAAGCTTCAGAGAATGAAAATATACACACAGATACAACTATTCTTAAATTGTAGCATGGTTTCTGAGTCATTATGGCATTTCTTTTCCATTAGTCATCAAGAAAAAATATTAAAAATACCACTGATGGATATTTATATGGGTGGATTTATCCATCTGTCTAGCTAATCATAAGGAAAATCAATTTCTCTGGGTCTGTGTATGTGTGTGAATGTTCAAATATATATATATATGTGTAGTTATGCATATTTGACAAGCATTTATGATGTGACTCTTCAACTAGAGGAAGAGCTGTACAAGTAACAATAGCTTTAAATCTTTGTTGTAACCAAGTGGGTTACACTGAGGTGGGTAGAGCATCATATACGCAGTGGTTACTATAGTTACAGTGTCTCTTTCTGTCCCTTTAATGAGGAGCTAATCACTGTTCTCTGACCAAGACATCCATATTTTGCTCATTTGCCTCTTCATCCATACGAGACAGCATTTCTTCCCCAAAGGGAGGCAGAAATATAGCAATATTAACCCTTTGAAGCAAAAGACTACTTGACTACCTAATCCCAAACCCTTAAGGAAAAGAAATAGAATTTTTGCAGAATTATTGAGTTAAATAATGGGCAGGAATCTGCCATGCCGTGGCAGTGGATAACACTACCCCCCTTCCCACAGCTAGCAGATACCCTAAAGGTTTGGTAAGAAGTTACATACCTTAGATTTCTATTTCCACCTGTTATTGAACTAAATATCAGAGGTGGGGAAAAAAAGAACTCAAATTTGCAAGTATTTAATGAACAGCTTGCTACAAGGCCCTAAAACTTAGCAGTTCCTAAGATTAAAGACACCCACCAGCTCTATATGCAAACATAGTAGCTCTTCTCTCTGTCTGAAATTGTGTCTTACAGCAGTAGGACATGAATTGTGACCCAAATCCAGGAAGGGATTGGAGGGCTCACATCCAACAGTAAGGATGCTGTGCTTCTCAAAATATCTGCCAGCTGCCTTTGGTACCTCCCTTTCCAAGATGTATTTAGCTTTTTCCTTCAGACAAAAAGGACAAGACTCAGGGGCGTGAATATAGGTGCCAAATTCCCTTTTTAGGCACAGCTGGATTTTGAAACCAAGTCTCATTGTGTCAAAATCTCATCTGTTGAGCTGGTAGGAACCTATACCTCAGAACCCTGAGCAAGTGCTCTTTTACACAAGGACCAAAAAAAGAAATTTAGAGTTATCAAGTTTCATAGTACATTTTATCTCCCTAATGTGCAGGACACTCCCCTGAGAGGTGGAGGAGTCTGTTATCAAATACCCGAACTCATGGGTAAGAGTTACCTAAAGACTGAAAACTGTATTAGAATAATCAGCTACTGACCATTTAACATCACTAAGTAAAGGCAGTATCTTATCTTTTCTATTTCTATCCTTCTGCACTACAAATGATAAACACCAGTGACATTAGTCAGATTTGACAGCATGTTTTAGTGAGCATAAGATCAAGCTAAAAAATAACTAGTAAAGATAAATGCATGTTAACGCCCCTAAACACCATGTACATCTATTACCACTGTAAATTACAACTTTCAGCCTTTTCAGGTTAATTTATATACAGGCTTAATGTTGAAGAAAAAGGTCTATATTAGGCTTCAGCATAGATTTTTCTCAATTTAACTGACAAGCTGAAATTGCTCATACTTAGTCTTTGCCTTGAGGAAATGAGGTTTAAATTCACTGAGGATTCACATCTCTGTGTGAATATCTACATGTTTGTCTGTATCCCTGTGTGCTCTTTCTCTTTTGAAGTCATTACCATTTATCAGACAGACATGACGGAGTTGAACATGCTGTTGTACCATAAAGATGTTAAGACATGTCTTTAAAACCTTTAACAGTTTATATCCTTACTTCATACCCTAACTTTATATATTTAATTACACCTTAGTATTTTTAATAGTACTATGAAGATACTAAGTTTTGTAAATATAGGTGACCAGAGAGAGAAGAAAAGATGTGCAAGTGCCAAGGTAAAGGCTGTGTTCTGATTTCAATCCATCTGCACCAGGGAATCTAGATACAATACACAAAATGTGGGTTTCATTGGTTTCAACAATGAGCAACATTTAATTGACATTTTTATTCTAAAAATCAAACAAAAATAAAATAGGTTTATTATTTTATATTTGAGACAGGAAAAGTATGGTTATCAGTTTAGCAAAGGTTTCTGACTGTTCTCAATAATTTCTTTATTATTTGGAGGAATAAATTTAAATTTAGCATGCTAGTTCTTAGACCTAAGAAATGCCTCCATAAAACCTGACAAAAATATGGCTCAGCTGTCATTGCAGAAAGTCACTGCAGTCTAAGGGGATTTTTACATCCTTTGGGAACAGCATCACAGAACAGTTCCAGGACAGGACACAGATAAAATAGTTTCTCTTTTCTTTCTGCCTTTGATCTCCCCATTCTTTGTTAAAAAACCCACCACCTCAGTACCATGCATAATTAATATATATATATTAACATTGTTGAGGGTAAACTTATTCAGTTCAATTTGAAGGCTTGCAGTCTAACTGCTGAGGAGTCCACCTGGCAAGATACATACATTAAAGATATCACAAATGCTGATAGGATCTGAGTTGAGGAGACACTACTGCTAGACCATTCAGGTTCTTTTCCTAGTATTTTTTCATTTGTAAATGGTTTACTTACACAAGAGTAAGAAACAAGAAAGTAGCTGATGAAAAAGAAATACTGTACAAACAGGAGAGAACCAAGGTTCTTTGTAGAAATATTTTCTAAAAATATCATTGTGCCTTGTTAGCTAAGATCTTTTATTTTAGTAAACCCAGAAAATAAGAAAAAAAAAGAGTTATTCAGACCAGTATGTGATACATGCATATTAGTCAAAGTGATAGGCAGTTGCATAAGCAGAAAAAGAAAAGATATTTTAAGAAAATTATAGCACCATTAACTCCTGAAAAGGTTATTGTCTTTGAATAGGCTCCCCCTTGTGCAAAGGCCCTCATTGATGTTGCAACTACTTAAAACAATAATAGTTACGTGCTGTACAAATTGACATGCATAGTGAACATGTTGATAAAGTAGGTGGTATCATTCTGTTGTAAGGTTAAGCATTCTCTACCTAGTAAATTAGAAATACTTTTGTTTCTACAGCAAGATCGAAACTGCACCTGCTATTATAGCTGTTTCTCTGAATTTCAATTATGTAAGAATATGAAGTCTAAACTACAATAACAGAGTTATCTTTTACTAGACCCTGCTTATACATAATCCCTTCATGGGGCAGATGACAGTTTGCTGAATGCTACTAACAAGGCAGCTGATAAGTTCCCCTCTTAGCTGCAAAATAGTTTATAAAACCAGAAATTGTCTATTTGCATATGAAAGAAAAAAAGAAACAATTAAAATAATCTTCAGAAGATCAATTATTTTATCATTGCAGTTTACATATAATTTGTCATATCACATTAACTTTTCCTTGTAAGAGTATTATGCAAAGCATAACCATTTGCTCTCAACAATCCTTCTGCAAGGCAAATGAACAAATTGTATATTTCAAACACTTCTGCTCTACTTAAAATAGAAAGTCGGTCACTGGGTTTGCAGATAATTCAAATTAATTCTCTATTGTCCTGTATGTCTTGTTATCAAGATGAGCATTAGATGCTACTAAATCAAACGATGCTATTTAATGACAGGGGATAGCAAACAGACAATTGCACTGCACTGAAGGCTGCTGGGAACAGCAAAAACTGCTCACACCTCAAGTGGCCCCTCTGACAGGCTAGCAGATTAACACAAATCAGAGGCACATGCAGATCCTTTTCCTTCCTGCCTGCCTGCCCTGGTGAAAGGACTGTGAGCACAGCTAATTGCCGCAGCTAAGGTCACCCCTCTCAAACAACAATCTTCACACTCCTCTGCCAGTGGGTTGAGAGTTTGAAATGCTGACCTCCTTGTCTCCTACACACTGAGCTGGTGAATTCCACAGTGAGGCAGTTGACAAAGGCTGGTAGCATCACAGTTAGCTCACAATAAGACTAGCAACTTTTGAAAAATCAGGTAACTTCCATATCTGCGAATTCTCAGCCTGGGCATTAGTGAGCTTTGAAGTAGTGGTGAATCAAGTTGCAGGTCCCCTTTCTCCTGACACACTTTTTCATCTGCAAACATCTTGTGGGGAAAAATGGGAAGAGATACCCTAAAACATTTCATACGGCAGAAATTAGCGGGAATGGTCTTTGCTCCTGTTAGGGCCATCCTCATTAAAATCAAGTGAATCTTCTCATCTTATTCCCATACCCAGGAGGAAGGGACAGCCTGCTTCAGGGTAGGACACAGATAAACCCAATCTATTTGTAAATCTGTAATCTCAGCAATACCAAAAAGGAGGAGAAAGTTTTCTCAGCCAAAATCCACGGAGATCAACTTCTTGAAATGAAAAAATTTCTATTGAAATTGAAATAACAATTTCAATTGTTAAAATATGTAACTAATAAAATGCAACAATAAAGCGGAGTGAAAGCGGATTTGACTAGAACTAGAACATGTCCCCTGGATATCTTCACTTCCTTTGCAAACAGTGAAGAGTCAGGTCTCAGGAGCTGTGAGGTAAGCAAACCCAGTCAGCACCTACCAAGGCAACTGCACTACAGAGCAGCAGCTGCATTCCAAGTGGACCCCAGCACAGAAACAAACATCTAATGATCCTTCTCAATTTATCAGTTCTTCACTAGAGGTTTTAAACATGGAGACCAACCAAAAACTGAGACCCTGACATTGATGTTTATCATTTGAGGTGCAGAAGGATAGAAACAGAAAAGTGCTAAAGTCACTTGGCATTGTCTGAGATCATGGTTAGGCTGCACTTAATCCACTTTCCCAAACTGTCAATAAAGACATTAAACAAGACTGGCCACAATACTAAGACCTGGGGAAGACCACTCGTGACTGTTCACCAGCTGGATGTAACTCTATTCACCACCACTCTCTGGGACTGCCCATCTAGCCAGTTTTTTACCCAGTGAAGACTACATTCATCTAAGCCATGAGAAGCCAGTTTCTCTAGGACGATGCTGTGGAAAACGGTGTCAAAAGCTTTACTAAAATCCAGGTAAACATCTGCACAGGACTGGCAGGTGCAGTCCAGGATTTACCACACAGTACCACCATTTTGAAGAAGCGGTAACCAGGAGCCAAGGAGGTGTTTAAAACATCTAAAATGGTTGTAAGCACTTATGTGAAGGTAACAGAATCCCTACTCCGAAGTCAAACAGGGATGAGCATGAGTAAGTGCAGCATGGGGTGGGAGTTCTTAATCTCCCAACGTAAGTGCCATTTACAAAACTAGACAGATGATAACAGTAAAGGAAAGGTGAGGGAGAAGTAAAATCTTCACTCCTGTAGTGTGCTAGGTAACATTATAAAAATGGGAAGGGTACCGAATATACGATAGAATATAGCCATTATTTGATAAAGGAGAAGTCTGAGATAAAGAATTTAGTATTCTATTCATAACTGAAATCCTCACCAGCACTGCCTAATATTTGCTGGAGTATCTATTTTTGCTAGAAAAGGCTATATCAACATTAGCAAAATTTCATTAAATTCCATTGTATATAGGTTAACTTCCCCTTCCTTGAGGGGGGAGGAAGAAAAAGGAAAAATCCGTGAGAAGAAATTTGGATTTAAAACTTACTGTGAGGTTGTTTGGGTCTGGGGTTTTTTGTTTGCCTTGGGGTTTGGTTTTGAGTTTGTTTTGGATGTTTTTTTGCATAGACATATACATCTTTATACAAAGCCAGTAGAAATGGTAACAGAGTTTATCAGAACTCTATATTTTATTGGGTTTGAGCCATCTGTGTGTTCTACAAGGCCATGTTTCTGTGATGTCAATATAGTGCAAAACAGTGATAAATTGGGCAGCTATTAAGCTATATTATAGCTTCTTATGCCCTTTATTTTTGACAATTTTGAATATAGCAAGAGGCTACGCACAATGTTATAAAACTTAGGCAAGTGTAGTATGGAGCTGCTAGGATAATAAAGATGGCTTTGTAAATTTACCTTTTCAACAGCTCTAAAAAGAGAAAAAAGACCAACAAAAAAAATTGAGCTCTTTCATGCTGGGCTAGACTTGAAATTAACTACTGTCATTCCTACATTGACTCAACACCTTCACACGATGCTCTTAGTTTAGCCTCAGCTTGTAAATATGTAGTTGGCTTCATACATATGCAGTATTTTTCTAAATGGCTTTATTTTTATAGCAGAAAAATTTTACAGCATCTTCAAAGCTCACTTTTTCCTGCATTGGTCCTTTTTGTGAAATATCCTTTTACTTTCATCAGGGTTTAATAGCAATTAGAGTTCTGTTTCAAATAACAGTAAACAACCCTATCTTCTACACAAAGCTCTATCAACTCTGCAAACGGTCTTTTGAATTTAATTAATTAATTTAAAGAGTTCTAACACCTTCATAGTAAATAAAAAGACATTTTCCTTTACCATTAGCAGTCTTTGGAAAGATAGCTTCTGCTGTAAGGAAATTGCTTGGACACTACCAGACTATCAGTCCAAGTAACCATAGATACTCCCTCCTCAGATCATTTCTTACATCAGACCACAGCTGGAGTGTCTGCTTAGACCAATACACTGTTTATTTACCTTGTTACTATTCAAACACAATGTTGAAAGTGAGTTTTCTGGTGGTTTATGTTAAGACAAATAACATTTGCACCTACACATACCAGGAGACTTGGTTAAAGGATTTAGAGATGACCTTCAGTGCCTTAAGGAGTGTATCTGAGATTGAAATTCCATCACTTTTCAATTGTGTGTCTTTCTTAAAATTTGGTGGTTCTAGACAAGAAATTACTTTAGGTAAGAAAATCATTGTTTCATCTGTAGAAGGATTTAAATTAAATTCGTAGTCACCCCTGGTGACTGGCAGAGGTTAAACTCTGCTCCACCTCACATGCAGATCACAGTGAAGTTCAGATCAGTGGGATAGCTTTTGTTTAAACAAAGAAGCCTCTAATTTCCCTGTAAAGGCAAACTAATGAAAAATTTCTGCCCTAATTATAGACACATGAGTTTTGAAGCGCTCCTGACTCAGGTGGTTGCCAGAGCAGAGATATCCTTCCTTGCTGTTTTTTAATGTGGATGCCTTACTAGATCTCATCTTAATCCTCCTGACAAAATCCTGACTCATTTCATCCAGATTCTCAGAAAGCCATGAATGGTATAACCTCAGAAAGAAAGCCAAGTGCTCAGAATGGAGGCTTATGAGCAAAACTTAGAGAAACATGTGACTGGGAATGTAGATGTTCATCTACCCATCGGGATTAGTCCTGTATCCTTCTGAGCAATATAATACGATTGAATATTTTAACCAAATGTCTTGGTTCCAGCCAGGACAGGGTTAATTTTTGCAGTAGCCAGGAGAGGGCATGACTAGGATATGGAGGTTACTCTGTACCACTCCACATCATTGCTGATTCCTGCTGATCATGAAGATTTCATAATGATTTCAGTAGTTCATTTAAAAGGATCTGAAGACCAGAAAGCTCAGCAACATAATGGTTTCTGCCCATAGTCCTTAAAGGTGAGCTGCAAAGTTAAATTTAAAATTGGATGGGATCTAAAACTCCAATGTCCATGCTGTCCTGTTAAACAGACTTTTCAGTAGAACTCCAATGTCTGTAAGCATGGGAATATACACACTGATTTTACTTGAATCAAATGAATACTTCCCTTGAGTTTTATCTTTGTTTGCACAGTGGTTTTTAGCCTCTGTTGGTTCTACTCCTGAATTTAAAGTGAATTTATGTTTACCATACGCAGAAGCCCTTTTGAGGGCTTGCCAGCATCATTACGTGCTCTATATAAGAACAGTTATATAGATTGAAGCATTTTTTGATGCTTTTAGAAAACATAAAAAATGGCATAAAATTTAGGGTGTTCAAGTTCTAACATTAATTCATCTCTATTTATGACAATTCAGTAGTTAGACATTAATTCTCGATCATAAGTTTCCCCATGATGATCTTGGCTTTGTGGAGACAAATGAATTAAATGAGGGTTATAAACACCAGGAAAATTAAGAATATATAAAAAAAGGAGTCCATAAGCTTCCTTGTAGGTAGAGGAAAATCACTGGTCACAAAGCATTTGGTTCTTTCATATTCTTGTCTGGAGTAACCCTGCAAGGATCATTATGCTGCAGGTTGTTTGTACCAGAATTGCGTAAGTATGGTCCTTGTAAGACAGATGTTTGACAGTGATCTTAAGAATTGGATTAGAACTATGAAAAAAGAATGAAAAGTTATCAAAATCAGGATAAAGCAAACCAAAATAATCATCTGTCAATTACCTTCTTCTTCACCTGATATTGAATCTGCAATGTATTAGATACTAATTAAATTATCAGATAGCTGTCATCCTTCAGCTTTAATCTGACAGGGACACACCAGCATAGCTTCTGTCGCGTAAGAAGCCTCCTAGTCACCCAACTGCACTAGTAGTCTTACCCTGAATCAGCTATGTTTCAAATTCATCTTTCCTCAATGCAGGTGATCAGAATCAGATGATCATTCCCCAGGATGAAGTCTGATCATGTTCTTATATCTAAATGCATTTTAGAATGTAATAGAACTAGAATAGCCAAGCATTTGTTTTAATTTCCTTATAAAAGCTCTGAAAAGTTATTACATCTGTTATTTGGACCCCCCAGTTAGTACAGATATAGAGAAAGAAGCTTTGGGGTTTTTTTTTTGCATAGCCTGGCACAACATACTTCCACTCCAGGATGGGTTATACTGGCACAAATATTTATCAGTCTTGGTTTTACTTGTAATTATCTGTGCCATGCCTAGACTACCAGCTGGTACGCACTCCACTCTTATCCATTGTCACTTTTGGACCTTCAAGTTTTGGCTCCATAAACTATCTTTCTTGGAACTGCAGAAACAGGTCCCCCAAATCCTAGAACTTACTATATTATTAAAGCATCAGAGTAAAAAGGCAACATGAGCAAACGAACAAAAGATCAGGAGATGCTTTCGATGGCACTAAGCCTTCAGTCTATGTAACTAACATAAATGAGATATAACCTCATAGGTAATGTGTATGTCTGGAATTAACACACGATTTTTTAGATGTCAGATAGTGACATTTCAGCTGCTGAACACAGAAATTCCACAATGAGATTGAATTCGAATTTTTGTATTTCTTAGAGTTTCCTTAATGCAAATAAAAAGCATTTTAAGGTTCCTGAGATCAGAGGCTGGAATCTCTTCTTGGTGGATGATGCTGATGCAACATAAATTGGTATACTACAGCAATATATGAGTCTATGAGCTTGTTAAGAGTTTTTGTCTTGATAGTTGCTCAAGCAATTACTTAGTAGCACTGAAGATGAGATTAACCAAACTAAATTAGAAAAATACTCACATATTTTACTTCCATTTACACCAATAATTGCATTCCATTTACACCAGTAAATATAATTTGTTCACATTCTGGATGATAAAGTAAAAATGTCCTTAGCAGAAGTATTTGACTACTTACCAACTCAGAGGGAAAATTGGGCTATTTATGGAATGTTAATACTCAGACCATCTGAAAAGAAAAGCACAGATTAATCTTTTACAGATTAATCTGTAAAAGATTTCCACTGTTTTACAAAAATGTGTTGTCTAAAAAGAAAAAAAATCTGCAAATGAAAATGCCTACTAAATATGTAACAGCTCTATGTACTAAACTGATCACAAAAGAGAAAAAAGTGATATAGCATTTGAGCCAACACTAAGTGAAGAAACAAGGCCTTTGAATGTGATTCTTCAATAGCTTTATTTTTAAAAGTTAGGTTACAAATTAGCAAAAATCAATTTGTAATCAATACACAGCATGTGATGTGACCTGGAGATAAGTAACTAAGTTATAAAGCTATAAACACTTAAAAGCTCAGTAGTGGTCTAGCCAGGAACAGTAAAAAAGGAAGCTCAAATTGCTTATTGTCACAGCATGGCTTTGATCATGCTGTGATCAATCCAAACCTGGTATGATTTCTGTGACACAGATGAAGGAGAACAGCTACAAGCCCAGAAACAGTTGGAGGTTGCTGACTGGAGTCCAAGGCCTTCTCCAAGCCCGTCAAAGCCAGGTGCTCTTGTTCTTCAAGCAGTTCACCTGCCTGCTCTATCAGCAGGTTCAATATTCTCTAGTTGTGTTGGAGTGGCAGTGGACACAGCCTAAAGAAATTCTGCCTTTCAGATTACTGATTAGTGTAGAGTCAGCAATGCAATACCTAGAGCTACATAGCTTTGGCTGAGAGCCGTCTCAGGTTCAGCCAGTTTAACATCTGAAGCTTGCTTCTGTTTGCAGAACATTAAGTAGATATACCAAGAGTCAAACTATACTCTTCTTTCCTCTTTTGTACCCATAAAACTTTAACTTGTGCCTGAACAATGGCAAAGCTATGACACAGGTGACAACTTATCCAATGCTCTGTGTCATTGGAGGGCATTCCCCTGTGGCAGGACACACATACTGGAAGCATTTAACGTGAATTTCCCTCATTCCAAGGTGTCACTGAACCTCTACATGCAAACCAACTTCTTTTCCCAGAACAGGTTCCTACCACATTATGACAAGGAACCCCATCCTATCCATTAGGTGAACCCTAAAAATGCCCAGATTTTCAGTTTTGTACATAAACTTATGCCTAGGTGGTATCTGGGAGGCTGCTGCGAGGGAAATTGCCCTTCAAATGGATCAGAAGCTGATGTGCCAAGATTAATCAGTGATATACTAGACAGTTACAGGCATGTAATAATCTAGACTGAGCCCCTTACTGATCTGAGCTATCTAGAGTCAGTTTACAGTGCTGGGGTTGTGGCAGGAGCTCTTACAGACTTGCTTGCCACGCTTTAGATATCAACTGTGTCTACCTTTGGTTTTTGTGTGCTTTGCTTACCAATCAGCTTTCCTCTGTAGTACAGATCAGGGAAGTGCCGGATTCTGCACCTAGGATGGGGCAACCCTGGATGCACAGACTGGTGAATAAAATGCTGGAAAGCAGTGCTGCAGAAAGGGACCTGGGGGTCGTGGTTGACGGAAAATTAAGTCAGCAGTGCCCTGGTAGCCAGGAGGGCCAACCGTGTCCCAGGTGTCATCAGGCAAAGCATTGCCAGCTGGGCCAGGGAGGGGATTGTCCTGCTCTGCTCTGAACTGGTGTGTCACCTTGAATATTGTGTGCAGCTTTGGGCACCTCCATATAAGAAAGATATTAAGCTGTTAGAGACTGTCCAAAGGAAGCCAATGAAGATGGTAAAGGGCCTTGAGGGGAAGCCATATGAGGAGTGGCTGATGTCACTTGGTCTGTTCGACCTGGAGAAGAGGAGCCTGAGGGAAGACCTCATTGCAGTCTACAGCTTCTTCATGAGGGGAAGAGGAGGGGCAGACACTGATCTCTTCTCTGTGATGATCAGTGACAGGACCCGAGGGGATGGCCTCAAGTTGTGTCAGGGGAGGTTTAGGTTGGATATTAGGAAAAGGTTTTTCAGCCCCAGGGTTGTTGAGTATTGGAACAGGTTCCCCAGGGAAGTGGTCACAGCACCAAGCTCGACCTTGGTCAGGTCAAGAAGTACTTGAACAATGCTTTCAGGCACATGGTTTGACTCTTGGAGATAGTCCTGTGCAGGACCAGGAGTTGGACTCGATGATCCTTGTGGGTCCCTTCCAACTCAGAATATTCTGCTTTTCCAAGATTCTTGACTTCAGTATATTCCTTTCCAATGCCAGATAAGGTAAAGGCTTAGACATACAGGACAAACGAGACCTTTAACACCCACCTGGATGGGACACTGCCATAGAATAATAGAATAGTTTGGTTTGGAAGGGATCTTAGAGATAATTTAGTTTCAATCCCCCTGCCATAGGGACACCTTCCACAAGGTTGCTCAAAACCTCACCCAGCCTGGCCTTGAATGTTTCCTGGAGTGGTTCATTCACAACTCTGGGAAACCTGTTCCACTTACTCACTACTCTCTGGGTAAAGAATTTCTTCCTAACACTAATCTAAATCTTCCCTCCTTCAGTTTGAAGCCATTCCCTCTTGTCTCATCACCATATGGCCTTGCAAAAAGGTCCCTCTCCAACTCTCTTGTAGCCACTTTAGGTACTGGAAGGCTGCTATAGAGTCTCCCTTGAGTCTCCTCCAGGCTGAACAACCCAAACTCTTTCAGTCTGTCTTCATAGGAGAGGTACTCCAGCCCTCTGATCATCTTCATGGCCCTCGGGTGAACTTGCTCCAGCAGGTCCACGACCTTCTTACACTGGGGGCTCCAGAGCTGGATACAATATTTCAGGTGGGGATCTCATGAGAGTGGAGTAGAAAAGCAGAATCACCTCCCTCAACCTGCTGGCCATGCTTCTTTTGGTGCAGCCCAGGACATGGCTGGCTTTCTGGGATCCAAGCACACATTGCTGGCTCATGTTAAGTTCCTTGTCCAACATCCCCTGGACTTTCTCCATAGAGCTGCTCTTAATCCATCCTCCATCTAGCCCGCACTTGTGCTTGGGACTGCCCAGGTGCAGGACCTTGCACTTGGCCTTATTGAACTTCATGAGGTTCACATAGGCCCACCTCTCAATCCTGTCAAGGTTCCTCTGGATGGCATCGCTTCCTTCCAGCTTGGTGATGGCAGCACACAGTTTGGTGTCCCTGGAAAACTTGCTGAGGGTGCAAATTTGCTTTGTTGACTGTCATTATCCCCAGGATTTTAAGTACCACATGAGCAAGTCTAGTCAAGCAAAAAAGGTATTTGGGAACTGTCCTGAAGGTAAAATTCTGTCCTGAAGGTAAATGGTGACTTAAGATGCTCTTCAATTGCTGTGTTTACACTCACAGCCATTGGACATGTCTTCACAAAAGCTGTCCCCAAGAGCCATTATTATCATGCAGCACAAGCTGGACACTCCAAACAGGGAGAAATGCAGGCAGTAACCACACTGGCACAGGCATGCTGATTTGCTGATACTCCAATAGTACCTCCTGACTCGTGTGAGTATCTCTGCCTGGTGCTGCCATGTCACATGCCACCTCAGGGCATTCAATCCCCCAAGGCAGAGGTTGCCTTAAAACAGCTGGAATTTTTTAGAAGCCTTAGCAGGTTTCACAGTTATATCTATACTACTTTTCACCAAGTATGACACAGTCAAAGTATTTTTCTACTCTGTTTCTACTATATCAATGCTGATTTTTTTTTCAGTGATGGTGAAGTGCATTGCCAATTTCCCATTATAGGACAGCTTTACACTAGAAAAACTGAAAGCATAGCATGTGGAGTCTCCAAATTTAGATTTTTAAATTAAACCAATAGGCCATGACACACAGTGTATTTCTTGAATGGTTATTGCAGACTGCGGGAGGCATTAAAAGATAAAATACAGAAAGCCCAATGTTTTTTTAAACACTCAAGCAGAGGGAAGCTCAACTGGAAATGAATTACGTGGAGTGTGGTATTGCTACTGTAACATGAAATTCAAGCATCTATGTAAATAAGACAAGTTATATTTTAAATAACAAATAATGTTAAAGAAATGTAAACTAAGAGATCATAAAGGAAGCATTCTGAAGAAGGCTTATGTATAATTTCACACAGATCATAATTTTAATTCTTTGAACCTTGAAAGAGAAAACTTGTTAAATAGAGTGTTCAAAGATACACTATGCCCCTTGGTCGTGGTTTTACTTCCTATTAAAGAATGAAAACTATTTTCAAGTAAAAATATCAAAAGGCATCTAATTATGAGGAAAAAAAATAAAATAATCAGCTAGAATTTCACTCAGTCATGTATTTCAGCAAAATTTCATGCATCTAATTCTGGCTACCATTAAAATAAGGTAAAAATCATGGTAGTGACATTTCTAAAGCTTGCTGCTATATGCAAATTATTCTTTATCTGAGTGGGTTGATCTCTTAAAGAGTTCTCCCTCATTCCTAGAGTCAAGTTAAGTGCTGCAAAGCCAGATTTCCAGGCAAGTCCCTATGTATCTAGACCCAAGCAAGTACGAGTGTCCCTACAGTGAAGTTACCCAGCCTTCACAGTCACACACCACACATCTTGCAGCTGCCATGCTAGCACTCATTTGTACTCTAGTTTAGAAACCTAAGATAGAAACAGCCAAAGCTGCTCTCATGTGATTTTGAGTTGAAAGTTAAAGTTGAGATTGGCCCAACCACCTCTGTGGATGAATAAGGAACCTAGAAGAGGGGAGATCCTGGCAATTCCTCATTGAAGAGGGCAACTGATTTCAAGGAAAAACTCTGCATCCACCAACAGCAGCCTCCTGACTGGATTTTAGCTGAGCATTTCATTTGCAGAGCACATGACTTAACTATGTAAACATACACTTGAAGTTGAAAGAGATACAGCAAATGGATGGTATGATGAGCCAGGGCAACCAGTGAGTATCCCCATGTGGGAGAATTTTGAAAACTGGAAAGGAAACAACGTGGGATGCCTTAATGTTTCACTGAAGTACCAGGCACTTCCAGAGATGCTCTGGATAAGAATATCTTGCAAGAATGTATCCTTATCAGTCTTTTAAAATTCTTCACTGAAAAATAAGAGAGGGAATTTTTTTTTATTTTACTTTAACAGCAGAAAAGTTGCACTAAGGACAGCAGGCATTAACAGTCTGACAGAAAAATGTCTGAATATACTACATTTTCATTTTTTTCTTTCTTTCTCCATTTCCATTTTACTGTAGCCTTTTCAAAAGAAAAAATTATCCACAACGTTTTCAAGCATCGATTGTGATGTGAAAAGCAATCCTTATTATAAGAGCTTTCAGTGTCCCTTTTGCTAGCTTAATTATATACTTGCCTCGAAAATCTCACCTGTTACTCTTTTCATGCTCACAGGGTGCCCCATTGCCATGCTGTCAAACTTTCACTCCTCTAGAATTGCAAGAACTTGAATATATCCATTGCTTAACAAGGTGTTTGAAAATCCAGGGTAATATTCAACTTGAAAATTTAAAGCTGACACAGTTTTGATGAAGTATTTTTTCAACGCATACACTGTGTGAGATTAGCTGTGGTCTTTTCTTGCATAAACATTCAAGGGTGAAAGCAGATTGCTGTTGTTAGGAAGCATGGTTGCCTTTCTGTGCCCTGTAGCAGAATGAAATCTCAGGTCTAGCGGCTTCATACTTGTTGCATCTGGTAAGCAACACATCTTCATAGAGCAGAGAGATGAGCTGCAACCTGGTACACACTTTGTCTTTCTAGCAGTAGTTACACATCACAGCAACACATCCTACCACACCAGCCTCATGTTGTATGTAAAGTCCTACTTTACAGTGGGCAGGAGTAAGTGTAAGCCTTTGAAAGTAAGAAAGTGCATTCTCACCAACCAAGAGGTGAAGTAGTCATATATGGGAGAAAATTCACATTTGGAAAGGTGAAGTTAAGATTAGTTTTGGTCTCCTTCAACTGCTTATGAACTGGTATCAGATCAGGGATTTTAGTGAGCAGGAACTATCATGGTATATTTTAATGTCCCATTGCATGGACTCTGCTCTTACCACAAATCTAAGAGTTGTTTTCACTTCTTTCGTAGAAAAGTAATGCTAAAAGGTGCAGAAAATAAAATACTATTTTAGATTTACTTTGGATTATTTGAAAATTATTTGCCTTAAAGATAAGGCACTGTGGCTGGTATGTGGATAAACATGAATAAATCCTGAAATATATTTGAGAATAAAATACTACTCACAGATGTGCACATGCAAAAAGAGAAATAAGGAGAGGGACTGGCAAGATTAAGAGACCCAAAGGCAGTGGAAAAAATTTAATTTTACTCTAATTTGTGCATTTTATCAAATTTTAATTTATGCTATCTCCAGGTTAAGAGAAATAAAAATCTCTCATTTAAATTCTTACCACTCTCAGATGAGTACCAAGATTTCTCTACAGTCATCACATTAAAACTCCCCACAGGATCAGACTAGAACAAAAGAAATTAAACCTACTTTTCCTTCTATGTAGACTTTTCAGAAAGTCTTTTCATAATGCTCAGTTACAAAAAGCATCTGTTCGGGGAGGAAACTGAGAATTGAAATCAGAAAACCTTGATTGAAAAAAGGAGAATACAGCTGACTGACCACATGCTCCAAAAGAAGTATTAAGAAATCAATCAGCTGCAGTGTGCAGTCACTGTTTGTAGTACCAATATTCCATTAGCTGCAGAGAGATCAGCAGCAAACAGACAATAAACTCTGGAGACAAATCTCTGCAGAAAAACGCCAGTTTTTCTTCACAATAATAACAACTGTAAATCCCTTTGGAGTGCAAAATGTGCATCATTCAAAATAAGTCAAAATATTGGATTCTGAATAGACCTGGCTTCTTGGTGCTCTAGCTTTCATTTTCCCCTCTTATTAATTCCATGTAGAAACAGAAAGGTCTCAGTATAGTTATGAGAAATGTGAAATTCAGTTTATGGGGGAACAAAACAATGATCTCAAGATAGCTCACCAGGTTCATCACCTACAGTCACAATTTATTTGTGCATTAATCATGAGTTTGATGACTGTAAATGTTTGACTCTAAGTATTCCTTGAACATTTCAGAGGTCTCCTTGATCATACAAATTAATAGCAAGTTGGGCACTGACTATATGAGTAATCTTCATTCATGTCATGCAGAATTTTCCTGATGGGGGAAGGGAAGAACTTTAACACTGGGAAAAGAAAAGACAAATAGAATCAGATGAAAAACAGAAGTCTTTCTTAAGGATTTTTTTCCCTAGTTTTTGACAATGTATTCAACATTCATCTGCCATCAAGCTATTTGAAGAATGGCAAATTAAGAATAACACATTACAGCTGTAGTGCACCCCTACTTAATTAAATACACACAACCAGTGGGAACCATTTATGTGTGAAAAGTCACTTTTTTTCCAGGGTTCTTGATAAAGACAATTCAGATGAACAGTTGATTCACAAACATCTTAACTGATAGACAGCCTTTGTACAAAGAGAGGAGACTCATTAGTCTGGATAGGATTAATAACTTTACTGGTAAGTAATTTTGTGACTATGGGCTAAAACAACAGAGAGTCTGAAGCACCTAATTGTTTTCATAACTTTAATCAAGAGCATTTGCTTAAGCTGTGTATGAAAAGGTCTTCATGTCCCAAACTGGACTTAGACCTAAGGCAATTCACCTCCCAAAAGGCTGCTCTGATGCAGGAATCTCAGTTTCTCTTGCTGCATCAATTTTTCTCTACTTGGCAAACTAGTAGAATCTTGTTCAAGTTTAGCCACCAGACTTAACCCAGCAATCCATATTTGCTCCCTCTCTTTGGTCCACTGAATAACTAGTCCATACAAATCAAAGAAGAAAGCCATAACCTCCTCGCCCCAGAATAACCTGGAGCAATGTCTCCCTGCATACAAGAAATAGCTGGATCCAGGAAGCAGTGATTAGATACTTCTTTTATTATTTTCACAATATAATTAAAAAAAAAAAAGGTTAACATCTTTGAAGTCTTTTTCTGTCTTTTCTCTTAGCGTTCACAGTATCTCGCTCCTCAGCAGCTAATTAGCATCATGTTGAAAAACAGTGCTGTGAGTCAGTGCCAAGTGACAGGGGAGGGGAGAGGGCTTGGAGACTGGTTCAAGCACATGCACTCTTCCTCTGCAGCCTGACCACCCAGCACAGGGAGGGAAGGAACCTGACTAAGAGAAAGCGTCGTGATTTCTGATTTATTGGCAAGCCACCATCACGATAATGGCACTCTCAGTGCTTCTCTCACATCTTTTGCAATACTTTTCAAGCAGGAATTTGGAACCAAAATAATTAAACAACATAATTAGACATTTATTTTAACTCTGTGGGCCAACGTGTTGGCTGAGGCTTTGCAAATGACGAAAACCACAGCTGCCATGTTCAGCTTTTGGAGCAGCTCAGCTGCACTATGTGTCATCAATTCCCATCCTGCTCTCTTGTTTTAATTAGACTCTCTTGCAGGCAACAAATCAGACTGATATTCTTTCTAAATGCTGCAAGTGCCCAGAGCAAACTGTGAATACTAAGGGAAAAACAAAGAGACAAACTAGATGTTTGTGCTCTTATACACAAGATACAAGGGCTTTATCAATACAATCAAATCTATCGAAATAGCCATGTTCAAGAGAGGTGGCATGTTACTGTCACAGTACTGTTACTTCAAAGTTGTCAGGCAGAAATACTTCTGGAAAAGATACTCTCCATGCGATCAGGCCTGGATTATCTAAGGCTCCTGGACCAGGTCCTTACCCCCACTTTCCTTCCTCAAACACTTCTTCCCAGCAAGGGGAGAATGCCACTTGTGTTGCCTCTGGTAACAGCAAGGACAGAGAGGATGTGGCAGTAGGGATGTGTTGTCCATGACTCCTTCCAGTCAGCTCAATATTTACCTTAACTACTTTACTGTGGGCTGACCCCAAAGGGGACTAAGTGGAGGAAGCAGCTGTAATAAGTAGTAGGAAATATAACTTAGTATGGAGGAAAAGGATGAAGCGTGCCAGGGTCTTGGCACTGCATCTTGAGGTGAAGTCTTAGTTCCCACAATTTCTCACCAGCTGTAGATGAGACACTCCTGTAATAGGAAGGGGGGGGGGGAGGAAGGGGAAACCCACAGTGTCCTAAAGCCCCCTAAAAATCAAGAAGGTTATGCTAGTGTTCCAATACTTGGTTAAATTACAATATAAATGTTACTACCGATGCTGTCAAAGATTCAAATGACAGCCCTTATCACTAATGAACACCTGAAGGGAATAAATCCAGATCTCAAAAATGTAATCATTCCGCACCAGACAGCAGTACCTATTTTTGATCATGCTATCAATGTATTTTAAGCACTGTAACAGCTACTTTTCTTCGGAAAAAGAGTTCCAGACATGACATGAAAAAATCCATTGTAGCAGGTCTCATTCTTTGAAAGAGGTGGAGGACTCTAATCTCCAATGCTTCTAACTTGGCTAAGACATGAAAACAGCTTCCATTTCTTTCATTATTGTAATGAAAAAATAAAACAATATTCCCAAAGGAAAATATTTTAAACCATTCTCAAATCAGCAGATGATTTTACATAAAGAACTGAACTACTTGTACTCTGTACGAGCCTTATAGCAACAAGTTAATTATTGAACAAACTGCAGATTTGAAGGATGATTACAGATGAGGCCCTGGGCATGCACAGAGCAATATCCTTTAATGTGAAATTATCTTGATTGGGAAAAACAGCAGACCAGTAACTTTTCTCCTGAGGTTGTGGAGGTAAACTGTTTTACTCAGGCAGGAATGCACTGTGGCAGGGAAAAAGGAAAAATTAGCCAATGAAAACTCTCTCCAGAAAGTCAACATGTGGTTTTAGAGAATATGGGACTGCTCTTGTGAGTAATATCAATTGCATGATCCTGGTTCTGAAATACTAGTATTCTAATATATCTCTAATGGAGTGTAAAAGGTAGAATAACTAAATCATCTGAGCTAGGACTGCAAGGATCCACAGTTGTCAAATTTACAATTCTGGACATTCATCTGATCTCCTTAAGTGAAGGCAAATGAAAAAAATATTTAAGTGTTGGGCCAGGCTAACACAAACTGAGGAGAAAAACCACTGCTTAAATAACTGACTGTTGACATATTAAAAAGCATGTACATGCTTGCCAAGGCAGGCAGCTCCTAGGGATTATGCTTTTCTCTGAAGAGCAATCAGCTTGCAGCACGTATCTGAGTTTACTAAAAGAGGTTTAAGAAAATGTGTTGAACAGCAAACAAAAATAGTACCGAGTGCAGGCAGAGCTCAAACAGCTGCATTGCAGTAGATGTTTGCTTTGAACATCGTGACAGAACAGCATTCAACAAAACTATCCAGTGCGTGCGCTCAAAAAGGATACCAGGATGCTGCTAGTTCTTGTACTCCCACTGACTGGGATGACAAAGCCATGAACACAATTGTCAGGCAGAAAGTAGAAATGAAGAACTGTGCTGAGGTGCTTTGAACAAAGGAACATAAAGATTTCTGTGATCACCTTACATCTGACTAGACTATGGGGGGGACACGGCACAGGGAAGACAGAGCAAACAGAATGATGAGAGCACTAGAGACACACACTGAAATGGGAAGGACTGGCACTGCAGAAGGGAAAATTGCTGCACAGTGGTGAAAATTAAGGGTGAGGAATGGATTAGAGAAGAACCTAGAAAAACTAAACAACATAAAAACAAACAGTGAAAAGCTTGTAAGGTCTTTGGGCCAAAGTCTATCTCTTCATGTGTACCTTACCAAGTATGACCAATACAGGGTCCCTGGGGATACAGCTATGTAGTACACATTGGTGTTGGGAGTTCAACATCCTTATTTTCTTTTTAAGAGATTCTGAATTCTCAGCTATTTTTTTCTGACCTATTAGCTTCTTAAAAATTAATGGGCCTACTTTCCTCATTTCGTTTCCTTCTTACTATTGTCCACTTAGTTAAACCTTTTAACACTTGATTAGTTTCAGCCAAACTAATTCATTATTACTCTTATCTTTTCTATGATGATTTTAATAGTGACTCTAATATTCTTGCAAAAGTCTCATTTATTTTTCACCTGCCTCCAATTTTGCACAAAGCTTCTTGTTTCACAAAGATGTCACAGCATCCTTAATCACACTTTCTCCATTATCATCACCCACAAGTTTTGACTCAGAAATTAAAGTTCTTCTATTCAACAGACTGTTATTTCAATCCCTTTTGATGGGTAGATACTTCATTCTCCTGACTTTACTCATGTATTTTTATATTATTTCAATACAACCCTCTATTATTATAGTTATATTTTTTCCATATAATATTTCTCCATCTTAATACTATTTTTATACACTACGTAAAGTGTCATTATCTCCTATTTATTTACTAAGCAAAGAGCCCTTTATTTGTTTTAATTCCCTTTTAGTTTCTGAGGTTGACTGCTTGCAATTTTCTTTACCCATTCATTTTCTGACCCCTAAGGCATTTTACTTAAATCTTCACCTTTTTTTACTGCTCGAAGGCACCCTAAATAATTCCCAAAATCCTTTTTGAGAGGTTCATTGATTTAGAAAGACACAGTGATTTTTCTACAACATTTGAATCCCAAGTTTCCTGATCTTTTCTTTCTTTCTTTAAGGAAATCCTAGCCATCACCTTCACATCAGTTTCTAAGCTTCTCCTTTCCGTTCATCTTCAGCTCAGTTTGCTTCACTCACTGTATCTCATAGTTTAGTCAGCAAATTGAACATCTTAATTATAGACCTACTTTTGTTCTCAAAAAATTTAAAGAGAACTGACATATGTCAATTCAACCTAAGGATGTTTTCTGTTACAAGAACTTTTTTCACATTTTCAGAGCTTACTACACTATCTCTGTATAAATTTATGTTCAACCAGGGATGCAGTGAATATTAGGAAAAAGAGGGTAGCCAGAAGAACATGTAACTACAGGCAAACAACTATCTATCTAGTGACCTCTACTTTCATTGACAATTAATAACTTACACCTAACCCTAAAGAAAGAAAACACAAACATAATCCTAAGGAATAACATTCTAAAATAATAAATATATCCTAATCAGAAGTATATAACATTTGTGCAGCGGTTAAACATAATGTACTAATGCACCCAACCTCTTCTTGTCCCTTATCCTAATATATACTGACGTAAGGAGCAAAAACAGCAGGTAATTAACAGTTAATCCATCTGCAACTTCTGCTTTTTTGATATCATATCTGCCTTGCACCACAAGCCACTCCATCACTCTATGGCTGAAGTACTTATTCAGAAGGGTGTGCGGGTGGAGGGCTGGCAAAAAGAGAAAAGCAGGACCTTTTAGCAGCACCATCAGAAAAGAAGTGAGAACTTGACTGGAATTGCCCAGGTGACACCCAGTTTCTGTCTCACCACTTGCCCCTATGTTACACATACTAATTCAACAAGGTAAAGCTGAGCTGCCACACAGTTAAAAACTAAAAGCAATGTTGAGAACATCACAGTCTAACAAAAGCTTTTGTAAAAACTATACGTTGATTTTTTAAAAATTAGTATTTCGATCAGTTTACATACAAATGCAACCTCTTTGTTTTTACCTTAAAAACCTGAATATATAGACCACGACTTTGAATGGGATTAGAAAAAAGCTAGACAGATAAACTGCCAGCTGCCAAATCACAATATGTGGTAAGGACAGTGGCAAGAGTCCTCATAATAAAGATGCAAACCCCTAAGAAACACAAGGAGCTATAATCACAAAAATACGGATCAAAATAATTAACAAACCGCACACTTGATTAATTTTTTCCTGAATAAAGGAAATACACCTTATTTTTCCTGAAGTACGGACCTTAAGAGATCAGCTAATCTAGACACATAATCAAGACAGGACCAACAACATTAAAACATTTCTGATACAGGTTTTTTAAGAAGAAAAACAATGACAAAGATTCAAAAAATCATTATACAGCCCTGTGGTGCAATACAACAGCAGCTAGCAGGTTTTTCCCCATGTCAAAGGTGTCCCTCATTGCTTAAGTGTCAACCTGTGAGTTTGAGTTCCCAAGCAAAATACAGAAGACTAAAAGGTAATCTTGCACATACAGATAATCAAGAGAGTACATGAAGTCAACAAGATGTAAACACATAATTAAAACGACTGAAATACACATTGGGGATGGATTAATGAAGTGGGACATGGTATTGTCATCACATGAACGCCCCTGATTTTCCCCAGTCATAGAGACACTGACCATCTTCTCAGTTTTAAAGTCTGATATAAATAAATTATCAGTAAAAACTACTCACTGATGGACATGGGTCATCATGCACTGGGCTATTCGACACTATCAGCAAAGAGACATGAATCCCATAAAAGCTGATAAATGTGAAGGGGTGCAGTAATTTAGGCCAGGGTATAAAAACCTACTTTCAATAAGAGTCTACTCTCAGTTCTGCTCCAGAAGTAAATTGTTTACTATCCCCATACCTTTCCAACAATACTACCTTCACATTTCAAGTTTTCACAAGATGTACAACTTTATTTACTTGTTCTCAGCTTTTTAAAGGCCTTCAACAGGGATGCTATACAAAGACTGTCTTTACTGGCAATTGTAATTCCTGAAATGAAGAAAGGTATAGAGCTTTTTTCCTGTAATAGCTTGAAGTCAACAGCATTTAGGGTTTGCTTTTTTTATCCCTTAACATTTCCTGTTTGAGGATCATAAAAGCTGTTCTCTTTATGTAATTGTATCCTTAAATTGCTGTTTTCAATTTGCATAATGTATCATTTAAGTAAAGGTAAAGAAGCATTTCATCTTCATAATTTCTGCCACAGCTGAGATTGCAAAATTGCTTCTTGTTAGAAGGAAATTTTTAAAAAGTGCAATCACTGCAACTTTCCAGATGGCATCTAACATATTTTTCAGTCTGCTGCAATAGTATGTTATAGATATGCTTGCTATTCAGTTCAAACTAGGAAACATTTGCTCCAGCTGAGGTAACTCTTTTGGTCACACTTTTTCATCTTGTATCACGTTTCTTGGTAATTCCATAATTTTTTTACTTTCATAGTTCTAAAAATTTTCTTGTATACAAAAAATTCTCTGCAAGTTTGATTTACCAAGACACTCTGTTTCTCCATTACTAATTTCTTTGCTATTAAATCTGACTAATTCTTTTCCACAGCCTCATTTAAGTATACCATGATTTAGCCAAAATGCCATTCTACATTTATCAGTCCTTGCCTCCTACTAACTTCGATTATCTTCTATTATTAATAGCAGGTATTGATACATGCAGTACCCTTTACTATGGACCGAGCAATATGGTCAGATCCTCAAAACATCAAGTTTCTCCCGTGGTTCATGTCTGATACTTCTCTGGAACTAGTTTTTATAGAGTTGCTGGAAATATCATTGTGATTATATTGAACAGTTTTGTGCAGGCCAAAAGTCCTGCAATTGATCTATAAATATGTATTGTTTGTAAAGGTTTAGTCCCACATTTACCTGAGCTTTTGACTCAGCAAAGCATATGAGTCTTATACCTCTGTAAAGTCACTGGTTACATGCCTAAACTTTGGTTTAGGCAGTCCATTACAAGAGGCAAAGAACATAGAGATCATAATGGCTGAAACAGTACTGTTGCTTGACTTAAGACTGCAAGTCAGATCCAAAGCCGCCTGTCAGAGGACAAGAAAACACTCGGAGTCACCCTCAAGCTCTTCACCTCAGTCAGGAATCATTCTTATTTACCTGAACTCTCCCGTCCTCTCTGCACTTGAAAGCAAGCAGGATACACAGCCTTATTGCATCTGCAGTACAGGGTCACAGCCCTGTGCAGATAGTCAGCAGAGTAAAATAAGATTTGCCCTTGATTCGATCATCTTCCTTTTCCAACATTTAGCATGCTACCTCCTCTGTCATCTCTCTATCCCCTGCAACTCTGCAAGCTGATGCAACCCCTCACTTGAAATTCTTTCATTAAATCAAGTGTATTAAAATGGGGCATTCAAATCCCTGCTTGGCTGTTACATTAATCTTTTTCCATCAGAACTGGACAAAATTTCCAGGTTTTTCACTGAAAATTTAAAAAATCTTGGTTTTGCTGACTTGCAAACTTAGGCATTTTAAAGATTTCTTTTTCAATCATTATTTTTCAAGCTCAATTTTAACACCAAAGAAAACAAAAATTTGTGATAATGTCATTTTTTATTACATCTTTCTTGGTCAAAGTAAGCTCTATGAAACATTCCAGCTCCAAAGAACTCCAGTAATTCCATTATGTTTTAATCTGACGTGGACTACATGGACTCAAGTTATCTGAAAGAAGATCTGATAAAAGGCAGCAAAATCAGCCACCTGCATGCAAAGGCCAGAAGGACTGTTTACTGGCAGACCTGAAAGACTGTTAAGAGTGCAGAGTTTATCTAGAATACATGCACATCAGGCAATTGGTTAATGATTCAAGGAGCTATCACCATATGTTAGTCTGGGTGGAATAAGCTGTGTGATGTCTCAGGTGACTCATCTGTATACCACCGCTTGGATGTGATCACAGGCTGTTAAGTTCAAGATCATTTACTTGTGATATCTGAAACTTTAAATGGCTTTATCCCAAACTGAGGGAGCATTAGGTTTATTTCCCAGACAATGAAAAACATTTGTAAAGGACCAAAATGTAATAATACATGTGATTTCGTTTTGAAATACAGGGGTTAATGGCATACAATGCCAATAACAGCAGTCAAATTTGACCTTCACCTAGGATTATTATAACCCTGTGGGGTATTCCTTTGCAATTACTTTTAAAAATTCTACTTCCAACAAAACAGTTTGCAGCATCCCTCTACAGTACTTTGCTTCAAGGGACACAGGGACTCTGCCCTGTTGCAGTCTTGTGCACCTACGCTACTAAGTTAAAACTGCTAGGACCTGTGCCTGAACAGAGTTGTGCCATTTACTTCTCTTGCCCTCCAAGGGCCCAGATTGGGCCCAGAAACCACTTGGTTAGCTGGTGCAAGCCAAAACCACCCCAAAGACTAGTTTAGGTGTTTAACTCTTAGCACAGATGTAGTCAAGAAAAAAAAAAAAAAAAAAACAAACCCCAAAGATTAAATAAAATTAAGTATTTCACAGAACCATAAAGGTTGGAAGAGACCTTTAAGATCATCTAGTCCAACTATCAACCTATCACCACCATAATCACCACTAAACCACATCCCCAAGTGCCACATTCAGATGCCTCACTTATGGTGACTCCACCACATCCCTGGCAACTTACGCCAATGCTCAACCACTCTTTCAGTGAAAAATTTTCTAATATCTAATCTGAACCACCCCTAATGCAATTTATGGTCATTTCCTCTCATCCTTTCATTTGAGACATGGCATAAAAGACTGAGCTCCTCTCACTACAGTGTCCTTTCAGGTAGTTGTAGAGATAAATGAGGTCCCCCCTGAGCCTCCTCTTCTCTAGGCTAAGCAACCCCAGCTCCCTCAGTTGCTCCTCATAGGACTTGTGTTACAGACTGTTCACCAGCACTGTTGACCTTCTTTGGACTCACTCTAGCACCTCAATGTCTTTTTTGAAGGGAAGGGCCCAAAACTGAACACAGCATTCGAGGTGCGACCTCACCAATGCTGAGAACAGGGGACCAATCACTTCCCTGGTCTTGTTGGATACACTATTGCTGATACAAGCCAGGATGCCATTGGCCTTCTCGGCCACCTGGGCACACTGCTGGCTCATATCCAGCCAGTTGTCAAACAGCACCCTGAAGTCCCTTTCTGCTGAGCAGCTCTCCAGCCACTCTTCCCCCAGCCTATATCGCTGCAGGGGATTGTTGTGACCCAAGTGCAGGACACAGCACTTGGCCTTGTTGAACATCATACAGTTATCCTCAGCTCCTCAATCCAGCCTGTCCAGATCCCTCTGCAGAGCCTTCCTGCCCTCCAGCAGACCAATACTCCCATCCAACTTGGTGTTGCCTGCAAATTTACTGAGGTTGCACTCAATCCTGTCATCCAAATCATCTGTAAAGATATTAAACAGGACTTGTCCCAATACTAAACCTTGGGGAACACCACTAAAGACCGGCTGCCAGCTGGATGTAACTCCATTCACCACTATTCTCTGGGCCCAGCCATCTAGCGAGTTTTTCACCCAGTGAAGAGTTTCGCTGTCCAAGCACTGGACTGCAAAGTATAGCTACTGCACTGGGTGATACCTACAAAAGCTCCTAAACGGATATGTAAGTGTGGTTATTTCTCTTCTACAGCAGGTATCTGAGAGGTTTATCTAGTTGCCTGAACAATTTATGAATAAAGTACTTTGTGACAAAATTAACGTAAATTGTTCTTGCATTTACTCATAACTCAGAAAACTCTTCATAAATTTTATTTACTTCAGAAACAATTCCAGTCTGATTAACTAGAGCATCCTTCTTCAGGAGAGCACTTGAGAATGTCCTCAAGTTCTACTGAATTCAATTATTAGTTTAGTTGAGGGAATCAGTTACAAAGAGAGATCAGGGATGAACACTGGGCAAAGGAAAGCAGGAACTGAATAGCTGAGGACAGAAGCAGTATATGGGACAAAGCCTAAACAAAATCAAAACAAAAACAAACAAACAAAAGGGGCATAAAACAGGATTTGAGATTAAATCTGGTGCCGCTGTACTTTGGCTATTGTAGGGATCTGTACCTCACTCTTCAGTAGTTCCAGCACAAACACAGTCGAAAATATCTTCTATACTTCTCTTGTGAGTCTCTTCATGACTCTTGCAAAATGCTCTATTCTATATAAGTTTCCCTAGAAAACTCTTCAAATAAACATGTTAGTAGCACAACACAAAGTTATTTGTATCTTGAATTAACTACTTGCGAGGTCATCTAACTTTAAAGACATTAATGTAGTACGTATTAACTGAATAGTGAAAAAAAGAAATAATGGTTACAGGGAAATGCAATAGCAATGCATTTGCGAGGACATAACCAATACTCATGAGGAAAAACCATGACAATGAATTAAGCACATGATTAAGCAATGATTTGGTTGATTTGCTCGATTTAGCACATCCTGCTCCTATAATAACAGAAGTAAGAGATGCTTACTTTATATAATTTACTCAACAAATTTGACTTTCATGTGAATAAAGTAACAATAAACCAAGCTTACAGGACACAAGAGAATGCTCAGGCTCATTCGCTCAGCTGTTGTTTTAAGCACCTGTAACCTACTGCTGCCACAGATCATTTCTTCTTTTATTATTGAACAACCAGACCACAGCATGCCTGGGGATAGAGGCTGGATACCTAACCAAGGATCTAATGTGGAGTTCAGTACAAGTTTCTACATGGCCAAATCTAAACGTTTTTGCAAGACTTGCATTCCACAGCATATTTGTTCAAGAAAAAGACATAAAAACAGTGAGCCCAAGATCTTAAAGTACCTTAGAAAACAAACAATTTGTTTATACTGTTCAAAATATGCCAAGATTACCTGAGAATAGAGTTGTCTTTCCCTCCATCCACACTGTCAAATTTCCCTGTCACCTGCCCTTCTCTCTTCTTCCCCACTCCTAGAAAAAAAATGTAGGAAAAAAGGCCTTTGCAATGTTATCAGCATGATGAAGCATCTGCTTGGGTTGAGGTTCACATTCTCCTACAGATTTGGATGTTGGATTTCAGTGAGAGGAACCAGCACCTAAAAAGTTGTGATGACCAGCACTTCACCGAGGATTTGCAATCCAGATCTTCAGAGCAGGGGCTCTTGATTTTCCTCCTGTGGGATTCCTGGCTCCTTATCCTATTTTTATCAGAGAGTCAGAGTGTCTCAGAAAGGGATTTCAGAGATTAGAATTAGAAAGGAACTATCCAGAGGTGTCTCAAAGGAGAACACTGAGAAGACAGCATATCCTAATCTTTTCTCAACCACTTCTTTTGACTTCAGTCAGGTTTACAGTGAGACATTTGTTACCTCCAGACTAAAAACTCTGGGTAAGTTGCTGCTAAATGCATTTTTTTTTCAGCACACTCTGCAGGTCTCATATTTCCAAGTATACCTTCTGTATTTTTCCCCCTGACAACAGCATATTTCTCCCTTACTGGTAGCATTTATATCCACTGTTTTTGCATTCCAATAGAGAGATCATTCAGTGGCTAAATACTTGAAAGGCACATACAGCACATGAACAAAAGTTTTCATATGTAGATTTTGATGCACCTATTTGTCAGGTGCACCTACTTATCAAGCTTTGCCCACAGATGCCTTGGACAGAGAACCAAACAATCCATTAGAGACTAGCTCTTTCCAAATCTTTCTTGGCATACAAACACATGTATTTTGAACAAATTTCAGAATATACCAAACCAACTTTTCTCCCCATCACCACTTGCAATAGCAAGCTGACGGCCATTTATGTTCATGTGATTTTATTTATGTCCCAGAGAAGCCTAATTGCTCATATTTTAGAATGTAGCTCATTCACAACAACTTACAGAAATAAGGGCAAGATAAAACATGTATTATATAAGAACTGATTGAGAAAGGTCTGGCAGATACTGTGATACATAAGTGGTCACAAGTTTGATAACTAAATATATTCAGAAGCATCAACATTGACTTCTTAGCTAATCTAGGTGGATGTGAAAATTATCAAAACCCAATATGCTGACAAGATCCCAGGCTCTTAATATCATAGAAAGAGAGGCTTCCATTTAGAGAATTGGAGTAGACTTAACAATTTCTCTCCTTATGTTGCTACATCACAAACAGTTATAATCTTTTCACATATTCAGGGATAAAATTTATCATACTTGCTTTTCAAAAGTGGTTTTTATTGCAATCTTATATGCTGAAGTAAAAAGGGGCTACTAAAAAGGGGTTTTAGGGTAACGCCAGCTGTGCCAACTCTCAGACGGTATTGCTGCTGAGGGAGACTTGGAGCCACATGGAGAGCATGGAAAACACACCTCCAATATCTCTTTCCCTGTGATAGCCAGGGAATCTGGTAGGGGCCTGCTTCTGCATTCCTAAGGCATCCCACCTTCTTGACCTTCAGCTGTCAACATACAAGGCCAAGCCTACATATGTTGCCTTCAAAGCACTGCTGTGCTTTATAGCTCACTATGAATCACACAACACAGATGCAATGCTGTTTGGAGGAGCTGAAAATTCAGAAAAAAAACACAAGCACAGCTTCCAGCCTGAACTGACAGATGTTATTCATTTCCATAAAAGCAAAGACTGTTATTAAGGAGAATAAATAAAGGAATCAAAGTCAATTGCATGGTAAAAAAAGAGGTTGCTATATTGCACTAGCAAAAATCATTCAGACAGTCTCAGACTTGTGTGAATAATCAGGCCCATTTAACTTCTGACTGGACACCTCTACCCTTGCAAAGTCTTTCTTTGCGCCCCATATGAACACATTATAACACCTAGTTATAGTGGTGTTGATATAGTCACAAAGCTAGGATGGAGCTCAAAGGATGTAGTGTCCCTGGGGAAAAATAGTCCTCCTATCACTGGATCTGTGTCCATAAACCCACATAATGCTTGGGCCTCTTCAGCTGAGTCCTATTCCCTTCAGGGCCAAATCTGTAGGCATACTAACACCTGTCTATACATTACCTGGTGCTAAGGCTTCCTGGGTGTATAGGTTGCTCAAACAAGGGATCCAGAAACACTGTGAAAAACATGTATGAAATTATCTCCTGAACCACCAACTGAATCATCCACTTTTGCCATCTCCAGATCTTGGACAGACTCCTGAAACAAAACACCTTACAGCATGCTTCAAGGGGCCCCAGAGGGCTTCTCCTTTGCTATAACGGCCCACGGGCCGTGGTGACTTCACGTTGCACATACAGTTATGTCAACTGGGAACGTGTTGTAAAATGGGTAGAAGTCTTTCAAGGTCTTTTATGGGCAAATAAGAAGAATTCCTCAGTCTGCAATCAGTTAAAAAAATCTAAAAAACAGAAAGAGTAGATACAACACTGGGGAGCCCCAAGTTGTTTGTGTTGTTTTGGCAGGCTCTCCCATGCTGTGAACACCACTTCAGAGTAGCTCTTTATTCAGCTTCTTGTCATCTGAAAAAGAAAACACTTCAATGCATTTTTAATGAATTTCCTCTACTTTGAAATGAAATTTTCTCAGTTGAGGAAGTAAAAATCTCCACAGAACACAAGAGAAAAAGTCACATAGGAAACATATCCAAAATTACAATAAATGCCAGCAAGTACATCTGGACACATAATCCACCCTAGAATATCTTTGGCAACTTGTCCCAACAGCCAGGACCTGCTAGGTTTTCAGTAAGATTCCTTTCATACTATCCCTCAAGGCTGGCACATAATTCCCATCCAAAGGCTTTCATCAGCATTAAAGCCAGTTCAGCAATACAGGTAAGTCCTCTACTCTTCTTAACAACTACCCCCCAGCATCACTTTCCAACAAATCTGAAAAAACAAACCTTTGATCTATAATTTCTCTAAATCCTGCTGGCTTAATCACATCAACTCACGCCTTCATTTTCTCTGACCTAATAGCATCAGGTTGTGACCAGTTCCTTCCTGCACTTACACTGGGATTACCCTCCACCTTGTCTTTTGAATTTCTCCAGCCTCACTCAGCTGTGCTGAAGTCAATACAACTTCCCGTCTCTCTATGCCTGCACTGGCTGCCCATCCTGACCTAACAATTGCATAAGCTATGAAGTCACACGGGCTACATCCAGCCTTTTCCCAGGTGTTTCTTTACTTATATCTGGAGCTGTCATCTAGTTTGTTTCCTAGACAATTTTGGTCTTACCATCTCAGACCATCTAACAGGCTGAGCAGGTTTTAACTTTCATACATACCAGGTCAAAGGCTGCTCAGTAGATGAACAATGACGTTCAGCATTTGTGACCAAGATTTTTGTTCAAATAAAGGCATACTTAACTCTGTCTTCTCCAGGACCATTCCAAAAGAGCATCCCAGCTCTGTGCATGTGAGACTGAGCCCTGCAGAAAGGAGGGAGGAAAAGGGGAGAAGGCAGTGGTAGACAAAAAGCCAGAACCTGACTTCCCCAACCAAGACCTCCTCAGCTGTGTTTTTTTTTATTAGAAGTACTAAACATTACACACAAAAGTAGAACATTTTAATGTGAATTGAGGGCACCTATTCCCAGCTCAATCACAGATTTTTCACAAGCCTACAGTGAGACCATTCGGACAGAAAACACGGGCTCAATTCTCTTAAACTCAGACTGAAGATATATATACAACAGAAGTCTCATGGTCCTAATTACCAGTAACAGATTTAGTGCTCTCAAGGAGCACTAATCATACCCAGTATACAAAGAGGAATGAAAAATGAATTTAGGAGGTGTTTTGCACTAGCCCAGAGCAAAGTTCCTAATTGTTTTAAGCCTCCTCTTACACCACCAGCAGCCATAGTTCTAAATTACATAAAACCTGACCCCAGCAACTTTCCTTGGATGCTCAACAGGCCTCAGTTATAACCTAACATCAGAATTCCCCATCTAGTCAATGCAAGTGACATGAGTAAAATGTAGGATGTGGGGTAGCTAACATCATGCCATATAACATTAAGTGGCAGCAGCAGCATGTATGACTAATTCATGCATCTGGTTTAAAAATGACAGCCACAGAAGACAGGAGAAAGGGCTGTAGTCTCCCAAATCTAGCTGTGGTTGTCAAACACAGCAGATTTCTTGGCATCAACATCTGTCCCTGAAGCAAGCAGCAATTACAGCACTTTGCAGCATTGTAAGCCATTCTGACAGCTTTCAGCTCACCTGCAAAAAAGATTTGATCGTCCTGGCCACACTTAGCAAAGGAAATTAGGGTGCCCCACTCCCTGCCTTGCATGGGCCAGTGTGCATACTAAAATAATTTCTCCGCATGTCTCTCTATGCATATTTGTTGCAAACTATATTTCATCCTTGCTGAAACACAGTTTTTACAAGTCTATGTCTTCTAATGCACAGAAACTTTACCAGGCCCAAGCACACAATATTAGAAAATCACTTTAGGTCATGTAAAGAATTAGAGCAGCTGACAACTGGCCTGTTGGCAGGTAAGGCAAGGAGTAAGTGCTCTTAGATTACCTCAAAGGAATTAGAAATAAATAAATTAGATAATAAAGTGGGCACTGCTAATCTGTGTATTATTTGTTTCTGATGCTGTGAAAGACACAAGGTAATTAATTTAGCTTTTAGCTTGTTAACATAGTGAGACATCTTGACAAAGATACATCAGTAGACTCATGTGCCATCTTAATAAATAATACTACAGATTAACATTCATCATATTGCTAATGAAACCCATCCCTTTATCTGTTCAAATATAAAGCATCAGGTTGATTGAATCATTTAGTGAACATCAGTGTTCCAGCAATAACTACAGGAGAATCTACACCAAAGAAGTTTACTATATTCCTTCCTCTTCCTGCTTCAGGCCACAATTAGAAAGACAACTGTTTAAGAACTCTCACAACTGTATTTTATTTGACATTAGCAATATACATTGGAGTATAATAGGAACAATTTTTTGCACAATCTTTCTTGCAAGATGGATTTATTTTCCAAATACATAGATGTTCATAATACAGGAAGGTAACAGTTAAGCTGCACAATAGCAAAACAAGTTGACACCTATCAAACCACCTTTTAAGTTTGTTAGTATAGTCAGGTGACCAGCATTGAACATATGCATTCAAATAATTTAGTTAACCTCTGATTCTTCCAATCCTTCCAGCCATGTTTTTTCCATGCAACTAAAATGTGCACCAGGAATGGTGTAAAAGAATTCAACTTCAAGACTTCCCTTGCCTTGATTTCCTTTCAGTTTTTCTGCATGTATGAGCCAATACAAAGGGATAAACAGAATCTGACATGGCACAGAAACTCTTGCAACATGCATCTAGGACAGTTACATATTGCAGAAGTAGTTACATTATTGACAGAGAAGTTAGGGGATTTAGGACTTTTCTATAGAGGGTGTTAAAGAAGCATTTCTACTATGCTTGCTTTAGTGTAGATTTTCTGCATGCCACTACTTTTACAGGAAAATAAAAATACTTCCAAAAGCTTCATATTTTTCACTGGGAGTCTTCCTTACAATGTCTAAGCCTAAACCCAAATGCTTTGGTCACAGTGGACAGGGCTTCTCAGGAAAAGAAAAGCTTATAGAAAATTAAAATATCTGTAAATACTGTATTCTTGATTTTTTTACTTCTTTCCATCTTAAAAATGACACACAGATATAGCAGCTGCTACACCTCACACAGAAATTCCCCTTTTTTCTTTTTTTTCCGTTCCTCAGTTGGTACAGCTCTTAAACTTTGAATTCGTTGATATCTCCCAGCCTGTCTCTCAACTGTGAGTTGAGAGCAAAAGGGTATTTCACATCATTCATTAGATAGACCAATTTTAACAGCTCACAAAGTTGCCTCAGCAATTTGTAATATCAGAACTGGCAGAGCACAAGGATGGTAGGTAAAGGTGAGGAGGAGAAAGAAGGAACCTAAGGCGACCACTAGCAGGGCTTATTTACTTATTACCAGCAAGTAAATACTGTCTGCAGACAGTCTTTTAGTACACTGTCACTGTTCTGTATGTTTGCTAGTGATGCAACACTCTTCACAAACACTCAAGTCTGATAGTCCTTGCCACAGCAGCACACAGCATGAGCAGGCTGGCAGTCCTAGCACTCAGTCAGAAAATTTAGAAACCAGAAAATCCTTTGTCTGCTCTACAACTGATCTGTATTTCAAGCAACCAAAGTGGTTTATGCCACTGCACTAGCACAGGATCTTGAAATCCAGAAAACAATCCTTAAACACTACTACTTCAGGACTCCAACTCTACTCACTCTGTGCCTTGCTGCTTGACTGCCAGAGTTTATCTGTCAGTGGCATGGGTGCACACCCTCTCCCTGCTCAGACTCTGCTGTCCCCCCTGGTGATGGAGATATGATGCAGAGAGAGCTCATGGCTGAAGGAAAGGCATGTGAACCCCATGCCATCCTTGAAACTGCTGCTCCCCATCTCAGCCACAAGGCAAGGGAGCAAAGTCAGAGACAGACCTGGAACAAATCAGAGCAGCGCAAAAGTACCAGAACGTGCCAAAGCGTGGGTTTAGATTATAAATTTGAGGGGTTTTAAATAGCTAATGAGCAGCCCATAAGCCTAATTCAACTCTCGCATTTTACCTCAGCAAAATGCCTCAACTGTTCTGACCCAGAACTGGGATACCTTCTCCTGCTGAGAAGATTGCTCCATCAAGACAAAATTTAGATCTACAAAACCACGTTCCCAACTCAGCAAGGCCAGCACTGAGTGTTCTCCTGACTGGACTGATGAACTGAACCTAAAAATTCCTAGATCTTATTTGAAAAGGCAAGACCTTCTGCACTTCCCCCATGGCACAGCAGAGAGAAAACTTGGAAGCATACAGGGAAGCTGTAAACTTCCATACTTAGTAAGACCAGCTGACAGTGTGAAGATCAAAAAAGGTCTTTTCTTTTATTCACATATTTTTTCTTACCTGATTTCACTATACTTATGCATATGATATCCAGAGAGAAAGTGAGAAGTAGCCTTTTAAAATCTCTCTACAGAGTTTTCTCACCTTCTGTTTGTGTATCATCTTCACACTCTCCAAAATAAAATAAAATACCACCCATGTACTTATGAAATGGCTACTGAATATCACACAGCTAAGCATCTTTTCCACCATGACATATATTAACTAGCTTAAGAGAAAACCCACACACATTCATTGTGCCTTATCTTCCTAAGTGAAATGGCTACAACTAAAATTCACACTTTCAGTAGAGAGAAAATATTTTTATATTTAAAATTTATAAAGTTTTAACCAAATATTCTCCAAATTAATTTGAAAACAAAAGTTATCTTTTTAATATAAGCATAGAGAGACTCCTGAAGTTGGCTTAGAAGAGTTTGCTACCTTCCTAAAGTTTGCAATGGAGCTTGTGATTTCCATGTGTGCAGGTGAGAAAGCCTCTTTAAAAAATAAATTAAAAAACAAAGAAAAATTCAGTTTGATTTTCTTCTTCATAAATACACAACAAAATGGAGAAGTGAGCATCAAAGAGAAAACACCTTTCTCCAATGTTTAAGCTACAGGAGAGGTGGTAGGGGCCCCCACACACACACAAAAAAAAAAGAAAATCAGTGATGCAGTTCTGCTTCTGGGAAGGGCCACAGGCTGCTGGCATAAGGTTGTGGGTACTACCAGGCAGCGCTACTAAAGATGTTCTGTTTCATTACCAGACATGTACTTGTCACTCCCACCACATTCCACATCAGAACATTTAGCAGACATGTGAGAAGACTGCAATACACCTTAGTCCTCCTTTTAAATGTTCAGTGCTGTTACAGTGAATATGAGCAGTGCTGAGCCAAAGGAAGAGTTTTCATTCTGCCTATTCTGTACTCCAAAAAAGCATTTTCCATCCCACCCCCAGTATGCCAAAGACCCTGATGCCATACAGTACAGCTTGGATGCACAGCAACATGAATGTCTTCCAGCTGGCAGCAGTTGCTATCTCACATCTTTCCAGTCTTCTAGCCACAGCATCAGAAACCTTAGGACAGATTAACTGTGCTGATCCTTATGCAGGATTGGCAGTTGGAGTTGAATTCCACATTGCACTCAGCTTGTTCCTAAGCTGCCTACTTGGAAAAGAGTTTAGGGGGCATTTTCATAAGAGCCTTAATTCAATATAAGATCTGCACAGTCTCTAAAAGAGGCAGTCTCCCTGTCCTTATCCTTTGTTTATGACCACAGATTCTATCTTCTCCCACATGAGCAGTGTAACAGCTCTCACAGACCCATATGGTGGGTAACAAGCACATCTTTGCCTTTCATGGGATCCACACTGGGCAAGTGCCAAGGCTGTGGACATACATTTTCAGACATGCCAAATTTAAATGCAGCTGCACTCCACAAGCTGTAGCACTGACTGGATTATCAGAAATGCTCAGCACTAAACAGCTCGCATGAATTCAGGTACAGGAATGAAGTCTTCAAATTTAGGAGGAAGGCATGACACTTCAAAAAAATGGCTGTTACTGTAATGAAAGCTTTTACTTCCCACCATCCCCTCTAATAACTGAATTAAATCAGAGACAGTAATGATATTTAGTCTCTTAAACATAAAGCAAGTTAAATGCTAAACATTCTTAAGTGCTTCATTACTGAAGATTAAATATATACAGTTCCAGAAAGATTAAAAAAATATTACTGTTTACATTTTTGGTTGAGAAATGTTCTAAAACAAGGGAAACAGTTATACTTAATAAAACTCAATCTTTTTCCCCTACCATTCTGTCTCCTAATTCTTCCTGGCTGATAATAAAAATACCATTTTTTGAAAACAGCTTCAATGAAACACAAATGTTTATAACAAGACATTAGACACTTTTCTTTATTACTTTCTCATTATACTTATAATTAAGAAATAATTATTTCTAGCCTGTTTCCTGCCAGATGCAGTTCTAGTACCTCTAATAGGACATATCTTAAAATAACTGCTTGGTAGCAAGAAACAACATTTTTCATCCATACTCATGTTTTCCCTTCTCTTTCTTTTCTCTCTCTTCAAATAACTTCATTGATTTTGGCTCTTTCATAAACTCTGGCCTGCTTCTACTTTTTTTCTCCATTTTTTGTCATAGATATAATTCAAAAAATCACCTTTGTGGAGGAAAAAAGACCACAGGAGGTACCAGAGCTTTGAAAAAGCCTGAGACTGTCTTTGTTTTAATGCCAGTGGAGGTAGGATGAGAATCCTCAGACTGTGGTTTCACACCAGCTTTAATCCAGCTCAAAGCATCAATCCAGCCTTCTCACCCCCTCCTTTGTATCAGCACTAAGACAGGGAGCCAGATCATACACATTCCACTGCTATTAACCAGCCAAAAGTCAACAAGACAAACTTGGGTTTTAACTAGACAAGTTATTTCAGCCTACTCACCACAAGCACTGAAATACTTCTCCCCACACAAAGCAAGACAATAAGGAAGAAGATGAGAGCAGTACATTCAGTAGTAATATAGTTTTCCAGTGGAGTCTTAAAAAAGAGCCACAAAAAAACATGGATTCTGCTTATAGTCTCTCTAGTGCAGACTGCTTCAGAGCACAGCAGGACATAATCCGGCTCCAACCCAGAAGCCTCTTAGAATAAAACATGCCCTGAGTTCTGCCATGCCCAATATACTTCACCAGCCTTTCAAATACAGGTTAAGTACTCAAGGCCAGGATTTTTCACAAGTGGATTAATTTCCACCATGAAAGCACTGCTGGTATTGATTTGCAAAGGCATGTACCTATGAAACAAATATTTTTGTGTAACTGCTTGAGAACTCTGGTTATCTGAAATGCCTCAAACCTCCACCACTGCTCTGGTGATAGAGAATGTTGACAGAAATAAATAAAAAATGAAATACATATACATACAGAATCATGTATTTATGACGAGTATCTTCTTATTCATTTGACAACCTAGTACACTCTAACAGAGAAGGAGATTTTAAAATTTGCAAATATAAAGCATACTGTGAAGTTACTGTTAGTAATAAGGTTAACTATCTCGTATTTTGAAATAACTTTAAAAGAAACGTGTTCTTTACTTCTGAGTCTTCTGTCCTCATAGCAGTTTTACTCACCATGGAGACGAGCCACCAACACAGGATGATGAGGCAAGACAAAGCAGTAATCAACTAAATTTTGCAATGCATCAAGCTCAGAAGTCCAGCTGAGTGCTTCATACTGTCACCTGCTTCTTCTACCAACACCCAGCTAACATTCTTCCAAGGATGAAAATGTATTCACAAATAATGATTATTTCCTTAAGTGTTTCTTCATGCCATCAGATCATCCAAAGATGTCAATTAACAGGAACTTGGATACAGCATTCACAAAAAACACTAAGTAAATGTTGAAGGAGATCAACAACAGAAAGACCACCAGCATGAAATAACCCAGATCTCTGTGCTAGTTGAAGATTAATTCAATAGTACTATACTTTTCCTACAGATACTTTTCTTGAAAATAGATGTATGAACAAAAAAAAAAAAAACCACCTACCTCACATAGTGTTTTCCATCCAGAAGGGTACTCTTTCAAAACAAGACTATTAGCAAGTGCATTTGAGTTTGCCTCCTTACAATTTAAGGAATTATTTCTATGGATACATGTATATATGTATCAAGGCTGCTGCAACAGCATTAGTATTTTTAATGTCAAAACTATGCTATTATTTAAGAAGAGCATTCAATAATTGATGGGAGTTTGGATGGTTTTCTAAAAAAGGGAATCTCCAAGGCTTTTTATTTTTGCTGCTGTTATTTTTATTTTGAAGAAGCCATCATGTTCTCGGTTCCTCTCCATGAAAATGAAAATAGAATTACAACCAAAAAATGTAGTGAACTGCAATGGCTTGCTTTAAAATCCTTTAGAGTTGAATAATACAAAAAGCATAAGAAAATGTAAGAGATACTTGTAGATGCAATAAGTTAGAAACTAGAATACAATGCTATTCAGTTCTGAAATAAAAACCTACTGCATTATTTAATTCATGTGAAAACAAAGTATGTTTACAAATTCTATCAATTTTACATTAACTGCATTTTTCATTCCCTCAAGAAAACAGTACATAATATTAGCAAAGAGAGATCTCTACAGGGTGTTCTATACTTCACACTACTCTCACTTCCTTGGATGTCGCAAAAAACTACTTTTGAAGTCTGATTTACTCAGAACATGGTGAAACTATTAACCACACTAGCATTCTCCAAAATAGCTATATCTTGATTCTACAAATGAAAACTACACAAATTAATGCATATCAGACCCTTTCAAAATGGCACATTTTTCCTTTTTAAACTTCCTGTTTAAAGTGGATTGAAGTAAATGAAAAACACATATTGGTGCCAGTGAATACCAGTATAGGTCCTTACAACAATATAAACATACTTTGGAATCCCTCAGTGAAAGAAATATAAGCTCTTGAAAAAAAAAATAGGAAAAAAAAGATGCTATTGTCATTTAACTTTAAATTAATTTCATTTTTTTCCTGAATTTTTTTTCCTAGTTTTTTGGGGTTTGTGATTGACCTCCATAATTTTTTACCCTGTGGCTTTTCACTGAGTATGAAATTTTGTTTATAGAGTTTTTTTCCTCCAAATATAAATGGAGAAGCTGTATTGCTTTACACCTGCCAGACTACAAAGGGAAGCACCTCCTATTCTCCCCACTTAGCACTGAACTGCCATAAACTTACTGCCACATAGCTCTGCAGTTCTGTAAGATTTCTGCAATTTTGATTATCCTTGGCTTTATTAATATCATCAGTAGATATTATATTACACCTAAGCTTCTCAACACAGCTGCCATTTTCCTAACCTGTTATTCAATATTAGGATTAAATAAAACCAAGGGTAAATTTTTTTCAGCTGTCTCTATTGCAATTCATAACAGTTCCAGTCACAAAACCCCTTTCTATTTCAGTGTGGTCAAGCCCTATTGGCAGGTTTCAGGAAGACAAGAAAAAACTCACCAAAACTTCTTTCCTCCTTAATCTTTTGGGTCAAACAAAAGTTCTGGAGTCCAGTGTGCAAAGTCCATGATGTACTCTGCTTTCCAAACAGACCTCTTGGAAATTTTTGGTATTCGGAGGGACAGTGTGCTATAGTACACTGAGAAAGATTCTCCTAGGAAATCTCCTGTAGCATCCACGGGAAGATGTCCCAGGTGGCCAACGCGTGCCTCTTACAAGGCAGTGTGGTCATTTCTTCCATTCTGGCCTTCCCTCCACTTCCAATAGCACGAGGGATATGGGAGCACTAGGCTTTGGATAAACTGGATAAATACACACTCCATCCCCTGACATTGTCACATGGCACACAGACAATATACTTCAGCTTAAGGTACACTGTGGCCAAATGACGTATAGGAGGTACACAAGACAGTGGAAGAAGATGGAATTCTGTGCATATCAAAAAGCTGAGTTCATTCAATTTTCTGTAGAAATATTGGCTAAATCCTATTAAATACAGTTACTTGGCTTTTCTCGTTTTTTTGCAAGGTCCATCCTGAATGATGACAATGATGACAGGCCAAAGGCTATACTTGAACACCCCATAATCAATAAACTTTTAGTGCCTGTTAACAGAAAAGCTCTATTCACATTCCTTATTATTTACTTCTTTCATTCAATTATTATATGGTCTACTTGTCTGATCACAGGGTAATGTAAAGTGGATGATTAAACTGTTTACAAAGTTTACAGTTTACTTTTTCCCCTCTTAAAAGATACATGGGAGAAGAAATGCACCACCAACATCCATTTGGTGGAGATGAGTCCACTTTGTAGGAGGAAAAACAGACTCCAGTACTGCTGGTGAGCTCCAAGAGCTCAGGTCACCATAGATGGAGGGGTCTAGGTTTACCACCTTGCTCAGCTTCATTATTTTCACAACTGCAGTGAAACCTGTTAATAGAGGGCTCACAGTTGACTACAAAACACGCTTCAGTTTCTATGAAGGCAACCTTCATGAACCACGTTTTTAACTGTTTTTCTCAAACGACTGCATTAGTGGTCAGGGCTGCACTACTGCCATCTGTGAGAGTTTTGCTGCTGGTAACAATGTGTCCGAGGAAACTGCAGTCAGTGGAGACGCATCCCCACTCCCTGGTAAGGATTTTGGCTTTCTATCCAGTTTTCTTTCCTGTTGACAGATATAACTTACCCCAAGTATCTGGTTAGCTTTAAATCACTATGGTACTCTCAAATAAAAGATTGTTCAACAAAGCCAATAGGAAAAAAAAATAACAACAACAAAAAATAGTTCCTGTAGAGTTCATCTCACTCAAACTCAGCTATAATAAGCCATTTGGTCACTGAAATGACACCTGCAATGTTTTCCCTTAGGATTTTAGTTAGCAGTTTTGAACATTTGGGCCGCTATATTTAGCATATTCCCACTTTTTTTTTTTTTTTTGTGCTTCTGAGTTACAGCATCAGTGAGTATACTACAGGCTCTATACTGTTTCTGATCACTCTACAAGAAGATTAAATATAAGGAAGAACCACTGTTAACAATAAATTTCTATTTACATTGTCCACATGTACTTTGGAAAGGTAATTATGGTAATTTCTTTATATGCTGCAACATAAAAATGTTGTACAGTTGAAGAGATGAGTCCTAGACTCACAATGATTTTTTTTAATGTGTCTCATTTTCGATGTAGGCATGGAAGTGTTGTAGGGTACTTCAAAAACACACTGTCAGATTTAAAATAGGTAATTTTTTTTTTTGCGGTATCCTTAAAAATTTCTTCCAAAATAGAAGCATAGAAATAAATATTTGTAATCTATTAATTTTGCAATCCTTTTTCCTCCTTATAAGTCTTTAAAATGAAACTACAAGTGAATTCAAGTAACACATTTAGATCAATCTTAGCCTCAACCAGTGCTGATCCCACTGAACAATGCACTAGAAAAAGCTGATTATAAATCAGTATATCAGGATGGGTGGAAGGAAGAAAGAGCTGTTTCTAATGAATTGTTTAAAGCTCTGCCTGAGAAAAAACATTCTTGGTTTTCATCACAGAGGAAAGTCAAGAGTAACTTCAGTAACTTCTGCTGCACGCACTGGGTTCTTCACACAGAAAGTCATCGTTCTTCATGCTAGAAATATTTTATCGTTTGTGTAATTATAATCAATAATTGCCAGAGGATTATCTTTGTTTCTTCTGATTTAACAAAATAAATAATCAATCTCTTGCATATTATCATCTATTCTTACAATCTGTAACAATGTGACCTTATCAGAGACGAAGCATCTACAGCAACTAGCAATACATCCAAAGATACAAATTACTGCAGTTAGACATCTTGCATGGGTGCTTCATTTCCAATTTTGTGGTATGTTGCATGTAATGATTTTCAAGGAGTGCTGTAATCTCAGACATCTTCTAGATGATGTAAAAGACAAAAAAAGAAAGGACTATATCTGGCCTTTTGAGAGCATCCCTTAAGTAAAAAAAGACTAAGGCAATTGTTTATATCATCACTACATTAAAGTCATGTAAGACACTCCCACATCCTCTGCATTCTATCATCTACAGTCCAACATTATGCATGAAAGAGCAGCCTTGCCACCTCCCAGGTCCCACAAGTTAAAGGTCAGATTCTCAGTCATGAGATGGCTAAAAGGCTTGGAGAGCCAGAAGCACAGTCATAGTTTAATAGACAGACAGGGGCACAGCCATAGTTTCAGCACTATGGGTTCTTTTCATTCTGATGCTTCTCCCAGCATAGTCTAGGGCAGTCTCAGAATGCTCTCAATTAGCCCACCTGCTTGTGGTCTCCACCAGTCCTTTGATCACTGTCTGGGCACAGAACCACTCAACACTCACCTGATCTGCCCTGCAGCATATGATTTTGACCACAGGCTACCAATCTTTCTATTCCAATCTACCGAAGCTAAGGTTTAGTGCAGACCCTTTAAAGACACAGCCAGATCACAACTGAGAATTTGGCCTCTCATTTTCACCTGTCATCTGCACAGAAACACTAACCATTTGCCTAGCCAGATGGATCTGTACAAACATATTTATATGTATTAACAGTGTATCTTCCACCCGTTCCAGTGAAAACAACATTTATGATCAAGACTTCTATCAGATTTAACTATTTGATTTTTTAATAAAGTCACCAGCTTGCATATTGCATATTGAGATGCTAAGAAAAGTGCCTATCAATGCCATCGTTTAAAATGAACAAATGGATCATAAATCTTCCCTGGGCTCTACCTAGAAACTTTATTTTCTTATTTATGTCACAGCAGTCCTTCACAAAAAGAGTGTCTTTCATTCACACAGTGACATGCCATAGCTGCACTCATCAAAGCACAGGACTTTTTTTTTTTTTTGCTTAATTTTGAACACTTTTAAAACTATGTTGAAAATTTAACTTGACACAAACATTACATAAAGTAGGGGCGGAACATGTGTTCAAAGGCAATCAAGAATGTAACTCAAAAATCTGGGGCGGGTGGGGGAAGAAGGAAAGAAAAAAACCAAACCCCAAAACATCCAAGGAAAAAACAAAGAATTCAAATTAAAAGTTGAACATTGCGGATCTGGTCCTCATCTACTACAATGGATGTAATTTAGGAATAAATCCACTCAGGCTGGTCAGCAAGGTCAAAGAAGAATCAAACAGTTAAGATCACCTTACGAAACTAGAAAATCCAATTTTGAGAATTACATCAGATTTCAGATTTTACAAGGTTCAATTATTATTTTGGAGTGAGTTACAATGCAAAATAACGCTTAGTAAAAATATACGGAGCTCTACAACTCCTTTGCATAACTTTCCCAGAGTTGCACTTTCCCAGGCTGGACTCTCTTTTCTTTTTCCACTTCTCATTTTCTTCCCCTTGTTCTGCCAATTTTAATCTAGTAGGGACAGTCCTTTTCCAGCAAGCACTGTCAAAATATTCAGGACATGGACCTCGCACTCAGAGAATGCAATGCTGTGTTCAGACAGCAGTGCTGGGTGCCTCAGGGATTTGTAATAGCCAACGTGCATATTCCTAGCAGTCAGATGTGTTCCACTGCACAGCTGTGCACCTCTGCCTCTGATTTTTTCAGTGCATGTTCCTCCCAAAGACAAGTTCTGTACATCCAGAGTAGTTTGTCTGAAGGAGTGATGGTTCATTGCTAGCTGAAGGGAGGAAGACCCATTACTGTTACCCATTACTCTGGTAAGAGTTAACTAATTATCCCCAACAGCTCCAGCCTTTACAATGGGAAAGTAGCACACAGCTTTTATAAATAAGAATTACTGACCTTTTTAAATAGTTTCAAAAGAAGAAACTATGCATCAAATGTGAGTATAATTTAGGAACTACTACATAGCAGCAAAACTACATTAGACTTTCTGATTTTTCCATGGTATCCTTGGATAGATACACCACCCAGTAGACCATGTTAAATGCTCCAAAGGTAACAGGAAATAAAATGCGTGCATATTTGTCTATCTTACTCGTGCCAGAGTGAGAGGCGGGGGGAGCAGGTGGTGTGACAGCAGATGGCTTTGCAGATGCTCCTAATGTATTAGGTATGGTGGTCTGAATCTGCTCCAGTCTAGATCCAAGCAAGTGCTGAATGGAAGGGGAACCAGCTGTGGCATGCTGGGATACAAATCCAGTTAAAATTGGGGTAGAAGGAGGAGCCGGAGGGGTAGCTCTTGCAGAAGATAATGTCTCTGATGCATTGATGCGTGTGAAGGGGTTGGGACTTGATGCAGAAAAGGAGCGGGGTGTAATGTCAGAAGACCCCTGAGCTACAGAGGGAGGCTGGATGGAGCTGTGCCTTGTGTCAATTCGGCTCCCACCGTCAGCTTCGGACTGTACTGTGGCGTTCGTTCTTTTCCTCACATTTGAATTGGCATCTGTACTCTGCAAAGTTTAAAAAAAATACTACAGTCATTCTTAAAATAAGCACTCAAACAAAAGCAATGGAAACTATAATCAAGAACTATCAGAGTAATACTCATATATATAACCAGTAGCTTGATCCTAAAGCACAAAGGTCATCATGAAAATAGATTTAACAGTATATAAAGTGATAAACAAGAGTTCCTTTACCTGTGGCTGGAATATCAGAGAAGACACCTAATGCATCACACTCCATGTGATGTAGTACCTATTAATACCATAAGGTTAAGCATTCTTGGGTTAGAGTCATAGCTTTTCACAGGCTCATGCTCAAAACAAGATTGTCTGATGTCTACCTATTTCTCTGATGATATAAAAATATTCTAGGTGCAACTTACCAGCCATGATGGTTTCTGCTTTATATCTCCAGAAATATAACTACCATATACTAGGAATTCTAGTCTGTCATCTGGACCTGAGGCTATTAAAATGCAAGTATTTACCAAACCCAGTTACCACATTACTGCTCTTTCAGAAATATAGCCAATGCTTTTTCACATCAACCATCGGCAATAAATTCCCCAGGCACAACTGAACCAGGGCATAAATTCGTCTTTCATCAGCTAATCATCTCCATTAATTAACTAAGAGAAGTGGTGAATTCTCCATCACTTTATGTCTTCAGGCAAGTCTGGATGCCTTTCTGAAAGATATACTTCAACCAAATAATACTTATTAGGCTGGATGAGAAATTGAAATACAGATAAGGAAGTATAGATGGGAAATCCATCAGTTTAATATTTTACTGACTTTTGGGAATGCGACTTGGCCTCTGCCTTTCTTCTCTGCATTTAAGAGGAATACTAATATCTCCTGAACTTCCTTCTGGAAGGGTACCTGAAGAACAGAATTTTGAACCTTCAGCCCTAAAATATAATATAAAACATATTATACTTCAGATATAATATGTGAATACTTTTTATTCAGAGACTAACTGCTTTCCAAAAGACACAGAGTTAAGGGCAGATACACATACTCAGCATTGTTAATACAGGTCTAAATACAGACAAGGCAAAACAATCACTTGTTATATATATAAAAATCCTATGTTTTGCACTTCTCTGATGATACCATTCCCAAACACTGTCCTGCACCATACCTACTGTGCTTTTGGCTTCCCTTCCCCTCAACCTTCCCAGAGAACCCTGCCAAAGCTCACAGCATAAATCAAAGGGAGAGAAAGCAGGCAGCAATCTCTCTTCCCTCCTTCATCCAACAGCAATTCTCCCCAGAAAAGTGACAGAGCGGTAACAGAAGACAACTCAGGTGTTATTCAAGGTACTAGCAGTACCTTGAGTAGTGAGACAAGCAACAGCTGTGTCTGTCTGCTACATCAGTTGTGCTTTGCTGTTCTGCTCAAGGAAACAGAGAAATGGGAGCTGAAAAGAAATCTGAAAATATAATAATAATAATTAAAAAAAAAAATCACCTGATATCTCTAGTACTCCCATCATGAATGCTGCTCCCTAATCCTGTTAATTGCAGTACAAATCTATTACTGGCAATACTGTTGGCCTGAATTTATCTGAAACTGTCATAGCTATATGCCTATTCATGGCTGATGTACTTGCCAGTTCACAGCTGATGTATTTGCCAGCTCATGGTTGATATATAAAAGAATCCCTCAAGTTTCAGTTTTCCTTCCTGCATACAAGTGTGTCCCTTTTATTTACTCTTCTGCATCTGCAATCCAAAGAAGCAGAGAAGTGGAATAAACACCAGAAGAAACTGGTATTTCCTGAAAGAAACACTGATTTTACTCTTTGATAGAGAAGCTCGTGTCACTTTTTGGGAAGTACAGAAGTACACACAGGTGTGGAATTTCGATACTTTCATACTAGGGTTGTCAGTGACCCAGCTTTCAAGACAGCTAAATTGAAATGATAAAGCACAATCAGGACAGTAGTACATTTACTAGAGACTTGGTAATACCTGGTGGACTAATGCATGTCACTTGAAGGCTTGCAAAGCTGAGCAGATGCAAGTCATCAGTGCTCACTGCCTGAAACAACAGCTCTATGCTGTGGAGAAGCTGGCAGTAGAGTCAATGATAGGAGGTGAGTTTTGTCTTCTCTGTGCAGATTCCTGGACAACCTGGCTTTGCTCAAGTATGATTCACCCATCATAAAGCTCTCAAGCAGCACCTGGGGAGCAAAAGTCCATGGGCTGGGATAGGGGTTGCAAAGTAGATCTGCACTGGAGTAAGACATATCCCAGTGCTGCTGCTAGAGAACAGAATTACATCTTCAGTCACTCCATGTGCAACCATAAAAGAATGGTTCAAAGCGTAGAACAAAAAAATTAAGTGCAATTAATTTACAGAGGCACTATTTAATGTTCTTGCTCACTTGTACTGTCACCTGTTTTCAAAGACCACCTCAGTAACAGTCGGGCTCCTCATATTCCAACCATCTCCATTACCACTGAAGTGATCAAATCAGACCTGTTGCTACTTGATTCACTACTCATTTCCCATTACAGTCTCTATTTTAGAATAAAATTATCTATACTATTTTGAATGGTCAAAATGTGTATCTGTGTAAAAGCCTACTGGGTATTCACTCTCACTAGTGACACAGAAAACTTCCAATACTTCAGAAACCTTAAGTTTAGAGAGAAACCCAGTTTTCTCATAAAATACACATGAATATACACATCAAGTCCAAACAGATAACACTGTAAGATCACAACATAATACTGCATAACAAGCACCAAAAATACAGGTATATTTTTTGTTAATTCTTTGGAAAGCACCTCATAAGCACTCAGAGCATAGAAATTAGAAACAGTATTTCTAACGTGCTCCACAAACACCATATCACTGAAACTGGTTGTTCTTCCACAATGTCATTGTAATAGTTTGGATTTGTGTTCTTGAGTTGAACCTTGTCCTTGAAATGTACTGAAACAAGCATGTTCCATGAAGCAACCAGCTCCATGCCCTGTCAAAGCTGACCAGAATATACACTTGTTGCCATGGTGGCCTCACCAGCACATTGTGCACCGCCTCCCTTCATATATCCTTTTCTTGCACTTATTTACTCAGACTATATCATGACAATAGCTTATTCTCATTCAAAGCACTCAGGTATCACTCCTTGTCGAGTTGTCCAGTTGAAAATTTTCAAGAAAAAATTCTTTTTATTGGTTGTATACATATGACCCCTATATATTTCTCTATTCAATGTTACAAAGATAATTCATTTCTTCCTACATTAGTCTATTTCTCCTCTACTGATGCTATTTCAAAACTCCACAGCATCTAAAGATTACTGCCAAGGTCACTAAAAAAATATTGAAGAAGCCTGATTCTATAGCAAGCCTTAACAAATCAAATTATGTTGCAAAACACAGTAAAATATGACATTCAGTTTGTATTAGCAAAATATTCCACACAGCTATGGTGCATAGCCCTAAGACAGGGATATTGCCCATCAGTAGCTTTTAGTTTGGAGGCACTGACTGGGTTTGCATAGCAAGGTTTGGGGTAGCAGAGGAGCTACAGGGGTGGCTTCTGTGAGAAGCTGTCAGAAGAAGGGGAAGCCCTGTGTCTGACAGAGCCAATGCCAGACAGCTCCAGGACAGACCTGCCACTGGCAGAGGCTGAGCCCATCAGTAATGGTGATGACAAATTTAAGAAGGGGAAAAAAACCTGCTCAATTGCAGCTGAAGAGAGGAGTGAGAATATATAAGAGAAACAACTCTGCAGACACCCAGGTGAGTGCAGAAGGAGGGAGAGAAGATGCTCCAGGTACCGGAGCAGAGATTCCCCTACACAGCCTGTGGTGAAAAGCATGGTTATCCCCTTGCAGCCCATGGAGCAGAGATCCACCTGCAGCCCATGGAGGACCCCATGCCTTCCTGGAAGGACTGCACCCCATGGAAGGGATCCACATTGGAGCAGTCCATGAAGTACTGCAGTCCCTGGGGAGGATTCACCTTGGAGAAGTTCACAGAGGGTTGTCTCCCCCAGGAGGGACCTCACAAGGGAGTAGGAGAAGAGTGTGAGGAGTCCTCTCCCTGAGGAGGAAAGAGTGGCGGAGACACCACCTGATGAACTGAGTGTAACCGCCACTCCCCACCCCACTGAGGCACTGTTGGGGAGGAGATAGAGAATTCAGGAGAAAAGCTAAGCACAGGAAGAAGGAAGCGGTGCAGGGAAGATGTTTAAGATTTAGTTTTTATTTTCTCATTACCCTACACTGCTTTGACTAGTAATAAATCAAACTAATTTTCCCCAAGTCGAGGCTGTTTTGCCCATGACGACAATTGGTGAGTGATCTCTCCCTCATCTCAACCAATAAGCCTTTTGTTACATTTTCGCTTTCATGTGCGGCTGAGGTGGCTTTGGTGGACATCTAGCATCCAGCCATCATAGGCATGGAAACAAGAAATATAATATAAAAACAAATAGAAGCCAAATGAAAATGCAAGCCAGGAAAGGAAGGGATTATCCAAGTAAAGACTCGTTTATGAGGGCAAGTCAGGAAACCACTCAATTATCCTGAGCCAACAGAGAGCTGCTGTGCTAGTCCAGATGGGGCTCCACAGGAAATACTGAGTCCACATTTTTTTACATTCTCACTCTAGACTGAGAAAGGATCTGATTTTCTGGAGGCATTTCAGTAAGACTTTTGGGAAACATTTAAAATGGTGTAGCTCAGGAATGCAAAATTGGAGCCTGGAAACCACCATAACATCCAGTATATTACACCATGCAGTGCCAGGTTTAATACATTTGATAAATGTAAATAAATACAACAAATTCTGCTTATGTAAGTGTCTCACCCTTCCTTTGAAAGAGCCTATCAGTCTGACTTGGTCCAACCAACTCCACAACAAACTAGAAACTATGATCGCAAACCACCACCAAAACAGAAGTTGTAAAGACTTTGCTCTGCTCTATTCTCCTTCAAGAGAAAACCTTCTTGCTATTGGTCCTGTCAGGAGAATTAAATCTCTGAACTTTTACTGGCAGAAACACTGTGGATGAGTTTCAAAATTCTGGGTGATCTGAGTGCACAATTCCTGTATATACATAAAGTTCTTAAGAGCTCTGATAACAATCTAAGAATATATATATTTTTGTAATTGTAAGACATTTTCATTGGTTAAAGCTCTGTGGTTGGCTGGAATACATTAATGCCAATTTGATTTTTACCAACCAAGACTGACAATGGTAAAAGCTAAATTCCAGCATTGATGGGAGTTCAAACATTTATCACCAAAAGTTTGATCATGATAGAGGTAATAGGTGAGTGCAGTAACAAAGTCAAGGAATTGATAAACAGAGAAATGTAGCACAGAGTCCTTTTCAGAAGAGATTGATAATCACTCCTCCCTTCTGTCCAAATGAATATTTCATTAAGACATACAACAAAAAACAAAACCAACAAACCAAAAAATGCTCAGTATGAGAGATTTAGAAAACTCCTATCCTATGCATAAGCTTACTTTATTGAGGAGGCAGGAGGCTGTAGGATAGGATAGAAGGTTCAAATTCAGTCAAACAAATTCTGTCATGCAGCATGCAATATGCAAAAAGCTTTTGAAGTATTTACTGTATTAAAAAGCATAGAGATCTTGTTTTAATTTTAAGCATCACATGCTATTTCTCATGGGTTTTATCTTTACAAGAACTGAAGTAGGAAAGATATACTGAGTACAAATTCTTCCTATGTACAAAGTCCTGACATAAGATGCCCTTTTCCTAGAACAACGTCCATTTTATTTGGCACGAAGATAGGACATCTAAACCAACCTTCTTACAGGCATGTGTAAAGTGTGATAATTAGTGCTGTATCCTTCCTTTGACCAGAGGATTCACACACAATTGGCCATGAATAATACTATGAACGATGCTGTTAGCATACTTCATGATAAATCTATACAATTTATTGTTAAATACTGTGGCAGATTTGTGAAGCAAATTTGATGGTCGGCTTCTATGGCAGAATGTACAGAATAAAACAAAACAAAAAAAACCCAGTAACAAATCTATTGCCAAGAATTAATTAAACTATCATTTGCTTTTCCATTTAAGCTCAACTTTGATGGATACTGCTGTTTACTACAGCACTAAAATGATGCACCAATATGAGTCAATCTAAACTCTTCAATATTTAACATGGTTTGCACAACCTAAACAGCTGCTCACATACTGTGGAAATTCTGAAACTTTTCCTAAGCCTACATAAGCCTCGACTTGAACAAAAAAAAAATAAAGTACTGGATTGTTTTGTATGTATTACCAGTTTTTGACAAGCAAGGCAATTTTGCACTTCAATGAAGTCAAGATTGCAAATTTAGCATGAACTGAAGTAGCAGGCAGCAGCTGAGCTGAGGTTCAAGGGAAGAGGATCATTGGCACAGCAATATGCAATACTGAACTGACAAACTTAGTCATTTTGTTGCAGAACAGAGAGCTGGTAACAACCACAGTGCATATTTCCTATGATAAGTCCAACCTAGAATCTGTAAAACAAACAAGAACATTATTTAAAAGTCACATGCCAAGTCCTGGGAAGAATGCAGCAACAATAAAAGTGATTACCAGGGCATCAGGGAACTTCATCCTTAGGATTATACTTAACAAAAGCAGTGAGAACACTGCAAGCTGTGAGAAATGTTGGTACAGCTCTTTCACGCAACTCAAGAGCATCTTCCTATAGCCTGTTAACGCTCTACATAACAGCTTTAAAATCAGTCTCTGCAATTTAAAATTTCTTCATAGTTTTTATGATGGATACATCCTGTTGAGACATAAATCTAAAATAAGCAGATCCTACTGTCTGAGCTAACAGAGAATCAATAGCACTACACATGGAAAATCCCCTTCATAGGCCCTCGGATCACTAGGAAGCACAGCCATCATCAACTGCTGAAAAACATGTGCACATTAAAACTAGAGCCATGTAGTGGCAATGTAATTCATATGTATTCTTTTAATCTGTCTCGGCTCTCTTTGGAAAATCACTCAGCAGTCATGGGATTGGATATAGACACATTTTTGAAGACCTGCAGCAGCCTCACAGACCTTCACAGTGACATGGTGCAAGATCCCAGGGCTGCTTTTGCACCATTTGTTTACTTAAAGAAGAGATCACTGCTGCAGGACAGTACATTTTCTAGATCATTAGCAGATCTTTGATATAGGATATCACTATCAGTGACATCCTGATAGTGTCTGGGACAGAGGCAGTACAATACTTAGAGCAGTAGCTTCTATTTTCTCAGCGATAAATGCATAGCAGAATTTACAAGTCACACCACCACCATCTGGTACCACTTCTAGTGGGAGAGAGCTAACACTTCGACATCCAGCAAGCAGATGTCAAAGCTGTAGAGAAATGCCCTGGGTAGGATCACAACCTAAATTACACGCCTTTGCAGAAGGAGCCACCCAACTGTACCCAGCACTTTCAGCTCTGAGTTCCTTCCTGAGGCTAGATACCTAAGTCACACTGTAAAGAGACACAAAAAGACTCCATCTTCCCCTTATTGTAACCAGGACGGGAACACAGGTTTGGTGACAGGAGACCTCAAATCTGTCCTGACTGTCACAGGGATATCAACCCAGGCTTTTAACATCTCAAGTGTTTTCCTACCAGGCCACTGGGCATTCTAGGAAAAGTGATCATCCTTCCTTGTTATAGATGTTGCATTCTTCACACTTCACTTCAATCTTGTCCTCCCATTGCAGTGCATGCACAGACAAGCTGGCTCCACAATCAATGCCTCTCCTTCTCCCTGGGCCTGTATAAATTATTTAACATAACAAGAGTAGCTTCAATAGGAACTTAACATACCAAGGACTACTTAGCAGTCTGGTTACTAATACCATTCCCCACAATCAAAAAGGCACCACTCAAGTCTGCTCAGACTCCTATGTTGGATTTGTGGGACGCTGTATCTAATAAGCATGCTAGCCACTGAGATAAAATGGAGTAGGTATTTTTCCACCTAAGATTCATGGTAAACATGCAAGAAGCAGCAAGTCAGTTCTGTACGTGCCTACCCAGGGAGATTTAGTACTTAAGCCTTTCAGGTGCCTAATCACCATTTTACACATTTCATCTTCTGAAGTAAAAAAACCAAACCCCAAACACAAAATCAACCAATCAAAAACAAAACCACAAAATAAAAACAAAACAAAAAACCAAACAAGCCATGCCCCTTCAAAAAACCCAACACCCAAACAAACACACCATCCTCCCAAAATACAAAACCCTGAACAAAAACAAACAAAAACTGACCAAAAATCTCAAGCCCTGAAAAGGGTACCATAATCAAAGCAGTCCTACAATTGTAAAGAATTTTAATTGTTTATTAAAATAATCAAGCATGTAACAAAGAGGTGTTAGTAGAACTAAATTAAAAGTGAACAGTCAATAGCTTTGCTGCTGATTTTGCAAGAATATGATTAGAGTCTTACATGACAGCACTACTAAACCTTCAATGAGACACACGTTAATTAATACATAGGAATGTCAGTGATGTGCTATATGAGAACACACATTTCCCAACCTGGGAGATCCCAATTAACCAAAGCAAAAAGTCTTGCAAAAATTGGAAAGCTTAAAGCTACCAAAATTCTGGCATTACTTACCATTGCAAAATCAAAACTGTTGTTATGGTAATTTAGTAATATTTTTCTATTAAACTCTACCATAGTCAGTTTTATCCTTAACAATCCTTCCTAAGAAAACAGTCTGTTCTTCTGGAAGGACATTGTATAGCCTGCCAAATTCACACTATTTGACATTTATCAGGGAAACAGCATGTTGTCATCAGTGTAAATAATGCTGCTTGTCCCAAATCCCACTGAGTTACCATATTGTCATGCTGTGAGCAAATGCACAACTTGGAGAAGAAATCCACCCTGTTTTACTACTATGTTGTAGAGACAGTCAATCAGAATTTTACTGGAATAATACTAGAAATTTTGTTTTGCCTTACAGAGCCCTGGAACATGACCAAGTAAAAGCTCCACCTGCCACAAAACACAATGAATTCTAGCCCACAGCTCTAGCAGTGCAAAGAGCAGTGCAAACTATTTGGAGAGAAAAAATTGAGGGGAAATAAGTTATAAGAGCAAGTCCACTATCCACTCTGCTCATTTTGCAATCTGAATCGTGATGGGAGAAGAGAAAAGGTAAGAAGTGCACTCCATCCTATGTTCTGCCATTGGACACGCCTAAAAGTGCACAAAGTGGAAGAGAAGTTAATTCAAGGTTATTAAAGAAATATAGATTAGAAGAATCCTTTTTTAAAAACTGGATGGCAAATTGATGCCAAATAAACTCATCCACCTGTATGTTGCTTTAAAAGTCTTATACACACATATATGTATGCATGTATATGTAAGTAAGCCTGTATATGGTTCTTAAGCACTGGTATGCACAATTCTTGAAGATTTTATTTATATTATGAAAAAAACAAAAGAACTGAAAACATAACTATGGTGGGGAATAAATCTATTAAACTAAGTCATGTGCTAATGAACTGTGGAGATGCTTTGTGTAACATCTATGAAAGGAAAAAGGATGGTTGATTAGGGACCAAAGACCTTCATTCATTATTTTCTGTATCTTTCAATTTTCATTGACCTTAAAGCTGTAGTTAAATTTGCTTCAGTAGTTTGCTGAAAATGCTTTGAACACTCATTGCCTTGTAAATTTTCCCAAGCCTCTCAATGTTTATTTCTTCTGACTCCAATTTTCCCAGTGTAAAAATGAAGTCAGCTAGAAATTTCACACACAGCTGTGAGACTCAAATGCAATTTGGTGTCATTGGGCTCACCAGTATTGAAAACTCTTTGTGGAGGGGAAACAAAACTAAAATTTAAATACAAATACGTGAAAAGGTTTAAGCAGAAAATATGAAGAACCTTGTGTTCAAAGACATCATTTCATACTAATCATCATAGGGAAAACTACAAACTCCCTGACAAATTGCTTTATAAGGGTTGCTGAACAATCTTACTCCTGTCACCATAAAGGTTTGTCCTGACTTGGTGTTTCTGAAATGCTACCACATTTTTTGACTACTTAATGTTTCCCTCTACAAAAAAAGACAAAAAAAAAGGAAGGAAATTGCCATTATATCACTATCAGACCTATCTTAATGCCTGCAATTGGTATTAGCAGGAAAATAACTTTTTATTATTAACAGAAACACGTATTGTTTATTCTAATGAAAAAAAAAAGGAATATATTTTTTTGAAGCATAGTGGTCTTTTTCTTTTTCCAGTAGATCAGTAAAATTACAGAGAAAGGCATTTATGTATATTTTTTGAATTAAAAACAATGAGGTATAGTATTTTCTAAAATAGATGAGTTATGCTTTGGTTTCCGAAATAGAAGCCTTATCCTAATACCATTTAAATTAAGTATTCCAGTAACTACAGCAAACACTGTCAAGTATTTGAGCTGAGTATATCCCTCATATTTCCTTGCCTACTTCGTGGCAGTTCATTCTAATACTTATAGAAAATCGAGGAATGATCTATTACCTCATTTCCTAGTAAGGACTGGAGGAGATAGCACTCCAGCACGATTTTTTGTTTAGTTATCAAGCAGGTGTTGCAACTAAACTCCTGCTTTTTTTGGTGAACATAAAAAAAAAGGGGGGGGGACCCAAAACCAAACAAAACAAAACAACAAACCCAAACCCAAAAAAAAAAAAAAGTCCCACAAAAAACATTTCCACTATCAAGAAGAAAAAAACTCAGTGCCCAGATTTCAATTCCAATACTTTTGATCAAACACCCAGCCATTTTTAACTTCATTATAACTGAATTCTGGAATTCAGTGGAGTTCACATCACAGTTAAGCTGGGTCAGAATCTAAGCACAAACCTCATACTATATTGCAGACTCCAGCAATCACTGCTCACTTTGCAGTAGAGAAATTTTTCTACTTCCAGTGTAAATTCATTCCACCCAACCATTTTAAAGGTAAAGTAATATCAGATTGTTGAAAAGAGAAACATTTCTTTAATATAGCACTTTAATTTGTGCTATTTAAAAAGACATACTCTGTGAAATACTAAGAAAATAATTTTAAATTGTACACTCCACATTTATGCCCAAATCATATTGTTTGAACACATATTTAGCTTTAGACATTACGAATAGAGCCAGTTGCTGGGTAGGACTATCTAAGTCTAGTGAACCAAGTTAAAAACAAAAACAAAACAACAACAAAAACCCCAAAACCCAAAACAAACAAACAAACCACCCCCCAAAAAAAACCAACACAAAGACAAATAACATCAAGGAAGCAAAAAAAAAAAAAAACAACACAAAACATTGTACCTGAGTATCACAGCTAACAAAATATTTTACAAACCATTTTGGATCTATTCTATCTTCAGGTATTCAAACATTCAAATTTCCCACTAAGTCACTGCAGCCTTACCCCAAGTGATTATTCTCTCCTATCTTTCAAATAGAATTTAGTACAAAATGTGCCAGTTGTTTATGATCTCCATCTACTCTCATCCTACTTAAACCTGATGCTAGCATACCAAAACTGTAAATCATCAACAGCAAAAATGCTGACTAATGGAACTAGAGCAGCAGAAAATTGTTGGCATGTCAAAGAAATTATTCACACGGCACAGCGGCTTCTGCTTGTATAGCCCTGTCCTTATAGTTAAACTCTACACATTTCTTGAGCCTGAAGTCCTTCATTAAAATCTAAGTTTTAAATGCCACTGCCCAAAAAAACCCAAACTGTAACACTCCAGGCAGTGGATAACCAGTGAAGCAGAAAAAAAGGGGTTATTATATTTAAAAACTGAAACGGTGTTCCAACTGTAGGATTATTTAAGTCACACAAAGGAGGTAGGCCATGCATCCCCATAAGGAGTCCAATATCCAGACCTGTGGTCCAAGTACTGCCATCAAGACCTAGCTGCTCTTCAGATAATCCCCTTCACTTGTGAGGCAAGTGGGTTTAGCTCCATTTTCCTATTTGAAAGGACAGAGGAAGCTATTATTTTACTACTCCAAAGCAGGAGCAAAGAAAGTGAATGGTATTACTTGAGCTGTCCATATGCCCATTTGTGACTAAAGACAAATACTTCATAGCACAGAAAATACATCTTGAAATGAAATCACATATGCAGCTTGTCCACATGACAACATTTCTTGTAAACTTGTGAAGTCACATACCATCCAAGCATGGATGCTCCTATTAAGGAGAGGAGTGTGTGCCTACATGGCAGTGAAGAGCTTGACCCTTAAGCTCCTCCATGCTACAGGGCTTACTCAAGACGAGATGGCATTTAATCATCTTCAGGAAAGAGGAAGAAAGTTTGAGAGTTACAACCTACTTGTGACCGAGTTTGATAAAATAATTCCATTCAAAAGGGTTTTTTTGAGTCTGACCTGATTTTTCCCCAAGTTTCACACTCTTTTAACAAACAGCTGAGGTTGAAGCTCATGTTACCAGTGTTCAGGAGTTTGTTTTTTGAAGACTATTTTTCAGTAGCATTCTTCATCTCCAAAATTGGGTAGGTCTTTAAAAATAAACTTCATAGGAATATAGTGAAGAGGAAATAGTGCAGAAGCACAGAAATAGACTCAGGATTCCAATAACAAACTATAAATCATTCATTTCCACCACAGATTTACTTGCAGCAACATTTCTGCTTATATTAAAAGGGTTCAGAACATTTAGGGACAGGTTCATTCCTCTAACCTGAAAGCATTTTAACTTGCTCCCAAAACAAGGAATCGCAGAAGACCATGGTGTAAGTCATCTCTTTTGGCTTAGACAGATTGCAATGCTATCTTGCTGTACCTGACAAAGCATGAGTGAAGCTGTCCAAGTTCCTTGTGAACTTAAGGCAGATCACAAAAAAAAAAGTCAAAGACAGCAAGAAGAAAGAGTTGAAATGGGGTAGGGAGGGAGTGTAAAAAAAGGTTGAAGAATACTATGGCTAAAACCAAATTAAGTGATAAAGGAACACTCACTGCATCTGCAGGCACTATAGGCTTGCTCCAGCCTAGTAAATTAGCTTGATGCCAGGATTTTTTGTTGGAATTAATACAGTTTAGATTACTTAGCTAGCCTTCGAAATGCATTTGATGCTTACTGCAATCAGTATATTCAGTCACACCTATCATGTGGCTCCAAAAAAGTAAATATAAATACACAAGAGAATAACTTCGAAAAGTATATAGTCCACATTTGGTACAGCACAGATGCATTGGTCGTGGTGAAGAAATATATAATATGAATGAACATATCTGAATCATTTGATCATAATGATAGGAGTTGCCTTTGATTCAAGACAACTAGAAAAGTGATTTTGATTGAAAAGAAAAAAAACAACCCACCACCAAGAATTCTAATTAGCATGAGTAATAGATGAACTGATTCAATATAGGAACCCCATTTTAATTCTATGGTCAGGAACTGCTAAAAGATGTACCTCTCAAAAAAATGACTTCTAATTATGTGCAATTTATTTTACCAAATTTTACTATTAACATGCCTAATTTCTAATACCATCAGATAGAATAATCTCCATGTTCTATAGCTAATCTAGTTTCATAGCCTTGTTCCCTCCTAGAACCCCTCTAGGACAATCCCATCATGTTACTTGAGGAAAAAAAAAAAGTAAATTAAAAAATAAAGTTAAATGAATAAAACCACCCAGTGAATAATGCAGAAACAACAGCCCATAAAATGAAACCCTTATTTACAAGTATAATATTGCCTTGTTTTCCTTAACAGCCTCAACTGCTCTGTAATTTTCTTGTTTTCAGAGGACCTATGCAGATGGGACCTCAGCTGCAAAAAGCCAGCACAGACACCTGTACGCCACTTCAAGGCTGGCAAAAGTAAAGGGCTAACAGGCATAAGAGAGGGATCTCCCTTTTCAACTAGTAGAAGATCCAAAGCAGGTTGCAAATGGTGAGATACGCGCCAGAAAGAACTGTGAGGTTTAGGTATTCAGGCATCTTCTTTCCCAATTAACAGACACTTCCTCCCTGGGCTAAGTGAAAATTTTTAATTTTGGGAGACTGGTAAATTTCCTAGTATAGGCAAACTCTGTTTGAAAAGAAGTTTAAAATATAACTTTTCCTTGAGCTCTGGCAATTGTATTGCTATCAACAGAATTTCTAGCACAATGGTGGCAACATAGTACAGACTTTTTTTAAACATTAACTGGGTTAAGAAATCAAAGCCTATCATTTAGCTATGGAGAAAAAAATGTGTAGTCTTTATGTTAAGAAACAAGGCTTACAGATTACATACTGCAGTCAGGCAATTGTCCGGTATTCTTTGTGCACCACAAATTCACAAGGAAGCCAAGATTCCATTATCTCTAGTACATCAGCACTGACTAGACAGTATACATGCAGAAAAAAAATTATAAGGAATAAAGAAATAAAAATATTATAATAATAAGGAATAAGGAAAATTCTACATTAGTAAGCAAAATAAAGCAAGAACAGTATTACATGTTAGGTTGGAAAGCAAAGTATAAAAGCCATGTTAGTTTCTAGAGAATCAGAACAGCAATACTAGCTTCTGTTCTGTCCAACAGGAGATCAGAAGTCATCCTCTAGACATAGAAAGAACTGCACAATCGTTAAGGCTTTATAACTGTCACCTTGTCCTAGAAGAGCAAAGCCTCAAGTCCTAGTATAGGCACAACTAGGGAAAAAGCAGTGAAAAAACTAACAGTTCAAGGTACAATCAACGTTACTCACTCGCATACTCATAACGTTAATGTAAAACCCTTTGAAAAAGAAGAGTGCTCCCTTGAGTGGTTTCAAAGTCCCCAAACCTATAAGCACACTACCATATTTATCACAGTGGTATTAATGAAGCAGTGGAACAGAAGTGTTCAAATCTCATTTTATCTAGCCTTCGAGTTGTGTGTTCTGTTGCTGCTGTTGTTAAATAATAAATCAAAAACCCACAAAAACCATAATAGAGAAAAAAAAAAAAGAGAAAAAGTAGTTTCTCCAAAATGTGTATAAATGGCTAAGCATGATACACCACTGACTTAGAGCAATTCTGCCCATGAATCAAAGTTTCATTAAGCTACCTGCAAAAACTACTATTTTTCCCTCTGTTTTAAATCAAATCGTATAAATAAACCTAGGATTAAACTGCTCTTATGTAATTTATTTTCCTATGAACATAAATAAAACCTATCACCAAAAGCAGTGTTTATTAACACTCCTCAGGAGCAGCCAAGATACTATGCTAACCTTCATGCTGCACAATCAAGAAGCTTAGTATAAGCTAATAGCACTAATACGTCAACGTACAAGGTGAACTAATACTACTATAAACATATTTTTGTTCCTCTTCCTTACTAGTAACGAATGGAATGATAAATAAACTCTTCGGGAGCACATCTCCTTTTAAGCAGAAATGAGAGCTAACAAAACACAACGAGGAGACTGAAAACAGTATCTACAGTAGGACAGCAAAGAAGAGGAACAAAAATGGAAGCAGTTGTACAGCAACTGAGCAGTGATAGAAAACGGAAGGGGTGGGAAGGCAGAAATGAGAAGATGAATAGGGAAGGAGACAAACGAGATGTGAAAAGAGACAGAAGACAAAATTAACAAGAGTTAGTCTAAAACAGCACTTCTTAAATCATGGCTCAGCCAAAGGAAATTACAAAGTCACCCTGACAGGAAGAGTAAATTACAACTGCCACCGTCTTCACTTCTTGAGTGGTGTTACCAAGAGTCAGTCATGGCTGGGAATTGCTGTCGTACCACATGTCCGGTACAGGTGCCATAATGACTTTGTTAGCTATGTGTGCAATTAATAGATGCAGTAGAGAGTAAGCATATGGGAATGCAAAAAGGAAGGAAAGGGTACCACCGGTGAGCTCAACTGGAAATGAGATTGAGCGTTTATTAGGTGGTCCACAGACTAAGAGAGATACCACACAAATCACACTTAATCCAAAGCACTATGAAAGCAGGAAAGAATTTTGTTAATAAGAGCCTCAAAAACTTTTCAGGGATTGAGGTGAACTCCTGTGCAAATATATACAAATTACATAAAAATTATATTTATGGTAGACACAAAAGTTCCATCCAGCATTCGTCAATTATTCCCGAAATTGTAACTGATAAAGAAAGCAAATTCTAGGTAGGCAACACATGCAATGCAAGGAGAATTGTGATGTCTAAGAAAGTGCTCCAAGGTACAACTGCAATGCTGTAGCTTATTTTAATTCATTAAAGACATTGGATAACACGCTGCCCTTATAATCTGTAATATCTAGGTCTGTATAATCAGCCATTCAGAATCAATGTGCAAAAGGCAACAGTTTCTCAAGATACCCATCATAACTGACCTTCACCAAAAGACAAACATAGAAGAGACTGTAGGGACATAACCTCCTCCTCTCCCCTGAGTTTATTCAACAAAGCAAGGAAAAATTAAATCATGTTTTACAGGTTTTTATAATTGAATATAATGTAGCATTAGCCTTCCATTAGGCTGACTTACATAGCATCATTAGCTCAGAGGGAACCTGAGAGGAAGTTAAAGGCCTGTTTTTACTGGGAAACACTACCAAAAAGACAGAAAATGTTTGTTGAAGTTGAAAACATACCGTGAGTGTCTCTTCTGTACTTCTTTTTCTTTGTACTGGAGCAACTGGAAATTCAAGAAGGGACTTTACTGTCTTCCTTTTGGCTTTTTCCATTTGAATGTTAGTAAAATAATTGACAGCAGCAAACTCAATAAGAGCAGAGAACACAAAGGCAAAGCAAACCGCTATGAACCAGTCCATGGCAGTAGCATAGGATACTTTTGGCAGTGAATGTCTTGCACTGATGCTCAGTGTCGTCATTGTCAACACTGTGGTTATTCCTTCAAAGAAATAAAGCAAAAGCACTGCTGAATCAAAGTAAAACAAAGCAAGCAGCTTAAAACAAAGAATTTTAAATCACTTGTGAGCCTTTCTCTACTGCTTGTGAATACTGCCATTACATTTAAGTTGTGGTATGGTAACCACCATATCCACAAGCAACTATGCACACTAAACGGTTAACTAGTTTTTAAAGGAGGCATGGAAAACCATCACTTCAGCAGATCATCTACAGTTCACATAAAGAAAACATGGAAGCCTTTATTTCATTTTTTTTCATGTCAAGTTCAGCAGAAGTTTTTACAAGTTATTTTCTAAATATTTGAACATAATTTAGGTTGTTAAATTGAGGCGTGCTCCTCAGACTGCAACAAAAACATGATTTTTCCTGTAAAGGTTTTGAATACCACCTATTATTCTGCATCTGTTCCTCTTATCCCACTTGTGATGCAAGTGTCATTAAGTCATGACAAATTATTTTGGTGCTAAGAAGAATATTATATTAGCAAGTCTGTTAGTTAAGAAACCATCAACCCTTTTTTTTAAAGCCTTCTGCTTCTAGTCAACCAATAACATTTACTTAGAATTTCATCTTCTGAAAGAACAACTTTTTAATTAAATATACAAGCATGAACACTGAACTCAAAACACAACCACTTCATGGCAGTACTTCAAATTCAAATACATGCGGCACAAAACCAGGTATGGGGTCCTTTCTTCCTTTTTCATTCAAAATATCCCATATCATCCAAATGTAAAAAACTGAGTATATAGTGAACACTATACAAGTCCTAGCATGATAATCTCAAGGAAGACTAACTACAAATGGAGATATCTTTACTCTTACGAAAAGAACACTGTAACCATTCTAATTCAAGATATAATTCTTATACTCAGAAGAATTCAAACTATTTAAGAACATGTTTTTCAACAGATCCCTCACATCCCCCATTTGCTAAATAGTGGTATTCCATAGAGGTAATCTGATACAAAAAACCTTCACCTAGACACTGCGGTACAATAAAACCAGTCCTTCCTACTAAAGAAGGCAAAAAAGAAAAAAAGAGTAGTAGCCAGTTCATCAAAGTACAAGGGATATATCAGAGCAAACTCAGGAAGATAAAAAACACAGATGCAAGCTCACAAAACCTTCTTCAGTTGGAAGGTGTTGAAAAACACAGCATTGAAAATGTTTAAGTCTGAGGGAAAAAATAAATTATGGAAAGGTTTTTTTTTCCCCACCACAGTTGTTTTTTTCCATCCCTGCTTAGCCCTATCCTTCCTGAGGACCCTAGTGGACCTTTGTCCACTTAGAGCAAAAAGTTTGCCTAAATTGTTTCTAAAGACATTTGTTTAATAGATGTAAAAGTAGGCTGAAGTGAACTGAGTGGCCAAACATTCACCAAAACAAGGAGGAGAGGAGAGGTCGTGACAGTATTAGATCTTTACTGGACTTTTCCCTATTAAATCATTCTTCAGGAGACTTGTAGCTGCCACTGCAATTGCTCCTAGATATGTGCCATAGTGATTTACAGGGTAGGGAACTAAGTCCTGGTAAAAATATTTTGTTTACACATAAACTGTAATTATCCAAAGCTAAATACTTAAAAGCTCCTGCTCAGAAATGCACATAAGTATTAATTTTTAACATAAATATAAAAATTAATATTAAAATTAAATACTATTAATAAATTTTTACATGGTTAAAACCTGTTCTAAAATTACTGCTGTTTTTCCAATTCCCCCAATCACCAGATTTCAGGTGTCTGAAGCTCTGACCGCAGAAATCATGAATCAATGTACCTTAGTTCCTTGCATATCCTTCATCTGTTATCTTTGATAAATTCTTCCTAATCATTCAGTGTCCAATGCAATGGTCTTTTGGTTAGCCTCTTCTGACAGTTCCTCTAGAAAGCAGGTACCATAGCATGGCTTCATTCCTGTCTTTTCCCTACCTCTTTATCTCTTCGAAAAAAAAGCTTTAGAAAACAGGGTCCCTGTTGGAATTTGTCTCAAAAGTAGAAAGATACTTGCTGCCATACTTCAAGTTACTTGCTTTCAAAGGCATTTTAGTGACTTATCTCTAACTTAGTAGACATCCAAACTTTATTAGTATTTTTCAGTTTCATATATGGATATAGTTACACATATTATATATATTGCTCTATAGTCTGTACATTTTTAATTATCTTGTTTGGTCTGTAAAAACAGATTCTATATTTCCAATTCAACATCACTGTGAAGATATATGAAGCTATATATGAGTTTGCCTAATGTAATGCTTTACTTGAAAGCTATCTTAATAAGATTCTTATTAAGTTTACAAGTTGTTTCTCCTAAAACTAATCATTAACCTTGTCTCATTTGTAATACAAACCATGTTCCAACTCCACGTACATGTTTGAATGGGTCACCACATAAAAACATTAACTCCTATTGCTCTTTCCAGCATGTATCTATCTATAGAAAGGCTTTTTGCAGAACATTCTCTTCCTGCTTTAGACTACAGTACTTTATGAAGCCAAGACATTGCTCTAAAAAGGCTGATTTTAAAATGTTTTTATCCTATTTCTTTGTTCAGAATCATATTTCCATTTAATTTCTTATGCTTTCTCTTCCACAGAAGCTTTTCTGTTTTTTATTCTCATAGTTCACTATAGCATCTCATTCAAGCTGTATTTTGATGAGGGCAATTTTAATATCTTGTGATCATTTTGCTTTTGTAATTCATTTTCATAATGGCAGTGGCAGAAAGGAAAGAAGAGTACTAAACATGAAATTACAGTAACAGGATCTAAGCCTTACTCATAGCAAGCTTCCACTGATGACACAGATACCTCATAACAAGACATCTGTACATCTTGCACACTCCAATTTATTTTACAAGTATTCTATAAAATGTGAGTTCAGGACTTACACTATTGCTCACTGGAGGATAAACCTGCTCTGGATATAGACTAAGGGCCAGACTATTACTCAGGGTCAGGTCTTGCCAGATTTTTCCCCTAAGCAGGAAAAATCCCTAGAGTTGTACAGCCATTTGCCACAGACAACCATGACACCCTTCAGGTTATATATTCCAAGTTTCTCTTCAGGTTCCAAGGATTCACATAACAACATTCTTCATACATCGATACCAAAAATTCTTCTGAATTTACATTATTCCCTTGTTTCTGTGCTAGTATGGAGGTCATATACCCCAAGGCAGCAAAAAGGCCTATTCTAGTGGAAGTCATTAAAAGAACAATTACGAGAAAAAGTTAAAAAAAAAAGAAACACTTACCAAAAACAGTTCTAGCTGGAACAGATTCCTTATTTATCCAAAACGAAACTTGAGAGAGGATCACAGTCATAATGCATGGGATATAGGTCTGAATCATGAAATAACCCATTTTCCGTCTGAGGTGGAAATAAACTGTCATAACAATATATTCACCTAAAAGAAAGAAAAAGAAAAATATTTTTCTGAATGTGTATAAAATTTGTGTTGCAGAATAACTGTTTCAGACTCTCAACTAGGATTGTTTAAGATGATGCTATTCACATTACTTAACATGCTCAGAAAGATATGTTCTTTAGAAAAAGAATGAATGAAACTTTTAAACAAAAAATCCTAGAAATGATAGGTCATTACAGCGCCATTCAAAAGCTGATGTCAAAAATACTGTAAGTGTACAGCTAATACTGGGTTTAATTTTACAGTATAAGCACGATTTTAAAAAATCCTTCTGGCAGCTATTGAAGAAGAGTCCCAAGAGACAAGTTACCTACCTACCATAGTATCTATAACATCGTAGTACCTACCTGCCAAATAAAACAATAAGAACAATGATACACATCGAATGTTATCCAAGCATCTCAGCTTTTTACTAGATTTATAAGTCAGCATCACTATGATAATGAAACAAATACAAAAATCATTGAGAAGAATTAAAAACACTGTTTATCTAAAATGTTATCATCATATTAAGCAAAGAGACAAAAAAACAGTTTTATCATGAACTGAATAAACTGTCTAAATAAAGCACTATAGAATGAGTTTTTGGGGACAGCAAGGAAATTTTGTTGTTAACTCATAATAATCAATATGCTGAGAAGTAAATTTCTAGTGTATTGCAAAATGCCATTTTATCTTTGAGTACAATACCTGTAGAGCAATACATCAAATATATTTGCATGATCTGTTTCATTTTGACCATCTCACAACACCTAAACCTGCTGATGCTTAGAAAATTATTCAAAATTTTTAAAATATTTTGGGAATGAATATGCTTGTTTATCAACACACTGCTCATCAGTGATACTTCACTCATTTCGGATGCCTGTAGTTACCATTTGCCTTATTTCTTACAGCAAAAATCAGAAGTATCTATTGTGACTATTGCATTTGTGCCTATCCTTATCCAACTAGAGGGTTTTTATGGCTTTAATAACCCATTCTGTATGCTGTACTTCTATCCCAAGCTGTTTGTACCGCCAAACAAAGGAAGTCTTTTGCACATAATGTGGATACAGTGCTGAGAAATTACTTCCTCACCCAGGCATCCTCTTGACTCTTCAAACTGCATTTTAAGCAGTGATTAAATGCTCATTTTGTCCCTTGGAGTAATGATCTCATTCTAGCTTTCTGAAAGACTGTCACAATTTACTGTAATGAATCTGCAAATGTAAATCTCAAGGACAGAAACCTAATTCAGATTTACGCTCTCAGCCCTCAGTACATACCCTATGACATTCAGTAGAATAACTTACAGAAAGAAAAGGAAAAAAGCTTTGGGCAATGTTACAGGTTAGTTTTACCTCAAGTTGATTTTTACTGACAAGATTCCTACCTGTAATAGATTTAATAGTTTCAGAGGATACCGTATGCCCAAGCAGGTCATACTGAACTAAACTGGAAGACTCCTCAGGAACTTCCACTGACTTCTCAGGTCCTTTTGTCCAGGTATAAATCATTTCACTCTTTGGATAAGCATCTACAACACAGCATCAGTTTGCATAAACAGGAAACTTTTTCTCATACCTTACTAAGAGCCCAATCCAAATCTACTGAAACCAAACAGTAAAACTCACATAAACAACTTTAGAAGATACCCTTCATGCTAAGTTATTCCCGAAAGCCACCCTCAGAGGAGAATAAACAACAACTAAGACTGTATGTCAAGTGTTACACATAAATTCACTTCACATATGAATGTGAAGAATAAATGCAAGGTCTTTCTGGATCAGCCCCTACTGGGCATGCAAAGTTTATCTTTATTTTAGCAATTGCTATCTAACATTTTATTGTTAAAATACACTGATCTATAAAAAAGAGCATGTACAAAGAGGATACATTTTGAAGATTGGGTGCACATTTCTTTACAGAAAAGAATGATTACACTAAAAACTACAATATTTTAAACTTCTGTTTAAAATATTTGCTGGAAAACATAGGTCAGTAAAAAACTCACAAGAACACACAAAGAAACATTTTACATTTAAGGCAGAAGACATAACTTAGGGCTAGCATTCAATCCCTACACAGTCCAAACTCCTGTTAAAATTAAATCAAATCAGTCTTACATTTGAAATGGTTACATGTTATTTCAAGTTTCACTGCAGGAAATATCAGATTAGTGTTCAGCAAAATTTCTGCTGGCTGGTGATCCTGCCTGAAGAAATATGATGCCTGTCGAGGAGCCCCCACTATCGAAGTACCCCTATCATACAGCTGATACCACAGTCAAATCTTGCAGCACCTGGTCTCCAGTCTCACTGTAACAGGCATTAAAAATTGTATCAGAGCAGTGTCTTTAATACGCCCCTTTAGGTTGACTACCCAGCTGTATAAGATAATTTATGCTAAGGAAAAACTACGAGGGTTCTACCGCCATTTGTGACTTCAGAGCTCTGGTGTCAAGGAAAATAGAATAATGTCCAGCTACTGACTACATCAGAGAGTCTAAAGCAGAGAAGTTAGCAACCAAGAAGTCTTGTAAGAGTGACAAGATAGTTAATGGACTGCACCAACCATCCCCAGGGGGTCTCAGAAGTCTCTGCTTTGGATTCATATCAAGGAACCATAACTACCTCCCTTGGTTGTTCTGCAGCATGTTCCAAAATGTTCCTTTTAGTCAAAGTTTGGATGTTTTGCAAAAATCTACATCTGATCTCAAAGTAGAAAAGTCATCTGCACTAAGATTCTTCTCACCAGTTCAAAAACTATTTATCCCATCTAAACTTGCCATGCAGACAATTACAACTAAGGATCAAATCTCTGCACATAACCTCCACATCTACCTTAGGATGCCAATGTACCTCCACTACCTGTACAGAAAGGCAAATAACCTGCTTCCTTAGGTACCTTTTACCTGAATGTTATAAATTGAATTTGTCTTCTCCAGATAATCACTTCACTAGGTATCAAATTCCTTGTTGAGAACCAAGAAAAACTATATATTTCAAGCAACTGTGTAATCAGAATAGTCAGGTTTAACATAATAGCTGAATCACTGACTGCTTTTCAGTTCTCTGGGTTTAATTTTTAAGGTCCTAAATAAAATTCCCAAGGAACCTAACAGGAGTTTTGTCTGCATAGGGATTGCGTATCAAGACATATCTGTATATATTCAGAAAGTCTAGTAATTGCTCAAAATTTACTTCTACTATTTAAATGCTGTATTTACAAGAAATTTCATAATTGCAACTTACAACTCCCAAATTTGAGAGGACAAGCATGACCATCCATGGGAAAATCCACTAATCTCATGGGACACTCTGCACTTATTGTAAGCCTATAATGGAACAAATTAAATAGTCTCTGGTTGCCATTTTGTCTGGGCAGTATAACTTTTGCATACAGTAATTGTTAGAAGTCAAACAAACATATTAGATACCTCATTGTGTACAGGATGGTGCCATTTCTCATTATTCTGAAGAGTTTATTTGGGGCTGTCATATTATGTGCAACAGACTTTTTTCCATTCCTGAAGAAAGTGTCAGGAGTCCACACCTTCGAGACCATCAGGTTGTTAAGTCTTAAAATTTCAATAGGGCCATCATATTTTAATCTTTTATCTACCCATGTCTGACGAAAGAAGACATCCATTGTATATTCCTGTATTAAATTGCAGAAAAACAAAGATCACGTTTGCATGTGTGTTTCCTGTAAAAGAAATCCCTCAGGAGCAAGGAAACCATTAGTAAAGAAAATACCAAGTCTACTATATAAACATATTTCCACCAATTAAAGTAAGTGTCTTGTGTACTTCTTAATAGCTTAATTTCTTACATTAGTCATATCAATAAATTACTACACATTTAATCGTTAAGGAATAATTAATCTAATTAGGTTGCAGGAAGCAGGCAATTGAATTTGTAATCAAGTATATAACTGGAAACAAAATGATCTCTGACAAGAAGTGTCAACAGATTTTTAAAGAAAATATATCCATCAATTTGCTGCTGCTGTCTAAATTAAAAATAGCAGGACAAACAATTACTTCCACTTTAAAGTTAGGAAAGAAAACTTAATTTCATCTAATGGAAAGTAAGCTTTCAGCTGAGGAAAGCTAAATAAGTTCTTTGCCATGCCCACAAAACATGGATAATAAATTATATGTAGACTTGCATACATACACATTTTTTTAAACTATGTAACTATCCCATTAACCCTCAGAAAAGCCATACAGATGCTCCAACAAAAACACGCAAACAACTGCAGAACAACACGGGCACATCATGAGAAATAATATGTGAATGAATGGATGAAGGAATGCATTTCTCATCTCAGGAAGCTAAAGCATTTCACACAAAAAAAACCATCATGTGGCATTGAAAAAGCTAACATGGAAAGCTTTGAGTCCTTTTTAACTCACAGTTGTGATTTTGTTAAGCAAACAGTGTTTTCCAACTTTGTTCCAAACTCTTCTGTATAATGTTACCATTGAAACTACTTGTCAGGCCATATCTCTTTGCATTCGCAATGAGGCACATATACTGGTGTAATGCATTTTAGGATTATATCTGTCTTCTTTTCCATGACTGTATCCTTCACTGTGATTTATAGTTAATCCATGAAAAGTGTCTTTTCTAGTGTCATGTCTTGCTGGTGACTTCATAGCTCACAAGTAGTAGTTTCTATTATTAGCTTCTACGTGACAGATTTTGTAATGTAAGATTTCAACTGCTTTCATTACACTGGGTACCAAAGCAACTAAAAAGACATTCTGATCATCCCCTGTACTGAGACCATATCACACCTCACCATTGCAGTGAATTTTCTGACTGCAGCCACATTACATTGGGTCACTTACGGATACATTAACTAAAAAGTATTCCAAAAACAACCCCTAGATCCTTCCTGACTAATATAGCCTCCTAACTGAATAGCCTCCTAACTGAATAGCCTCCTAACTAATCCCTAATGATGAAAAGGGAAATATCTGCTGTAAAGTCTCCTTTTGCAAGTTCCTTACCTACCTTCAGTCCATGTTATCACTTCTGTCTTCTCCAGTATAACTAGTAACTTCCCATATGCCACCATGTCAAATGCTTCAATGAAACCTGAGAGATGCCACGCAGCCCCCATTGTAGTTTTTAGGCACTTATTACTAGATTTCCTTAGTATTTCCAGATTCTTGTACCCCTTGTCACACTGATAAGCATCATACTGTACATGACAACCAATGAAGGGGTAAGATGCATTTCAACATCAGACTGCTGTCACAAATGTAGCCCTTGAAAAAATATTTTGCTATCGCATACCTTTCCACATGATAGAAGCAAATCAGGTACACCACAAAGTGAATGACAACACTATATGGGAAGAAAATTACTACCCTGAAACTACCTTTTCCATAAAGAAGTTCAGTTCAGCACACATATGGCTGTGTTACTTCCATAGGATTTCTTGAATAATTTATAAAAAGAGAAACTACTGTATGATTTAAGGGTATACTACTGTATTTTAGGAGTTGATGAGAGTTCTGCTGGATTTGACCTTGAAAGCAAAAGGCATTCAGGCCCAAATAACAGAACCTGTAAATGTAACATTTCTCCTCTCTTACTATTTCATGCATGTCACTTGGACGTTCAATTTCTGCAGATACCTATGAAAACTCTTATCAGTCAAACCTTTGCTGAAAGCGATGCAAAAAGGAGCATAAAGATCAGCAAAGGGTATTCGTCTGAAATGAAAATGTCAACAAGTATTTGTGATGTCATTATTATTCACCTCAGAATAACACAAGTTTCAGAAATGAAAAGCGATTTTCCCCACAAGTAGACTGACTTAGACACTCCCTGGAAGGCCTGATTCTGCCTCTACACCATGAAAATCTGTTTTAAATCCTATGAAGTGAATTTCTTAAGCCAGCCAAAACTCACTGAAAGTGTGACCAGAATCAGGCCTGATGGATCTAATTATAACTTGTAAATTAAGCTGTTACTAATCTTGCCTAATTTGCATGATTGACAGAACAGTACAGATGAAGCATCCACTCCTACTGCAGTTAATGGTTTCTCAGAGCCAGTAAATGGCATTTTAATCTCAGAAATACATACCATTTCTACATCAGAAACAGGTCCAAAACTGGTGACATATATATCTGTTTTGACTTCAGTAACAGGACCTAATGTATGAAAAGGAAGTGAGCAAGAAAATTTGAATTTTGCAGGTCAACAATTCCCATAAATGATCCTGGTGTGTGAACAGTTACCGCTTTCAGGGTTCTGTGGATGAGCAAGAGCAAAATGCAAACAAAGGTCAATTCAAGATAAGTCTAGAATAAGAAGCACTGCTCAATTACCTTTACCACATAAGTAAATCAAAAGCACCATTTCCATGCAAATCCCCATTCAGCAAACTAACTTTGACCCAGTGACTAAGAAAACTGATGCCAAAAAATTAAAAGGCTCACTGAAAACACCATGCTAATTAACAAAAAGCACTGCATTCAGGAAATCCACTTTCCTCATGGCATTTGGTCCTACTGGTAATAACTGGACTACAAACATTAGCATGCCATGCACTGGGCAATTTAGTATTGCAGGATCAAGAACTGCATCCATATCCCATGATGTATTTAAGTGCTTTAATACTAACATTCAAAAGAAAAGTTGGATGTCCAAGCATTTTTGAGAGTCTGAACCTATGTCCACATCCTGCTACAAAGCCCATCTTGAAAGAGCTAGAGTTATTTAGGACATTGTTAAAAAGAGGGCACTGAGTAGAAGTCTTGCACTCTCACAGCTGCATACGGCAAATCAACCAACACAGAAAGCAGTTTCACTTTAATTATCATTTCCTTTACTACCTTGAAATTTCAGAGGGGCATTCACTCTACAGTTCCCCTTAAACCAAAGAACACACACACTAATATCACTGGGATTTAGGTCTGTTCCCAATGTAAAAGGCTAGAAAGCTGCTAATCATTACCAGCTGCTAAGATGATTCTGTGATCAAAGCATTAGCTAACAGTTTAATTCAGGTAATTAACTCACAGCATAAATTAAAAAATTAAAAAAAAAAATCTACTGACGGTCTTACCAAACAGTATCTGAAAAAACAGATATGATCTACAAATTCACAACCAGTTTCTAAACCTCTACAACTCAAATTTCTAAAGAGGATAAGTGGCTCACGTCTGTTAATTCAGGCTTTAACATAGTATTTGCAATCTAAAAATGAAAGAAGGAAAGACTCAACAGGGTTAGCAGCAGAAGAATATGTCCCTCTTGAAAAGAAAAAAAAAGTCACTCTTTACAGATGTCACTTTAAATCAAAGGGTAGAAGGAAAAAAACAAATATGCAATGGGAAAACAGGGAAACTATACTTCTTGCACCTAGAATGAGTCCCAAGCTGTGAACAAAAAATAAAATAAAACCATGTAAAATAATTTTACTAAAGAATTTGCAAATTTTGTAGAGAAGAACAGCTAAGAATTTTTCAACTAAATGTCAAAAAAATGACTGCTGGAAGCTAAGTTTCACAGACATTTTTTCAAGACATAATTTAAGGAAAATTCACTGTACAAGAGTTGGTAGCTCAGTGGTCCTTGGAAAGTAGGATAGTTTGGCATGTCTGTCTCAAAGAGGTTTTAAGAAGCAACTCCCAGGTTCCAGATAACACACTTTCATACCACACCATTTGTTTTGCAGTGGGTTGCTCTCTGGACACGTCAAATGGAAGCTGCTCCCCTTTCTACAAATAAAAAAGTGTTTATTAGGTCAGGGAAATCCATGAGTGTTTGGATCATTCATTTTACTGACAACGCAGTCCAATGACACTTCCTGAATATAATTATTTCTGGAGAGCAGAAGAGCTCCAAGAGATTAGAAGTGAAGACATTCATCTACAGTGTTAGAAAATAGGAGAGAAAATAGAAGAGATTTAACTGCAACTGACCTCCCATAATCACACTACCACTGTAATTTATCTAGGATTGTTTTAAATATATAAATATTTATTTCACTTGAACTTGAAATATTTCTGAAATCAGTTCTATAGAAATGAAAAAAAAAGTCATTTTCTCACATAGCTTTAATAAGAAAATGCAGGAATTACTCTTTGTTGCTCAATAATAAGAGAATGATGAATACTGAGTGCAGTTCCTGCAAGAATCCCTTTCAGGAACTGAGTGCAATATTCAGTATTCTTTTATTATTGAGTAACAGAGACTAGTCCCTGAATTCCTTTCAGGAACTGCTTTACTTGTTAGTTCTAAGAAACTAAATAGGAATAGACCTGAAACAAACCCCAACCTTTAACTGCTTTTCTTCTGATGGTATATTCTTTTCTTTAGCTCATAGAACACTGTAATTTTCTAGCCATACCAACTTGAGCAAAGGGACAGATTTTTCCCAGAGGCACAAGCTGCTTCTCCTCAGACATTGATTTCTTCTGTTTCATTAAACGATTACAGCTTCTCAGGAATAAGTGTTTGGAGCCTTTTTGCAGATTTGTTTTTTGGAGTTTCTCAGAAAGAAGGGGAAAGTTAAGACCAAGAAGCTAACCTCCAAATCTTCAAGCCTATGACTTAAAGCTATTAGAAATACTATAGCAGCAGCACAGGACTAAAACTATGCTTGAGTTCACTCTTCAGTAACTGTTATTCTGTTCTCAAACATTTATTATTATGACCCATGAGAAAGAAGGAATCAGGAACTCTCAGACAATAACGAGGCCACAAAATAATGTTTACTTTTGGTTGTTTGCCCAGCATGATGGCAGAAGAGTGACAAAACAAATGTTAAAATCACATTATAGTCCACTAGAAAATGGCAGATGAATGAGTATCTAGAAATATTTTAGGCATCCTAACAGTTTTCCAGCTAGTACTAACATACAAATCCTTGCTTTGCAGCCAAAACCTTTGCCAAACATTTCAATGTCTGGTAGGAGCAAATACAGCAGCAAGAGACAGAGAAGCTGATTATCTCCCTAATGCTTTCTCTCCAATTGCAGCCGTTTCATGCTCCACATCTTCCACCTACATTGGCCTTAACAGTAATAAAATGACAAATCTTGGATTTTCTAGCATGTCCCAGTACGTAATGCCAAACCAGGAGTATCTATGGCGACACCAATAACTCTCTCTTATTCTTCTTGTTCTAGAAGAAAACGTAACTCCAGTTGGTAACAATAGTGGGGGTATAAATAGTGAGTCATGCTGCTGCTTCTTTTTTAAACTATTATTAATAGTGGGAATTCCTGTCAACGAGGAGGTGATCTGTAGTCACCTAACCTACTTTTACTGGTGATTTAAACAGTCCTCCAAAATAAATGTGTTGCACCACTAAATCAGCTCAGGTTCTGCAAGCAGAAGATCCTATCAGAATCCCTAACACCCTATTACTGGCAATAAAATGCAGTGAGTTGTAAGAAGGCCAATTAACTTTGAATGTGACCATTTGGGCTTATCCCTCAATGGATGTTAAGTATCTATCCACCATAAATCTTTAGGAATGCTGAAGAACTATTTATAACATACCGTTGTGTATTTTTATGTCAATGAAATAGGAGGAGAGTCCTACACACTGCAGTGGGAACAGTTAAGTCTGAATCACTGCTTGCAAGATAATACACTTTAAAGAAGCTCAAGCAGGATTAAAAGCAACCCCTGCAAAAAGCCAGAATAGTTCAGTGGTATAGATGTTACATGTGGGCTGAAGAAGCGATGCCGGGCCCTAGCCCTGTGAAGATGAACATAAGACAGCTCTCCCATGCATTTTATGTCAACATATGGGTTGAACTGCAGCACAGCTCCCAAGGAAAGACTTTGGGCTCCATTAGTGCCGCGTCTCCATAGGCAACTGTCACTGCAGAGATCTCCACTGTATGTAAACAGTCAAATCCTGCACAGGCTTTCTGTGTATTGCAAATTTTGCCATCAAAAATCACACAACTAAACGGGAACATTAACAAACAAGTCTGTACAAAGGTTTCAGCATGCAAAGTACAATTTAAATGCTAAGTGCAGTTATTGCTGCTATAATGAGATCAGTCCCAGGATACATAAACCACATAAAATTGTATTACATCAGTTCCTACAGCTACATTAAAAAAAAAGTAGTTGCTACAGATTTTTTTTTAAATATAACTACATGTGAAAGATTTGGTGCTTTCTCTTTCCAAATTCTTGCTTCCTGAATAGGGTTGACATTTTTTAAATGAAGTGGAAAAAAAAAAAAGAAAAGAAAAAGCCATCATATGAAGCATGTTCTCTTGTTTCATTTTATCAGAGAACAGCTGAGGACACCTCCTATAAGTAAGAATTCTATTCAGAAGCCAGAACAAGTAGGTAGGGCATTTTTAAAAAATTAAAGCAGAATTCAAAAACCTGGGCTACATTCTCTACCAAAAGACAACACAAAAAGCACAGGAGCACACAATAACCCTTGTTTCTATGTATGTTTATCCATCAGCACGTCTAAACCTGAAAAGGGGAAAAAATACCTCCAGAAATTAGGAGATTACTGATTTTTTGCCTGTTTATCAGCAGATCATCTCTGCTGAGACAGCCAATAAGCTTGATACTGGTGCCAGTTTTCATGATGTGTACACCTGTCTACTAAGAACTGGACTATGAATATCAGCTAATTTTATACAGATCACTGAACAACAGACAGATGGTAATGACTTCAAGGATTACTAACCTGGGCCAAATTCAAATCCATCACCTACAGGTATCTAACACCATATCCTGTTAAGCTTTGAGTCATCTACTCTCACCAGCTGAGGAAGACTGGACAACTGCCTGAAAAAAAAAAATTATCAGCTTCACTTTACAATGCTCACTTCAAGTCCATTTGCAATCTAAAAAATAAAAATAAATTACAATATCTATTATGCTGAGCAATGGAACCTTGAAGGAACACGTGAGTTCCTAGTAAGGGCAGATAATCATGTAGATATTTTTATTTTCTCTAAAACCAGAAAATTGTCTTTGCTCTTCAAGTGTATTCTGTGTTTATTTTCTGATTAAAGTCCTGCATTGACAGGAAATGAAACTCTTCAGAAATGCTGTTCATCAGCTGAACATCACACAGCCTAGACAGGGCTGAGAAGCCCTCTCCTACCCTTCCTATGGGAGACAATAGCCAATATATTTAATTCCACCAAGTACTCAGGTGCATTTTCACAGGTATGAGATCATGAGAAAGAATATGAAAAGAGAAAGAAAATAAAAAGGGAAACAAATGCACACAGTCCTGTTCCTTCTACTCATGAGTCAGTCTATGTGGCAGTTTTCAAAGAGAAAGCCACAGAGCTAACACCATTTCAGTAGCTGATAGTGAGACTCAAAGCTCATGCCAGACTCTACCTCACACAACCAAACAGAACTCAGGAAGGGAAAGGGCTTCAGCTTTCACTGACTGATGGGCAATCACACCACAATGAGCCAGTAACACACTGTGGGCAACACCAGCAGCTTGTGGTTAGCAGGTTTCACAGTCAATCTAAGACCTTTGGGCAGGAGGCAAGTCACACATCACCATCATTCTTTGGTCTGGCCACACACTTGGCCATTAAAGACAAGACACCAGAGATGAGATGTTCTCTAAAAGGCACAATTCATTAAAATAAGCAGATACATGGCAGCATGCAGTGATGCTGCCCTCATCAGCTTCAGTCTCTCTTTTCCTTCCTACTTCCCTAAATCCTGGCTTAAGTGTGATGAGATACTGTATCATGAAAGTTTCAAAGACACCATTACATTTTTTAAAGTTACAATCCAATACAGGTTTGAATGGGCTCTTGCAGGCTCTTGCTTATGTCAAGAGTTGCTCAAGTACAGTCTGAAACCAGGCATGAGTTTAAAATAGCAAATCAGACTCAGGCCTCTTACTTCAAGTGAATAACTCTCCTTTCAAAGACTTTGGAATTCTACTGTCACTTTGAAACTAATCACCAAAAAGGTAGCAAGGTGATTTTCAGAGCAAATCCAACTTTTTTAACTTTCTATAGTTTTCCTCCATGTCATACACAAAATTTTTAAAAGCAGATGAAAACTGGTGACAGGGTTTAACTGGAAATGCTTTTACTTCAAACTTTTACAGCTGAATCAAAATAGTACTGTGCTAGTACTCTTGAAGTTCTCCAGCAGATAATGCTTTTAATTGAGGACACCACAAGCAGCTTCTGTAAAATCCCTGTTTTTATAGAGTGGTTTTGACCAGGAGACCCACTTAGATTACAAATTGAACGCTGCAATTCCAGATAATGATATAACCAAGCATGCAGGTCAAGGAATGAACTGACTTCATTTCCATCACACTATTTTCAAACAGCCAACAGCATTACTTTATTCATTAGTCCCTAAATACCTTCCCTCTACTAAAATTCAAAACTCTTATGCATTTAAAGTCTTCCTGACAGCAGCTCTGAGTTTTTTTCTTTCCTACACAAAACTGCCTATTCTGCTTTGTTTCATTAAATTTCTAGATGACATTTCTTTGCTTCTGTCTTGCGTCTTTAGATTCCCTCCCTCCCCAGCTTAATGGGAACTTTCACTTAAATGATCTTTAATAAGTTTTCTCATAAACCCTTAGTGTCTATTACACTAAGCACTGTGAGGTTTGGTAGTAAGCGACAACAACTTTTTAGGTTTATGACATTCATAAAGTGAATTTTTAATGAAAGGTGTTAATTCAATGACATGGAGAACTTCATTCTTATATTAACCCTCAACATACGCCATGCTCCCATATAAGCACCACCAAGACAAGCTTCCATATACTCCACTGAGATTCCCCACTCTTCTGGGAGACAACTTCCACATTTGTAAGCATGCTCAAGAAATTTAACTTCTCCTCCATAACTACCACGGAGAATTTTGATCCAGTTTTTGGAAATCTCCAAAATCAAACATATTCTACTTCACTCTGCACGCGAAGAATCTTAATGCATTGTTATTTGTGATAACTCTGGAATATACCAGCAAAATTCAGAATATGGCTACTTCCCCAAGTGTGATTCTAAAGATAATTTGCACCAGAATTAGAAATATTTTCATTAATTTGAAATTTAAAATCAGCATCAGTCAGACCTCTGTGATGCCTTTTGTTCTTAAAATAAAACCTCCGTTTCATTTCAGGCCATGTGAAAACTAGACAGTAAATCAGCTTCAAGAAGAAAACAAAAGTAAGTATTCTACTATACTTTCCATCTCTAAATATTCCCATCCCCTATGACATTTTGTTTGCTACCTATGCTATAAACTAGCGAGTGACCCACTTTTAAGATATAAATCCCATTTGTCATAAAGATTTATCAGCATAAAACCCCCAAAATATAGGGAAAAGTTGATTTTGATATTCTATATTTCAATAACTAAGCCATAGTTATTACTCTGAGTAATGTCAAAAAATAGAATTTGATCAGTTGCAGAAATTTCTTTCTTTCCTTGGTTTTGTTGGGGGTTTTTTTCCAAAGTTGTTCCTCAAATCAGGTGAAGATAATTTTCACTGTAAGGAGCTAAGGAGGCAAGCATCATTTTCAAAAACAAAGTATTTTTCACCCATGTTTTACTTAAAAGTTCAAAACTCAAAGATGAGTTGTTTAAATCATACAAATGGTTATAAAGAAGGAAGAAGAAAGAAGCAGTACGATATCCATTTTCTGAAATATTCACCCAGAAGTGTTTTCCCCAAGCTGAAATCTGAGAGTTTTTTTCCTCCCTCTCTCATTTATTTTAATACTGCCAATATGAAAGCTCAAGAAGACACAATGAACTTTTTCTCCTTGATTGCATTTTGCTGAAAGTCTCCAACGCTTACAGGGGAAGAAGTTCTACTCTTGCAAAATATTCTGCAAAGGACAACTGTATTAAAATGAAAATCAACATATATTACATATTTAGTAGTTGTTTAATTTTGGAAATCTGATAATGCCCATAAAGCATCTTTGCTAGATGACTAATTAGTTGGCATTCAACCTAAAATGATGCCAAACATAGCACATCTCTTGTACACGTGCAGAAGTGTCTGTAACCTCTCCGCAAAGACTAAACTGCAAAAGGCTATCAGTTCCCAATGATTTCTCTGGGTGTTAACAAATTTATCTTCTTTCTCAATTAATGTGTAAGCTAACTTCAGAAGGCCTCGCTTATTCAATACACTCAAAATAATAAAAGAGTGATCAACGGTGCCAGGTGTTGTCCTTTAACAACCACGATCATGCACGTGAGCACTGTATGTGCCATGTGGGGAATGTGTTGGTATACATGTCAGTGTAGATGGATCACGTGTATGAAGAAGGTACTTTCAGAGGAGGAAGAAAGTATTTCGCAACATAAACCTACGCAAGGAACTCATTCAATCTTGCATAGGAAGCAGCCTTGTTATAGATTTGTGCATTATAAGAACGGCTGTAGCATTTCTTTATAAATCTTTTTTTTCCTACTTTTAAATTTACGTTTTTAATATCTTCCTTTCAGATTACAAAATATTTTTTTTATTTTCCCTGGATTTTAATGATTTTTGGTTCCAAGTCCCTACACAGAAACATTAAAATCAATAAAGAACAGCAAGTCTGGCTGCCTCTTCAGCATCACAAAACTGCATCTTAACAGCCTGGGGTATCAGAGGCCCCAAACCCCCACATGCAGAGCATAGGTGAAGGCAAATTTGAAACTCCTCCACATCTAATTCCTATACAGCAATTAAGTCTACCACTTCTAAACCAAAGCTGGAATTTCAGCAACTGTGGTAAAAAACTGGTGTGCTCAGGCATCTGAGCTCTGGTTTTCCCTAACTACTGGAACAGAACCCATCAAAGACCTAACCTCTTAAGCTGGTTAAAAGTACACTTGTTTCTATTAGGACCCGACCGCGGCATTTACAGGTCAAAAACTGTCAAGAAGAAGAAGAATCTGGATGTTAGACAGGACCCTCCATCCCCACGAAGCCAACGCACACTGCCTTCAGGGTTTATTTTTCCTCCAGCGCAGCAGCCCGAGCCCGGGATGTGGGCAGAGCAGCGAAGCGGGGGATGAGCCCGGGACCGCCCCAGCGGGGCCCCCACAGCCGGGACTGCGCAGCACCCCCGGCGCTTTCGGGGCCAGGAGCTGCCTCGCTGCCGGCCCTTCCCGGAGAGCTCAAACCCCGGGGCGGGGAGTGGGGACACACCCCCACGTTTTCGGTCAGTAACGGGTCGGACGAGCGGTGACCGCTGCGTCCCCCGCCCCTGCCCAGCGACCCCCTGCCCGCCGCCGTCACCGCGCCGCCACCGTACCCCCGAATCCCGGTCGCAGCCGGTTGTCATAGCCATCCAGGAGGCTGTTCAGGATACTGGTGAAATTCTCCGGCCACAATTTCTCCTCTTTTTTGCTCTGCCCGGGCGGCCCGGTGAGACTGCGAGGCAAAGAGGGAGCGGGTGAGCGGAGCCGCCGGGAGCCCGCGGGGGACAGCGGCACCGGGACCGGCCGCCCGGGGCCCCCCGGCGCCGCCGCCGGGGTACTCACCACGTCGCCAGGCACAGGCAGTGCAGGAGGGCGATGGAGAGACCCGAGGACATGGCGATGGCTGGCTCCTTGGCAGAAACCATCTTTGCATGCCATACTTCACGCCTGGGCACGTTAAGCGCCTCGTCCGGGGCGGGGAGGGGGGCGCGGGGCCCGGCGGGGGGGCGGCGGCCCCCGGCGGTCCCACATGCGCGGCGCCCCGGTTGCCAGGCGCCCGGCACGGGCGGAGGAGCGACTTTCCCCGCACCGTTAACTCTCTCGGGGCAACAGGCACCGCTCCCGCCGCGCCCACTCCCGCCCCGCCCGCGGCCCCGCGCTCCGCCCCGCGCTCCCCTCCCGGCCGGGGCCCGCAGCCCGCCCGCTGCCGTGCGGGGCGGAGGTGGGGGACGGGGCGGGGAGGGGAGGGTGGATGGGGGCGTCGCGGGGGTGATCGCGGAGGTGATCGCGGTGGCGAAGTCTTCGTTCGTCCCGATCGCCTCTGCTCCCGGAGGGGGGAACAAAACTGAGAGCGGGGGCGGGAGGGGGTGATTAATTCCCCGGCGAGGGGGATGTAGGAGCAGATGGGAGAGGAGCCGGGGAAGGAGAACAGGAGGGGAAAAGGAGCTCTGACTTCAAGGTTAAAACAGAGCACACCTTTGCAAACCAAATGGGAGCGAGTGGGTTATCCCAGGTTTCTAAAAGCAAAAAATGCCAGAATAAGTGAGTGTTTTTATATTATATCTGGGTTTTTTTCTTTTTTCTTTTCTTATCATTCCTATAATTAGGAAACAAGATTTGGTGACCCAAAAAATTTCCATTATGCAAGGTCTAAGGGATTCTGCAAGAATTACAGTAAAATCCACTCAGAAGTGTTGGTAGTCTGTCACAGGCTATTGAGATGGTTGGGTGGAGTGGGGAAGAAAGGGGGAAAGGAGGAAAATGGGGGATGTTCTCCACACAATAGGTATTGGCAATAAAAAACTTGTTTTTCTGATCAAGTGCGCTGCAGAGACAATTATTTAGGTTTGGAAATCAGTGTGCATGTCAATTTTAATGAAGATGATGAAGTTCATCGTGCAGGGGCATGTTAGGGCAGGTATTGTAATTGACTCAAAGACTACAGTACTGACATAAAAAGGTTTTATTCATTATTTGCTACAGTATCTTCCAGCACTGAAATGCCTGACTATCTTCAAAACTACTGTACACTTGAAATCTTCCTGATTGTACTTCAGAGCTTGTTCCAGCTAGGGTGCCCTTTGCTGATTTGTTTGAAAAAACAATTAAAGCTGTGCTTGAAATCCATTTAGCTTGCTGACGCTGTTTATCTTTCAAAAAACTCTGTCTAGGCAGTCAGTTCTGCTTCCAATTTTAAAAGCCCTATTTAGGCCTCTGCAGATTACTAGTCTGTTTCCTGAGATTCTGACAGTATCTTCATCTCCTCACTGCCTTACAGGATCCTGTTCTGACTGCCTTACTGGCATGACAAATGCTCTGCTAAAACCTCACAGAGTGGGGCAGCCTGGCTATGGACAACATGCACATTCTGTGCAGTATTTACAAGCCTGGACAATGCAGATGGTAGGATGTCACATCAAGGTCACTTCGGCTCCTGTAATGAGGCTCTTGGAGCAACCCATTTAACTCCACATACAGGTGAAAACCAGCATGACAGCCAGAGTCCACTGCCCTGGCTTCATTAGCAAACTGGTCAGGAACAACAGAAGGATGGATGCACAGCTCTTCAGGAGTCTGATTTCACTGGAGTCAGATAAATTCGTCTGGGTTAATCAGCCACTTTTGATTTTCTATAAAGTGTTGTGACTTGTTTTCCTAGACCAATCTTCTGCTCTAGCATGGCCTATGCCAAGAGGATACTTAGAACTGGCCTCCAGGAAAGAAAGTCTCTAGTTTTCTCCCTCGCAACAAAAAGTAATCCCTTGTTCCAGAATACTGGAAGTATTTCTAAGTGAGGTTATCTCATCTAGAGACATCTCAGTAAAATTTTGCTGGCAGAAGCCAAACTCAAAAATTAAAGCGAGGGTAATAGATGATAATGGAGAACTGGGCAGAATCCTGGTGACTAGTCACAGACATGGAGCAAAACATGGCTCTAAAACACTGTCACTTCTAGCAGCTGCTGAGGAAGAAAGCAAATAAGACCCTGGCAGAGCCACAGGCCCCCTTGTGTTTAGACTGTTTTATTACCTTCCACATATGTATAGACACCTGTGCAAACTGAAATGGAAAAGTCAAGTGGAATTCACTAGTAATGATCTCACCACATGAATGTCACGAGAAATGCTATCACACAACCCCCTCTCAAATCCATACCTGGAGTCAGTAGCTCTGCTACAGGCAGAAATCAAAGAAACTCACTCCATTACCTCCTTTCATCAAATCTAGGAGCTGAGCTGGTCTTTGAATGATTTCTAAATTCTTTAGAACAAAGAATGATATTATTAATACCTTTTGCCTGTTCAGTACAGATACTTCAGTAAAGTAACCAAAGTAACATACAGTTAAGGTAACATCAGGTTACAAGATTTGTGGACATGCCATGCCAGGGCAAGAAGTACTCAAGGCTTTTAAGATGTTCCTGTTGCTTTTTCTAAGAAAATGTAAACATAGCGCCCTTTTGTCACACCCAGCCTGCCTCAGGTTGTATTGCTGTAGGATCCAGGTGCCATATTAGTCCCTACAAGTGCTAAAACTAAATAAAAAATCACTTTCTCTAAATCTAGAAAATTAATTCTAACATTTCTCAAATTTGTCAGTGGTTAACATCTCCCTTAAATCCAGCAATAACTATCAAGAACTCCATAAGACTAATACTAAAACCAGAGATCATTGTCCTTGATATCTGAAAAACTGTGTCATTTGTAGATTGCTGAAGCTTTTACAAAACTAGGCTTGAAGGAAAGATAAACCAGTTAAAAAGAACAGTAAACAGTCTTGTAAGCCAGATATATGACCTCTGAATATTTGTTTATTATTTCTGATATATGCATTGCTCTGGTTAATTTCAATATTTTTTGAATTATAACTTAAGACCTATTCTAGATTTTTTTTTTGCAAAGTATTTGTAGCATAGACACACAAACTCCCAAGGTACTTGTCTCCAGTAGATGTGTGCTGATTTGAAAAATACTGCTTCAAATGGTCTTTGATCTCTTCACAGAATATCTGGGTTATACCATCTCTCTAAAAGAACTTGGTGACTCCAAGAAGGATATAGTGGTCACAGGCTGGATTGATGGTCTCTGTAAGTGTTTGCTGAATTCAGCATTTTCCCAGCTTCTCCAGCTTTTACCACAATTATTCCAAGATTCCTCTGAAGAAATCTCACCCATCGGGGACTATTGTAAGAAGGGACTATTTTTGCCAGGCTCCATATGCTCAGAAAGCACTTGAATTTCTTAAATAGATTTTTATTTTTTTTGTTACTGTCCCTATGCTGATGTATCCTACTAATGATTTTTGATGAAACAGACAATCTGGCCAAGCCTCAAAAGCAGTTTTATCCAGAGTTATGGATCTTCAAGTATGGCTTAATCATTTTTTATTTGTCACAACACACAGAGAAGCAGAAATTTTTTAATCACTATTTCCATTTCTATTTTACCATCAGATTAAGTGGAAATAGAAAGGAAGTTTGTTCTTTTCTTGTGGAAGACATTATCTAACCTTTCCAGATTTGGATTTTTTTCATTTGGATTTTTTTTCCCTTTTGTAAACTATAGCCTCTATCAACACTACAGATTATATGGGTAAATTTTAGGTTACATTCTTTTCCCCAGCAGATTTCATTATTCAGCTGATTTTGATATGATTGAGTTCTGGCATCAAATCTCTAAAGATTTGAAAGCCTATATGAAAAAGACTGTGAAAATCTTTAATGCCCAGCTATATGTTGCATATTTAAAAGCCTCTAACTTTTAGAAAAGAGAAGATAAAACTGGGATCACTGCCAAGCGTCTCAATGTTTCTTTACCTAAATAGCTAAGTCATTGATTTCTTGGATTTTTTACAGTTTCTACCCATATCAATAGAATTTCTTACGGTCTTGATCAAACAACTTGTCTTCCCATACATCCTTTTTTAAAATCAGGGGTTAAGTTTCCATTCTTTGGAAAATGCATACCCCAATCCCATGTTTGGTAGATGACCAAGAAAACAGCTGTACAGCTAACTAAAGGGTCTTTCACTCCCCTCCACTCCTGCATCCCCACTGATTGAAGAGATCATGGAAATCTGCAAAAAAACCACCTGTCCTTGGGTTTATCAAGACTTTGATCTGGAGTTCAGGGTAGCCTGTACTACCTGTTCAGGGAAGAGTTTTCCACCAGTGGGGATACCAGGACACTGTGGACCTTGATTGCACCTCTAATAATGCGCTTATGTTTAAGGAGTGTGGATTTTGGGCATATCAATTGCAACTTAAGTTCTGCTCTGGAAGCAGTAAGACAGATGCTTAAGTTCTTTCTGGCTCTTCTTCCAGGCCAGGTTTCCCTTTCTGCTGTAGTTATATTAGTTTTGTTTCCAGGTTCTTACTTCAGTATCTGATTGTAAAGTTTTCACCTACGTACTTCCTTCTCTCAAGAACTTAGTCTCGATAGATAAGAAAAAGTAGGAACTGGACAAAATAAAGTACTGTTATTTCTGTTTTGCTGGGAACAGAGATGTAAAAAACTTAAGTGGCAATGCAACACCACGTATGAAATGGAACTGCTTCCCGTATAAAAAATTTGCAGCAGAACAGGAGCTTAATTCCAATCTGCTGTGACCCAGGTCAGTTCTCCAATCACCACCTGATCTGTCTTTTCAAAGCACAGCATAAGCTCTGTGTAAAACTGAATCTTCAGCTGGCCCAGCTTTGCTTCACTTCCATGGCCAGAACTCCTACGAAACTGCAGAAACTGATGCTGACATGCATTTAGCCGTGTATTTTTTCCTCTGACATATGGTATTTACAAGACTGTTCTACAGAACCATGGTTATTTTAACACACATGTCCTCGATTGCTTGGAATAAGACTAGAAAATCCTTTGAGTACCAAATATATATATATATTTATATACACACAGACACATGTATATATTGCTATTACTGATCGTAAGAGGATTTATGTGGATTCTAGTGATTGACACATTGATCTTTAAGAAGGTAAACTGTGAGCTTCATATTTAAGACCTTTACACTGCAATGGAAATGTGTTTGTGGAAGCACTCACTGCAGAGGCTGCAATGTGGGGCAAAAAGGTGTTGTCAACAAGAAAGCACTAGAGGATTCATATGCCTCCATCTCTTCTTTCTCATCTGACCCTAACACTTCCCCAGTACACACACTCATATCACTGACCCATGCCCATCTGCAGCAGGAGCCCAGAGATGCAGGGGCCGTTAGGTCAAGTCACAGTCACATCCACAGTGACAAAGTGGGGAATCAAGCAGGTCTCCTGACTTCTGTCTCTAAAATGGCCAGCCCCAGAAAAATAAGATAAGAAGACATCTTCATGCAGGGAGGAAATACAGATTTTTCTAAAAGCAGTACAAGGCTGTCTTTGTTTCATTGAGGCGAAGGCAGCCAAGGTTATGGGGAGGAATCTGGGAAGCCACTGCCCTGTACACTGCCTTCCCCTGTCAGGGCTGCCACGTGTATTGCAAAATGTGTCAAAATTTTTGGTTGCCCCGAGCAACAGTTGCAAACCTTCTGCAGCATTCAGAAGTGATAGGCAGGGCAGAGAGGGGCAGGGGGCTGAGGCAGGGCAAGCTTGTGGGGGCTGCTATGACTCAGAAGGAGAGAGGAGGAAGGCTGGGTGCTCCCATTTGCAGTCTCCTTCAGTTTTCTGCTTTCAGGCAGAGCCTCCTGCTCTGCCACATGCTTTTAAGACCACTGCATCCTGCTGCTAACAACTGCTCCCAGAGGGAACAATAGAGCAGAAGAAACAACAAGCTGCCTCCCTGGAAAGCTTCACGTTCCCAGTCATTACATGTCTATTAATCCCAGAAGTATATGAGGCAGATGCCTGAGGAATGAGTTAAATATGCCATGGAAGCCATAAGTCTGGCCTCTGACTCACACTGAAGCCACTGGCAACAGCTCTAGTGATTTTCTCCCAGCCTTCCTGGTGCTTGGCTTGCCCAGGTCTCTCAAAGGCAGGAGGAACCTTAGTTTTCTTTAAAAGAGGGAGAGGAAAGAGTTGCAAAGTCTTTGGATTGTACAATGGGGGAAAAAAACCCTGAAAATTTGACCTAGGTATTTTACAAGGTACTGGATAAAGAACCCCAAATCCTGCAGGCAGGTAAGTAAAACTGAGCCTTCTGAATCTCGTGAGCCCTGTGGGGCTTACTTCTGATTCTCAAAAGTCTGGGGCTAGCAGTACTTAATAAGCTCTGTTTATGCTGCTCTTCCCTCATGTTGTTATGCTGGGGGGTTGGTGAGCCATGTTCAACACCACCTCTTCATTGACAATGATGTTCAAGAAGAGACAGTTAGCTTTGGTTTGGTTCAATTCTCAACGCTGCTCTCTTTGCTGTTGTCAAGTACACACAGTAACAGAGACCTTCCTTTCTACGTTGGAAGAGGTACATATTTTATGACATTTGGAGAAATATTATGGCTGCAGAAGGAGCAAGGCACACAGTCACTTAAAGGTTTTCTGCATCTACCTTCTTACAAAAGATAGCTTGTTTAGTGGTACACCAAATGTAGTCAAAACCCTCCTTATAATGATTGTATTTTTATTCTAAATAAGAATTTCAGCATTTGTCCATGAGGTAGAGAATATTCCCTTTAACATATTTTAGTATAAAAGCAAACAGAATGATTGGGGGGTTTATGCAAATAGAGCTTCCAAGCAGACTGGCCCAGAGGTCTGTAGACAGCCAAACAAATTGGTGTTTAGAACTGTAAGCTCTGATTGCAAAAAAAAAATTTGCTATTATTATAATACACTTAGTCTACAGAAGACACACAACCAGTCTGCTCTTCATTACCATCTGGTGGTTGCATGGAGTGGCATTACTCACATCTCGAAAAGTTACTGAGGGAAATTTTCATATCATCACCAGAAAAGAAAGGACACTGTGGCAGCAGTGGGCAGCACAAGGGGGCTGGTTTTGTCTTATAGGCATTCATACAAAGGCATCAAGCCCAGAAAACACTGACTAGATGAGTGGGTGGAAAACAGAAAATTAAGAAGCATCTGATGGTACTTCAGCATTTCATCAAGTAATTTAAGGCATACCTGAATATCATTTTCAGGGATCTGAGAACTGTTTGGGAAACATAGTGTGCTGTTCCCTCCCACTGAAAGCAGCGGCCGCTGAGATAATTTCGCAGGATAAGGTCTTTTTTAGCCATTGTCCAAAACTAATTCCCAGATCTTCACTACTCACCCAGAGAGGTATCTTACAGTGGTATCCATTAGAAAGTCTCTTCCCCTTCCCACATGATGATTTCATCAAAGGGAAACTTTGCAGTGTGGTTCAGCTTGGAAGTGACATTTAGAAGTCATAGTCCAAACTGCTCAAAGCACGGCGAGCCTCAAAGTTAGATGAGGTAGATCCAGGGCCTCTGAGCTGATTCTCACCCTTCTCAATCTTCCTGGAATATTTCTTATCCTTGGAGTATTGTAGTTTGCTCTTACACCCAGTGAAAGATGACTGATGAAGTACCCTTTTGCTTTTACCAAAGTGTATGGATCAACAGATAATTAATGCACAGTGACAAGTCGACTCTAAGTAGTTTGTAACAGTACAAATATAAGCTCTTGGCCACAGTCACAGAGTGTGCTAGTCTGTATACACTACAGGGTTGATCCAGTGCAGCTGCAGCATTTTGTGTCTCTTATGTTCTATATCGAATTTTTCAAGAATAACATGAAAAAAAATCATTGTTGTAATTATAAAATTCACAAAGCATAATGCACTAAAAAATATAAATAGTTTTATACCTCAGTTTCTTTTTACTTTTAAAGATGCACTCTTCAGATCCTTTCCCAGTTCTGCCACTGATTTCTGTGACCTTGGATAAGTCATTTAGGGCAAATCTTCTGAACAAGTGTAGCTAATTCCAAGTGCATGAATTTGTATGTAAGAGTGACATAGATCTTGTGGAGGCCAAATTCCCAAATCTGCATTTAAAATTTCAATCCTCAAACCTCTATGTCTGAATTTCCTCTTCTTTAAATTTTAGAAAAGACTTACATATGTTGCAGGGATATTCGAAGGTATTAATTAGTTAAATGCACACAGTGACTTAAAAATATAAAGCATATAAATACTAAGTATCAAATAGGTCAGTATTTAACCAATAGTCATGTTCTCTGTAGTTTAGACATTTTGTCGACTTTGTCTCATTGTAGATGTTTAATACATAATCAGCTTTCCAAATATTTCTCTGCTGGACACAGAAATCAGAGTATACGAGATTAACACTACCTGAGAAATACCCTGTCTACATGAGAAGGCCTCCACTGTCCCCTCCCTGACCTCTTAGCCCACTTAGACATGAGAAATGAAGACTTCCACTGCTGATGGTGAAAACGTGGGTGGAAAATACAGGGGACAAAAAGGAAGTTGAATATTTTACAGAGACAAATACACAGTTCCAGGATGCAGACTTCACAAGATGAATGATTTTAAGAGAACGGATGACACAAGCACTCTCTCTTATCTCACAGAAAACCATCAGTGCCATTCCTCTCTTATTACTCCAGAGAAAGATATGATCTTTTGCCTACCCAAAACAAAGAAGTACAAATCTACCCTGACTTATGTATGATTTAGATACTGGGGTCATATAGATCCTGTTCCAAAACTCGTTGAAGTAAACAAAAAACCTGCCACCCTGGCAATTCTGGATCAGAACCAGAAAGCATTTTTCACTCTGAGTTCCTAATTTACTACAGTGTTGTGGTTTTCTCTATATTTATAATACTTTTGTTTCTTATAGCCTCATTATTGTTGGTTTTATCCTGTTATACAAATTTTCTGATTTCTCAGTTCCCTATCTGACTATAGGCAGGTGATATTTTGCCTTTCTCAAACTGGGGTGAAAAGGAATTTGACTTGTCTGCAGTTCCTGTGGGCTGGCATCTCAGATTGCTCTAACACAGAGACAACACTGAAACACATTTTGCAGATTTGCTGAAATTAAAACCTTGATAATGTCCAGAAGCTGAAGTAAACATTAGGCATTAATGTAGTAGTTGAAAGGAGGAGTGAATCAAAGAACAAGTCACATAAGGAGACACTTAGCAAGACAAAGGAAGACACAACAGAAAGGTTGAGAATATGAGAAGCTAACTCAGATAAAGGATGCCAAAATCATCCCTTACAGTAGGAAAAGATGAGAGAGAAATGTTTCAAAATTATAAAATTATTATATTCTTGATATTTCTTCTTTTGGCCTCTTCTGTCCACAAAACAAAATCTTCTTTCGATCTCTTTCACTTTTGTCCCAAGATGGTATTAAAAACCATCTGAAGAAAGTATTGTTGACATCACACAAATGCTTGATGCTGCTCTAGGGAAACTCAAGGGAACAAGGGGATGCTCCTCTACCCCTTATCTCACTCTTTACTGCTTCCAGAGCTTTAAGATTCTGCTGATTGCCCTAAAAGAGAAGTCAGGATGGTTTTGCTCTCTGAGGTAGGTTGGAAGGCAGCCACAAAGAGCTCAGTCTTTTCCAAAATGCATGAACAGTGAATAAACCAATACTCCCTGTTGTTCATCTGTCCTTTTTTGAAGACCTCTTCTCAGAGCAGTTATCCATGCAAGCACCCCTGTGCCCACCACTGCTGTGGAAAGAGATACTAACAGGGGCTAAAAAAAATACTAGCATCCCAGTTCTGTGATCTGGCTGAGGAACATCTTTGCCAGTTCTCTTTCTTTGTGTTCAATTTCTTTTTTCTTCAAATTTATATCTTTGCACTTATTTTAGCCTTTATTTTAAGGTTCTTTTTCAACTAGCTAAAAACAGCACAAATGACAGGGTGCAATCCATTTCTCAGTTTATGGACCACTTCCAGTGACTGCTTCCAGCCCACACGACATATATAAATCATGGATTTTAGACCCTCACCCCTGCATCATTTAAAGAGATAAGTAAAATTTCTTGTTGTCTTACACCTCCCTGTTGATGAAGTGACTCCCAGCTGAAGAGATTCACATGTGCTCTCTATTTCAACAAGCATGAAGCATCTATCTCACTCTTCAAATATGCTCCTGAGACAAGAAAGGAGTGTGCAAGCAGCTGTTGTGTAGGACTATTGCATTTGTTAAAATCATGCCCACTTTGTTTTCTCCTAGCGTAGGTATGACTATGCATGGTGATACATATCTAATGCTGTCATTTTCATGGCTGTAAATCTACTGAAAAGAATTCCAGGGGAGTTTGTCATCATCAAAGAAAACAGCCTGTAAGTTTGCAGTCTGGCAGGTTTTATTGTTATATTTTGCTCTTTTCATAATAATCACTTTTAAATGTGAGAGGTGAATTATTTTGTAGACATATTCTTGAAACACAATGCAAATTTTCCTTATTGTCACCTTCATCCTTGGAGGCAGCAGACAACCTTGATAATCAGTGGAAATACAAAATGCCTACTTTTCATGAGGCAGGTGCAACAGCAAGAGGATAAAGAACTGTTTCTATTTGTGATGACCATTATTGGCTCTGTTCTAGTTTTTACTTTTTAGGGTTTTACCATATATAGGCACAACTTCTCAGAAAACAAGTACTATAAAATCTCAACCAAAATATCTGTTTCCTTTCTTACTGAACTTGGCTGTTTGAGGAGTATGTGATTTGGAGGCTGGGTCTTCAGTGCACTAAGCATAGTTTTGAGCAGATTTAATTTTAAAACTGGAAGTGATAGCCAATGGAAAAGGCCCATGTTCAGCAGCAGTTTTCATCACAAATCAGGCTTAAGTTAAAACCCCCAAACTTCTACTGTAAAACTAGTTTGAGGAAAAACTACTTAGGACCTTCGATCTTCTCACCAATGAACCATACCAAATAAGCAGGAGCTATTGGAGATTAACAAAGGAACTGAAACTGCAGTTTCCATGGAAGAATTGTAAACTATAATCAGGGGCAGAAAGTGATGTTACCAGCCTTTGTAATAACAAGATCATAAAATACTCAAAATTGGAAAGGGAAGTTATGTAGCCTGTTCAACTGCAGAGCCAAGTTCAGCTCCTGCTCTGAGATGCACTAACCTCAAAGACAGACCAGATTGTTCAGGAGTATCTTTTAATTCTAAATTTCTTGAGAGTAAATAATGCAAAAATGTATCTTTTCTGAAAGAAATTTTCATTTTGATTAAGTATTTCCTTTGTTCTTCCTGATGAAGGAATGCTTTGATCTATATTCACATTTATGTGAAGATATCCCCAGAAAAGTTGCATGTGTGACTGAATTCAGCCATTCTGTCTGTTTATTGCTAGAAGCAAATAATCTAGGCTCTTATTTACATGACTCAGATTTACAAGTGTATGCAGTGAGTGCATCACATCACTGAAATGGGACAAAGAGACACATTGCATTCTAGTGGCTCAGTGTGGTAAAATACTTCCAAGTATGAGAATACTACTCATAAAACTTGACAATTTAAATAGGGATTTGCAGTGAGCTGCTTCAGAAAACAATGAAACGGCAAAGCTGGAGAAAATTAACTCCATTTATCAGAAAAATAAATTCTGAGCCATTCTACTTAACAGTGTTTAATTTCTTATGCAAAAAAACCCAAACCCACCCTGTACAAATGAAGATATTAACAGGCCTGAAAAGCATAGAAGCAAAGTTCTCAATCATACAAATGTATAAGCACCTTGCCACAGCATGCATCAGCCCGTTAAAATCAAGGGAGCTAATTGTAATGGAAAGGTAGATGTGTGCTCAGTTTCTACAGGATAATACATCAGGTGTTAACTCTTTATATCCTGCTTCTGACATGTTGCCACCACTGACAAACATCACTTTTTAGGAACTGTATAAAAGGAAGTACCTGAAATACCTTTAAGAGAAATCATAACAATATCACACTTCTTATGTCTCTGTTCTCTAAATACCTCCTTAAAACCAGCTCTACAGTGCTGCCTACAACTGCTTTCTGTTTTCCAGCAGTACTTAAGGTGACTGGCTCCTTGTAGTTAATATGTCCACTGAGGCCACTAAACTATACAAATGCATATAGACTGACTGCTGCCTTCACCTTGTTTATGTCTGTCTGAACACTTGTGGCATGTCTTCCTAACTTATCCTGGATGGTTTGTTCTCTTAAGCTAGGATTGTCTCTTTTGATAATCTCTATAGCAACTGGCACAAAGACCTTGATCTTTAGCCTCTGCTCCTTTTCTTGAGCCAGAATCAGAGAGAGAAGGAGCTTCTGAGTCTCTTGCACGTGGGATGGAGGACTCAGAAGGTCAGCAGGGTTGCTTCCCATAGGTAGTGAGGAGGGAGGGCAAAGGAAATGTACTGCTGTAGGGTTTTCTGTTATTAGGAATGCAGTGCTGGGCTCACCACCTTGAGAGGAAGCAAATTTTGTAATGTTAAGAAAGGATGTTGGACGTTGGTGTAGACACCAGGCTGGGAAATCTAAAAAGGGGTTTCAAATGAGTGGTAAGGATGTTTCTCTGACATGATCAGACTTACTTAATTATTCTGGCTATAGATATTGCAGGACAAAATCCTATAGCTCTTATATATTCTCTTCTGACTTTGACTATTAAAGGTGAGAATCTTTGATTCACAGTTTTGATATTTACTATTAATTTCTTAAAAGAACTGTCCTAAGTATTTTACAGGCTCTTAAAAGAGGGTAGACCCTGCTCTAGGAAGATCTTAATTAATCTTTACAGTATATTAAAAAAAAAAAAGGAGGGGTCACAATGACGATATGTACCTTTTTTTTTCCTGAGAGAAGGGCAAGAGTGTGGAAGCTTACTGTGAGACCCAAAGGAAAGGGAAATGGGTGAGAGCCTGAGGTGCTCTCCTCAGTGTGGGGCAGCATCACAGTGTCTATAGATCCCAGGATAAAGCTCAGGATCAATGTGTCACTCCTCAGCTCTTCTCAATTGCTTCCACAGCTTTGCTGCTGCACTGAAATTCCCAAGGCACACAAAAAGTATCTCCAGCTTGCAGGTTTCTGTCATTTGAGAAGATGGCTCACAAGCTCTATTTGACTAAAGGAATTACTGTAGGTATAAAATTACAATAGCACTAAGCAGATTAAATAAATGACCTATTTCATTACCTGCCTCTTAAAGTATAAATTTTAACAGGTTTTTTTTTTACTTCCACAGGTAGTCATTTCACAGTTCCTAGGTTTCGTTTCATAGTTTTCAAACCCAACCATTTAGCTTAATTTTTCCAAATTTGATCTAAAATTTGAATATATCTTATTGGTATAGTTGCTGACAAATGTCACCTGCTCAATGCCAAGTAAGAAAAAAATGTATACCCATTCTAATTCTCATTATTCTTCTAGCTGCATATGCAGTATGAAAATCCATGCAGCCAAGCAACCACTGGGGTACAGATGTCTGACAAGGAATAATCTAAAGATCCTGAGTTTGGTTTCCTGATCTGTTTTCTGTGCATGCTGTCATACTGTAATAAAGTTTTCCTAATTAATGATGCTTTCACACTTCATACCAGTCCTGCTTCTGGCCTGTGCCTGGTGTACCTGTTGCCGCAATAGTTTTTTCCACTGACTGAAAAACTGCAATTCCAGTTGGATACGTATTAGGAATATCCTGGGTCTGCAAGTCCCTATTTGCAATGACGCAAAACTTGTCAGTATTACGAATATTAACATTTTCAGTCACCATCTCCACATACAAAGTGCACAGTATGAGGCACACAGCTCGCCTTTACTTTTTTGAGTATAAGCACAAAGATATACCTACCTTCATTCTACATTTAAGAAGGCACAAAGTATCACTAGAGAGAGATTGCATAGCCACTACTTTTGCATTTTTCCTCCCCTAGTTTCATTAAAACTTGTGGTCTTCCTGCCTACAGATCTTATCCAGTGGGACACAGGAAGAAATTCCATTTTTTTCAGTGATGTTGCATTTTTTTAAATTAGCCAACACTGTCTGAGCAGGACATTACCTTTGTACTGTGTGCACTTTCTGGTTTCAAATTAAAATAAGCATTGCAAAAAAGGTCTTCAATAAACTGAAAACATTCATTTGTGTAAGAAAAAAGATTACCCCCACGAAAGTTTATGCATAATGAAGGTAAAAATGAACATGCAGCTGGCCTGGGATGGTTTATGCATCACTCTTTATGATTATATTTTTATTTGTCTTGATTCTAGTAGGCATTAGACATGCCTAGAATATGAAAAAAAAGACAGGGCTAATATGTTAGAACTAGTGGATTTCAATTGTTTTAGTTTACTAGTGCTTATATACGTTTAACAAATATGAAACTATTTCTCACCTAAAAGGTCTGCCTTCACTAACACAGACCAGAAAATATTTTTTAAAAATCTTTTTCACAAGTTGTGTGTCTATTTCACAGACCCTATATATACTAAACTACAGTAGAAATTATTGGGAAAGGAATTTGGCACTATCATTAGCAAAGGTTTCAAGAAAAGAGCTTATTGAATACAAATATGAGAAAATAACCATAAGAAAAGATCATAAGAGCTGAAATTGAAGCCACCACAGAAGTTTGAAAACCAAATTCGGTTTGGTACAGCTGTGTTACAGCTCTACAGGCTGTGAGCTGGCTGTGTGGCACCTCAGCACACTGCTGGTGTCACCATATAGCACACATGGGTCAGGGTGACAGCTCTGCCATAGGAGCTCATTTCACTGACAGTTGCAGTGGACAGGAAAGGTAGTAGTGATAGAAATACTTAATGCTTCTGTTAAGGCAGATGCTTCCATGCAGGGAACATGCAATTTTTTTGGTATAGCAGTCTTGTTAGACTATATGTTATCTCCAATCTTATTAGAAAACATAGATTTACAACTGCTTGTCTCAGAGGTGAGAGACATTTAAAAATGTGGCAAAAGTCTCCAGATTAACCTCCTCGGACTTTAGACACTAAGCAGCCTGATTTCCAAAATTGAAAATTAGCACATCTACTTAAGTGCCTACATTCTGGGGTGCTCAGCAAATTCCAAGATGCCCAAAAGCCATGTTGGGTACCCATCAGGTTTCACTCAGCCTGAGTGAGTGAGCAAATCCCACTGGAGTGGATGGAAAGACACTACTGTGTTTTGAATCAAGTTTATCAACTGCAGAAGCAGCTGCAGTTTGAACCACATGTGCAAATCCAATCACCAGATGTCTTGGCATCTGTATAAGCTTTTAGAAAATGTTTGTGAACAATACTGATAATATCTGGGCTTTGAGAATTAGCCTCCTCCCCATAGTCATTCATTTTGGATGTTAACTTTCTTCATATAAGGAGTTATTAAAGAGCTGCCAAAAGCAAGAATTATGTCACAAGGTGTGTTTTTGTCGAAATAATAACTAAATTCTTCCACATTGGTGGCCTGGAAAAGCATACTGTATTCTAGAAACAGATCGTCTGCAAAGAAAGCAGAATTTCAAGTTCTTAAACCGTTTACCACTTCAGCTAGTAACACGTCACAATGGAAGTCCTGCTGATAATAATTAATCTTTTTTAGTCCTGAAAGCAATGGAAAAAAGGTCCCAGACATGTTTCCATCATCCACCCCACGGGACAAAAAGAATCCTTCTCACCATGCCTGCTGTGGCAGTGTAATGCTATGCAGGTCCTCCTTTGTGTGATTATTAAAAGTACCATATAAACCTCTTTATTCCCAAGCACCAATTAGTGAGGGAGCATTTCAGTATTGTCTCCACACAGCAGGATATTTTCAGCTGTTTCAAGACCCCAGTTTCGAGCCCAGATGTCCCCAGCAATCAAGTTGAACAAAATGGAGTTGAATTTCTACAGTATGCCAGCTTTGCCTCTTATTTTTTGGGATGTTTGGTGGAGGAAGCTCCAGATTGGTCTGTAGAAGCCAGGACAGCTCAGCTGGGAGAGTTTTCAGAGAAACTGACTTGCCAAGGAGAACATCCTCATCGTCCTTGGAACTATACTTGTTGGGCTGAGGTGTCTCTAATGGCAGGAGACCTGCAGGACAGGCGGTGGTCATGCCTTCTCAGACCAAATCATGAGCTTCAGAAAAGCACCTAAAACAGTTCAAGCATTAATGTACCATTAGTCCAGCAGCCAGACTACAGCTCATCTGAACTAAAGTTGCCCCAAAATGTGCAGCAAATGAAAAATTCATATAGAATAAATGCCTGCACTTATGCCTTAGAACAAATTTTGGCAAGCGGGAGAGAGCAGTGGTCTCCCTTTCACACAGGTATATTTGACTTTCACATGGCTTATGACAAAGCTAAATATAATGCTGCACACCACGAAGAAGTACAAGGGACTCTATAGTCCCATGGAAAATCCTAATTCAGTGCTTCGGATAAACCAGGGAACTTTATTATGGCTGTGTGTGATACAACTCTGAATAAATTTACTTTGTGATAGACACCTATGGCAGGATTTCTTTTTTAAGTGCTCTATGCAAGCCACACCAATTGTAATTGAACAAAACTCTTTCCAAATAGCAATGCTAACGTACAATCAAGTTGAGCTGAGAGGTCACATTTTGCAGCAACTAATTACTGAACTAGGAGGAAAAGAAATATATGTAATACTTCTAAAAGAAAATTGAAAATGTTTATTATACTGTTATAAAACATCAGAAAAATAATTATTTTCATAACCTTGTACTGTCATGGTTAGAGAAAGCGGATGTGAAAGATTCCCATGGTAACCTCTCAGGAAGGGTGTTGTGGTCCTTCTCCAAGAGCAACAAATTTGCACAGAAAAATGCATTGTTAAAATGTTCAAAATTATCACTAGTATGTGTGTCACAAACTATTTATAGTCAATATTCCTGCATTTTTCGATATTTGGCATATTTCAGTGACAAAAAGTGTCATCAAAAGTCTGCCATTTCTCAGAAACAGGTCTGCATGACGCTGTAGTAGCCTCAAAAGCATCCAACACGTATCCTAAGGTCACCACACGCAGGATGTGTAGCACACAGGTGAAGTGGGTTGAATCCTAAAGGGATGAATGTTATTTCTGCTGAGCTACAGTGCAATGAAACAGAGCGGCACGGAACCGGCAAAGCCATAAACTGTTCACAGGGCTCCGATCAGTCACCGTGTAATATTGCTCACGAGAGGTGAGGTTACATTAGAGCATCCATTCCAAGAGTCTTAAAATCAATCAATCAATCAATCAATCAATCAACCAACCAACCAACTCGTTCTAAACGCAAGATCAATTACTTTGGTTGTAAAATCACAACTAAAAATCTGAGACGACCCCCCGCTCGGGGCACGGCGGGCGCCGCTGCGGGGCAGCTCCGCCACGGGCGCGCTGCCCGAGGGGCGGGCGCGACCACCAGCCTCCGTAGCGGGACAGAGCGCTACCTGCACCGAAACGCGCCATGTCTTTCGAATTTGCCATTTCCCTTTCGCGTTATGGCTAACACCCCATCGGTGTGCGTTTTCACACAGAGGTGCCCTCAGCAGTCTCTTGACGGGAAGCCCCCGCTCTAGCTGGCTGAGGGGGGCGCACCCGGCAGTGGCTGCCCCTCGCTCACAGCAGCCCGGAGCTCTCAGTCCCGCCGTGTCCCGCCAGCCCCGGGGCTTCGCCGCCCTCAGCGCTCCCGCTGCACCTGTTGCGGCAGGGCCGGCCCGGCCCAGGGGGGCAGGGGGCGCCCCCGGGACCGCGGCGCTCGGCGCATGCGCTCCGCCGTCGGGAATTGTTGCTTCTCGCCGCTCCGCGCCAAGTTCCAGCGCGCGGCGCGTACCCCGTGAGCGGCCGCCGGGATGGGGGCGGCGGCCGGGCGGGCCGGACCGTGGGAGCTGCTGCTGGCGCTGGCCGTGGCGTGCGCGGCGCGCAGGTGAGCGCCGCCAGCATGCGGAGGGAGGCAGGGAGGGAGGGAGGCGGGCGCGGGGCGCCCCGGCGGCCTCCCTAACCCAGCCTGTGCTCCTTCCCGCAGCGCCGACGGGCCCAGCAACATGTCCTACGTGAAGGAGACAGTGGACAGGCTGCTCCAGGGCTACGACATCCGCCTCCGCCCCGACTTCGGAGGTGAGGCGCCCGCGCTCCCCCGACCCGCGCTCCGGCCCCCCGCGGTGCGCTAACGCCGCCTCCCGCTCCCCCCGCAGGTCCGCCCGTGGACGTGGGCATGCGGATAGAGATCGCCAGCATCGACCTGGTCTCCGAAGTCAACATGGTGAGTGACCCGCGAGCCAGGGCGCTGGAGCCCGGGCGCCGTCCCGCCGGTGCGGGGGCAGCCGGAGCCACGGGGCTGGGAGCCCGGCTACCTACCGAGCCGCGGCAAGTGCTACAAAACAACCAAGCATGTTACAGTTGCTAGGAAAAGTTATTTTGCATTTTTGAGATAACGTTGGCACGCCTGCGGTAGCACTTCAGAGGAGCCCTGCCTTGGTCAAAATACTTGCTGAAGGTTTGAGGTTCTGAGTCCCGCCTTGCCCTGGTTTGCCGTTTGCGTAGTCAAAAGCTGTCTTCGGAAACGTTGGAGTTTCTTGAGCTGTAGCAGCAGATGACCAGATGTGCGTGTTTTCATGTTAAGTTATTAAAAGAGTTAGACACTTCACTTTGCAATCTAGTGGCCTTGAGTAAAAAGTGCAAAGAGAAAATAAAAAGGAGCTTCTAGAAAACACTCTTGTAGAAGGGAAAGAATAACGACATTGCAGAATAAGTAAAAAGGATGTTTCTAGCTATCAAAATCAGAAAAGTCTCATAGCTACCGATGTGAAACATACTGCATTTGATTTCAGATCTACAGCAAGAAGGAATGCTAATAGACATGCAGGCTTAAAGAGCAAACGTGTCTGTTTAGTGCCTGCTTCTTTTGACAGCCCTTTCCCAGAAGAAAACGAAAAATCAGTTGTAAGTTTTAACATTATACAAAATCATGTTGAATTAGTCTGCACCATGGGCATTTTGCTCTCAGTCTCTTATGTTTGATCTCATATGAAAACCTTTCTCATATGAAAATGCTTTCTGTACATAGGGGAATACCTACTTAGTTAAAAGAAGCTAGAAACCTTACATTTCCATCCTGATCAGCAGTTTATTTTATTGGGTGATATTTGCCCATGCAAAGTAATTTACTCAAGAGTGGGAATTTCTTCCTTGATGTATTAGTTAATAGCTGTCATTAAAACAATCTCTTCAGAGATTGTTTTCATTTTCATATTTAGTTTTTTTCTGTTGTTTGTTGTATATACACAGCTTATGTTTGTTTGTAACTGTTATATTTGCTTATGAATATGGATGGCAGAATGGGGAGGCAAGGAGAGTTGTCATGTTGTGTGTAGCACGCTAGGTTCTGCAGACTGCTAATGCCACTCAAAGAGAACATTTTGCAAGTTTCAGCTCCTGGAGTTCTTGTTGCTGTATTGTACTTTCAGGGAGGAACATGGTAGAGACAGTGCAGATGAGGCAGAGAAATCAGAACATGGACCTTATCAAAATTGTCAAAGAACAAATATACTCCAACTCCAAACTATTCCTCCCACCCTGTAATGGGATTGCTGCTTCTACAAAGCATTACACCTGGGAAAAGCCAAACAGACCAAACAACAAAATACCTGTTCTGAAAGGTCCAGAATTTGTAACATCTCAGCGCCAGAAATATTATTAATCTGTGGATGTGGCAGTTCCCAATCGCAATCTCATGGGGCATTAATTGCATCAGTTCACAGTTACATCCTGGATCCATCAAAGCTTTCTTCTCCATTCTAACACTTGCACAGCCCCTGGGAAACTGTAATTTGAACCTTCTGATTTTTGATTAGGGGAAGTTACATACCAGATGGATTCTTTGAGCTAGGAGGGCAGCTTGACTAAAACTAGTCAAAAAGTAGGAAAATGTTTTCATTTCATAAAATGCCGCATCTCACAGCAGAAGGAATCAACCATTCCCAGTTATAGCCAATAGCCCATTACTTAAGGCAAAACACGCGAAAAAAAGTCTGCATTCTGAATCAGTCTGAAAGGGCTTGCCCGTATCACAAGTGCTACCTGTACATACCCATGTGTAGAGTGTTCTTTGTTGTAACATCTTTATTGTGTTGCTAGAGGCTGTTTGCCTGGTTTTGGACAATGACCAATTATTTCATCCGTCATTGCAAAACTGAGGGAATTGACATCTTGGCTTAAGAAACGTTTTTCTACCTAGTAAAATAATGCTTTTTTCTAGTACTTTTTTTTTCTGAGAAATCACATCCTTGAGATGCTTAATGTTGCAGTCACATGTGAATTGTTTACCTTCTCTTCTTTTAAACTGTTGTCTGATAGATTTTTCTATTTTTAATTTTTTAGTAAGAGCTACCATTCTTGGCTTCAGACCCAGAAATGTTTTTCAGAAGCTCCTAATTTATAGCTTCTTTTTTTGCTATAGGGCAGTTTTCTTACTGAAGGAAAGGAAATGAGCAACACCCTCATCATGTGAGCTCCTCCTGGCAAGAGAGTCTGGTTGGATTCCACCAGAATTCAGCCAGTCTCACCTTAGCAGTATTGGAGGGAGTTGTCTTATCCCTTGGTTTTCCTCAGGAACATGAAACCTTATACCGAGAATGACAGAGACAGCTATTCCAAATCATAGTACCCACAGGGTTAAAGTTTGTATTCCAGTCTCAATGCCTAAATAAGAGTGAAGATTAATGTATATATATATATAGGCTATGAAGGAGGTGTTCTCCTTTGGTGCATTAGCTGGACTTTGTCATGGCTGTAGGATGTCTGCCAAGTGAACAGACTGATTTGTATGTCCAAATAAATCCAGTCCTCAGGTAAAAAGTTGAAATATAGACAACAGAATTATTTTGAATTCTCTGAACACCAGTAGTAATAACTGCCTGTTCAAGCAGCTTGTCTGGTTGTAGTGTCTTCTTCTAATATACTAAACTATTGTGAAATACTTTACTAATACTTAACTAATGAACTGAAACTTGCACAGTCTTGAAGTCAGCTGTTCCGTTATTTCTCCCTGAGTACTTGGTCCTCATCTGTTCAGCTCTTTAAACATTGTTTTATAGCTGCTTGGTAGTTCAATAATACTGTGGTGAGCTGCCATAGCAACTTTTGCAGAAGGATTATTTGAAGCATTCATTCTTATGACTCTTCCATTTGACATCAGATGTGTTGTCTTATGTTGATTTTTGCAGGTAATAAGCTGAAGAGCTTGTCAGACAATGAACAAGCAGGAGAAGTAGAATGTAAAAGTCCCAGAGACCGTTGCCCAGTTTCTCCCTGATATACTTGAAGTTTTAGAGTTTCCATCAGATTTGCACATCCTTGCTACAGTTACTGGAAGCATTCTTTTCCAAAGGTACAAGGTGACCCTTGACTTTGTCTCAGTTAATGACTGCTCAGCTAACTTTCATCCATGACAGAGTTCCTTTAGAAGTATATTGGACATATACATTAATATAAAGATTTCATTAAGAATCATGCTATGACTAAATCTATTAAGCTGCTGTGATGTCTGGTTTACTCTGATACCTTTATGTGGTTAACAGAAGGTGCTGCTTGTACATCAAGAATAAACATGGATAGCATGATTGATGGTAACTACTGTCAAGCTTCAGAGCATGCAAATAAATAACATATTGCTGTATCTACTAGGAAACAGTCAAGACTAGACTCTAAAAAAAATCACATGGTTCATGACTTAATTTTCTCTAAAATATATTTCTTACTGAAGAAAAAGTGTTAAAACCTTTATGATAGGCAAAAGATAGCTGTACATATTTTAAAGTTTAAAAAAAATTCATATGATAAATAACTTCTTTTAGAGCAGTTAAAAGAGACATCAAGAAGCAGATAAAAAAAAGCCTTTTTTTTTATTTTGGGAACACTGACCTACCATACTGATTTTACACTAATGATGATGTAGTTTCTATGATCACAGACTGAAGGTTTTGTGTCTCAGCAAAAAGAGGTTAAAGAAAACACGGAAAGAATGTTCAATTGTCTAGCTTCTCTACACTAGTACTTAAGGCTCTTACATTTATAATTGGTTAGCAGACTCCAGAGGCAGAACTTCCCTTAACATTAATAAACATATGTATGTATATATATGTACAAACAGAAGTTTTTCAAATTTGCCTGTAAATCCAGAGGAAGGACATGGAATCCTCCAGGGCCTAGAAGAGCAGAAGGCCTTCACCTTACTTTAGGGCTGATGCCAGCCAGGTGGCTGTGGCATCCTATACTGGTAGATGTTTAGTCAAGATAAGCTAAATCTGTGGGTTTAAACACTGAGCTGAGCTGGGTAACCAAGGCACTTAGTTTGACCATTAATGCTGGCAGGCCAGTGCTCATGCATTAGACCCAAGCTTTAAGAATGGTGGAAAGACATATGGATGCAGGTTATCTTAAGACACTTTTTGCAGATTGAGAAAGACTAAGTTTACAGACATAGCCAGAGTTTCACAGGTCTTGTTCTTTCTCCCTGTCTTGATTAAGTTTCTTGAGAATTAGCTTAGGGGCCATTGTGAATCTCAATGTAGGAAACAAACTCTACAACAGGAAACCAAATTGGCATTATGAACTCCATCTCATGCCTCTTTGAATCAGAGCATCCAAGTCTCATTGTTTGTGATCTTAAGTCTGGTTCATATAGAACTAAAAAGTCAAAAACTCCTTCAGTTCAGCCAGGGTGGCAACGCAATTGATCAGGGTAGTCATAGTGACAAGAAATGCTCCTTGGTCTAAATATATTTACCTGACGATGTTCATACAGATTAAACTGATTTTTTTTTTTCAAAAGACATAAAGCTCAATAATTACTAATTAAAATTTGCTTAGCTGTAGGGCAAAAGAAGTACTTTTCTGTTACATAGCATCTATCCTAAAGAACATGAAGGATATGCAAAAGCACTTTTAAATGAATATTAATACAAATATTTGGCAATTTTTTTTTTTCAGCACATGTGGAAAAACTAATCAGGTAGTAATACATAAAGGTCAAATTATTTTGTCACTGCCTATTCCAAACAGGAGTAATTATATTAAAGAGTGAAACATGGAATGAATGTAGAAATTGGCAGCCTGAGGTTAAACGACTGGGTCACTGTCACTGGAAGTTTTGTTGGCTCATTTTTCATTTGACAAGAATAAGAGGTTCTTCAACAAAATTGGCAAGTAGGCAAAAAGTATAAAGCAGTAATGTAAATGTTGTTTTATATGATCCAGAAAGTGGATATATCTTAAGTTTTCAGAAGTTCAGTGAACTTGAGACCAGCTTCAGGGTTGATACAAACTGTATTCCAATTTTCTTTTTAGCCTGACTGGTGCAATACTTCCCTGATTTCAAGGTTTAAACAAACTAGGTATGAATGCCCTTTAGAGAAGATGCAATTCTTTTATCTAGTGTTAAACTCACAATTCACTGCAAGGGCAACTCACCTGACTCCCACAGTTGTTTCTCTTTCTAGCCACTGCAGGTGGCTTATCCTCACTTTTCAGCTTTTCTCAAGAGCTGATCAGCTCAGTTCTGATCTGTGTGCTTCATCTTTTAGCCCAGATTTAACACCTGACACCACAGGGCATCCTGACATGCCTGTAGTCTAGCCAGATAATAAAACTTGTGCAGAGTTTACATTTCTGAAGACAAGAAATAAAGTGGTCACACTTCCCATTTGTTCAAAAAGTATTCTAGGAATTCAACAGAATAGCACAAGTTAACAACAGACAGAAAATAAGTAGAATCGGTTGATTTTAACATTTTATTTTAGTAGCTGCTTCTTACGTTTTTGTTTCTTTCATGGAGTAAACAAACAAACAAAACCCAAACCAACTTTAAGTTTGAAATATGATGGTATTATTGTGATGAACTGTCAAAAATCTCTTCCGCTGGAGTGAGCAAGTAACCATCTGCAAAGGAAAGGACCACACATTTTCTTAACTATGCCCCAAAACACTTCTCCAGCCAGATCTAAAATCTACAGTTAATCAATTGTATCACAGTGGTGCCTATGGAATTACCTGAAATTATGGAGTGACACCTTCCCCCTATTTAGTGGAAGCTTTAGCACTCAGTTTGGGGTGTCTAGGATTTAACTAAATGAGTTACTTGTAATGAGACAGGCCTTGTAGTTGTGTGGATGAGAAAATGCAAGGTTTTCTCCAGCACTGCCTATTTTGTGCATCCACATCAAACATCATGGCTGTGCTGTGACCACTGGAAATGTCCAGCTTGTGATCTGTTAGCATGCACAAATCCCACAGTTCAGTGGCACAAACCTTTTGAAACATTCAGGGTCCCAGATGATTCTTTAATAATGGAAGAGCCAATGATTAACACAAAAGACCCATTCCCCAAAATAAACTGCTTTCTAAAAAAAAAGAAAAATAAAGCCATAAAAATTAAATTTTAAGTTCTACCAGGAAGATGAAAGATGTGTCTGTGTGCAGGACAGGACAAGGGCTTAATTAAAACCTTCTTTTTTCATTTTTCACAATTGCATTGCTCCTTTACTTCTGATTTTGCAGAGAATCTTCCAAACTAAGCATTTTTCTCCATGAGAAAATTTAAGGGATAAATTTCAAGCTACTGCAAAACTTAGTGATTTTTTTTTTTTTTTTGTAATCAGCTTTACTTTATACTCTATTGCCTGAAAAGTTTCCTAACTCCTCTAGGCTGTATTAATAAAGTATCTGCCAACTGCAGTTCAGTACAGACCTGGAGCTGAAGCTGTGCAACCAAGAGAGGGAACATTCACAGCACCAGTTCACTGTGAGGTGGAAAAAGATACCAGCCTCAGTGGAAGAACAGTAACAAGCTCCAAGGCTGTTACCAGAAAGATTTGTTCCTGTTCGCAGGATGCCAAGTACTCTGACAACAGCTGAAACTGTTAAATCAAACCCAAAGATTGTCTTCATTCAAAGTATCCCCAGCTGATGTGTTTTGTTGATCGTTGTGTTCCAAACAGCTGCTGCTTGGAAGAGTTCTCTAGGGTGTCTCATCTTCCATTCATATCAAGTGTGCTGTACTTCAGAGCATTAGTAAAGACTGAAAAAACAGTTAAGAGCTTCTAGCAGATGATGCAAAAGTCCAAGATGGCTACCAGAAAGATTTTAGACTTTAATGCTCTTTGAGGCTCCTTTTTTTCTAGAAAGAGAACTCAGGATCTCAAGGCGTGTATTTTCATGCTTGTAAAATTCCCTTTCCCTCAAATGCACACAAAAAAAAAATGCCTGTAACTCTGGCACTGCTCCCAAAACATATTTAAATGAAATTATTTCCACCTCAAATGCTAACTACTGCAAATATGTTCACAAGGAAATTGGTAGTAGGAATCCCTGAATAATCTAGCAGAATAACACCAGAAAATGCAGCCTGTTTGACTCTTTCTTTAAGCAGTAGCTCTGTATTAAGATTTACATGGGCTGGAGAATGTAGATTAGATTTCTTGCCTATCAACCTTCACAATACCCTTTCAAGATTAAAAGGTTGCTTTTGGCCAAAGCAGTTTCATACTGAGGTTTGCTTCATCCTGTTCTGGGGCAAATCCTTAATGGTTTGTTTTACATCATGAACCAAGGAAAGGCAATTTAAAAGACTGAAAGGCATTCTAGAAAGCTGCATTATCACTCAGACATCAACCTTATGGCAAGATTAAGTTGTATGGTTTTAAATACTCATGATAGAGTATGTAGTTTCAAAGCAAAGATTATTGATTTCAGACCACCAAACTTAATTAAAGGTTGGAATAAATGTTCTCTATTAAAATTCATCAATACATTTGACTGAGAAGGAAGAATTTCAGTCATGTCTTTTTTAATTGTCTATAGAAAGAACTGAAGAGACAGCAAAGTTAAACAGATAAACAGTGTCTAACTATTGTGCAGAATCTTTATCATATTAAAAGAGCAGTACAGTTAATTTCCCAGCATATTTATAACCTGCAGAGCCTTTTAAGTGTAAGTGAAGTAACATGAGTAGAAGTCTGCTGGAGGTAGATATCTTCATGCTTGTGTATCTCAGGAGCTTCTGGAAGTACTAATTCTTAAATGCACTGAGGATTCTGGTCCCATCCAAATGAACTAGGTGCTGATTCATTGTTTTCAATGAATATGCTTATAGATAATATTTTTCACACCACTAAAATGAAGTACATATTAGCTTTACCAGCTCAACAGTTTACTCAGCAGCTTGCAGGAGCAGTCTGGCTCCCTGGTTTACATCAGTTTTAAACCTTTGTTTCTTTATAATTTTCTATGGTGTTAGTCTTCACAGCATGAGAGACTAACCAAGCCTGGAATAATGCACTCCCACCCTGTGTTCTTCCATTATGATTTATCCTTTCTTGAACCAATTTTTTATAAACAATTCGCTTGTCAAAACAATACACTGGTCAAGGAGAGAAATGGATGAGGTTCAGAGGCTTCATACATATTAGTGCATTTCACAGGCAGTGCAGCTTTGTCACAGGTGTCATATGAAGGAAACGAAACATGAGATTAACAGCCATTCTGGGTTTATTTTAACTACTGTGCCAGAACCAACTAGGGGGAAAAAAAAAAGTTGCAAAATATCAGTAACATGCTGGGAAACAAATCTGCAGTGACAGACTTCACACTTGTTCAATGCTCCATGGATTTCTAAACTCATAGGGAGCAAATACACTGTCATTGTGGTGTCAATTGGAAATGAATCCTGAACATAGATCTTTTCAGTTCCCACTGAAGAACTGAAAGAGTCAGTTCTTTCAGTCAAGAGAAATGAGTTTGTTTTCCAGAAGCACACTGAGGGTATGAATTTCTGATATGTTAAAGATCATTTACATTTCATATAATACATTCTTTCTTTTTAATTATTCTTAGTAGAAACATAGAGTAAGCACAAAGCAGATGATGAGAAGGACTAGCAGATATGAGGAAAATATAAAGACAAAACATAAAGTAGTAAACCATCAAATCACAGCAATCATCATGGCTCTTCTCACCAATGTGACATGGTCTGGTCTATCAGAGAAAGTTTATCTCTGAGGACATTTTTATATTGGATCAATTCAGTGAACCAGTTTCAAATATGAAGCTAAAAATTCCTCCTCCTTCTGGAGTGTCTGATCCCAATGGCCGTTTTGTCCCTCCAATGCCGAAAACCTTCTATACTGCTCTCTGTCATTTCAGATTCTTGGCTTGCAGTCAGCTTGGTTTTCCTTGCAGCTTTTTTACAATTTTCCTATTCCTGCTGCTATATTCATCCATAATAACCTAACGTTTTAATTAGGGGTTGCAGTAACCCCCCAATACAGGCTGGGGGTTAAACAGAGAGAGAGCAACCCTGCTGAGAAGGACTTGGGGGTGCTGGTGGATGAGAGGCTGGACATGAGCCAGCAATGTCCTCTCATAGCCCAGAAAGCCAATTGTATCCTGGGCTGCATCAAAAGCAGCATGGCCAAGAGGTTGAGGGAGGGAATTCTGCCCCTCTACTCCGCTCTGGTGAGACCCCACCTGCAGTGTTGTGTCCAGCTCTGGGTCCCCCAACATAAGAAGGTTGTGGACCTGCTGGAGCGAGTCCAGAGGAGGACCACCAACAGGATAAGAGGGGTGGAGTGCTTCCCCTATGAGGAAAGGCTGAGAGAATTGGTATTGTTCAGCCTGGAGAAGACTCCAGGGGTGACCTAGTTGCGGCTTTCCAGTACCTGAAGGGAGCCTACAAGAAAGCTGAAGAGAGACTTTTTACAAGGGCATGTAGTGACAGGACATGGGGGAATAGCTTCAAACAAAAAGAGAGTAGGTTTGGATTAGATATTAGGAAGAAATTCTTTTCTGTGAGGGTGGTGAGGCACTGGAACAGGTTGCCTGGAGAAGTTGCGGATGCCCTGTCCCTGGAAGTGTTCAAGGCCAGGTTGGGCGTGGCTCTGAGCTACCTGGTTTAATGAAAGATGTCCCTGCCCATGGCAGGGGGGTTGGAACTAGATGATCTTGTCCTTCCCAGTCATAACTATTCTGTAATTTAAATGCTGACATAAGAAGCTGTCGGTCTTTCTGAAGTAGTCTGAGATCTCAGTCTCCTTATTCTATGCTGAGCCACCTCCAGTGGAAACAAAAGGAATGTGAACAACCACCTATGCATCTTCTTTTTTATTATTCATGTCTACAACACCATTATCAGAACGGCATACAAGCTTTAAAAGTCACAAATAAGAATCTCTTCTCTGTAGGTATAAGCAATCAACTATCTTTGACTTTATTTGTATATTTGAGAAATCAAAATAGGTCCATAATAGAAGCTTTGAAGCTTGTGCTGAAACTGGGGAAGTGTGTGAGTGTTAACACTTCTTCCTCCTGGCAATCATAACAGTCATTGTAGGGGCAGAACAAAGCTGTGAGTGGAGGTCCTGATTTCAAAGAAAAAGGCAGCAATTCAGTTGGCTTGGATCATGCTCATAAAGTGTTTCAGATGCTGGTGTCTTATATTTCACTCTTGTGTTCAGCAGGAGATCCGTTCCTACAGGGGTTATGTATTTTTGCATTAGGGAAGAAAAATCCATCTCAGGGGAGAGACTAAGTGCAACCCAAGTGTCAATTTATGTCCTTACATGGATTGTTTGTTTGTTTGTTTGTTTGTTTTGGCTGACTGTGGAAATGCAGCAATTCATCTGGCCCTCAGTTGCTTCTATGTTAAGATTTCTACCTTACAGGAATATTAAATGCATTGTATGAGTGTTCGTTTGGACAGTGAGCAAGTTTCTGCACAGTCAGGTAGAAAGAAAAGGCATACAGCCTGCAGCTAAAAAAGAATATATCCCTCATGACTGGTAATTTCAACACAGCATCATGGCTTATGACCCAGCTGGTCTGTTCTTACATCTCTACAACAGTATTTCTGCAGTCAGAAATCCCAAGACAGCACAAGATGTTGCATGGTAATTACATTTTCCTCAGTGGTATTGCTGAATGACATATTGTGATATATCAAGAGGCAGCTGTGAATTTAACTTGAGTCAGCACAGTAGACTTTGCCCAGTACTGTTGGTTTACAGATGAACATAGTGTGAAGAAGAAAGAGAAGTTTCTGAACACCTCACAGCATCATGCATACTCTGTCAGCATTAGATTTAAAAATACACATGATTCTGAGCTGTCTTGGGAAATCTTCATGTACTCATTATTTGTTCAGCTTACATATTCACTCTAATATTTAAGAACATATTGTTTGGAGAATGGTTTGACAGGAGAAGACGATAACGATACTCATTTACCAGAAGAATCAGATGTCAAAATATGAAGCTTACTCTTTATTCAGTTTTTCATGCCACTAAATGCCTATATCTTGTGATTAGTAGAACAAGTAAGCAGCATGCATGACTATTCTGTTAATAGGCTATTTAACCTTATTAAATTTCAGATCATTATTTTACCAGTTTTTGGAACATGACAACAAAATCAGAAGGCTTTGCTGATCTTTAAAGAGGTGGGCAGATTTTCACATATATCCTTCCATGATCATATTGTCTTTTGCAAGAAATTGCAAGGCTGGTATTTGGGGAGGAAGAAGCAATAGAGACTGACACAAATTCTGGTTTTTGTCTCACACACTTAGCAGGGCAGTTAACATGAGCAAAAATTCTCCTCTGTGGAAAAGATGTTTTTCTTTAAGTATTTGTGGAAGATTTTTAGTGCACCCTAACAAACAATAGCCTTCATGGAAAGTGTGTGGCTGATAAATGAAAAAGTCTTCCCAGACCTGCCATTCTTATTTCTTGAGAGGACACTTACTTCATTGAGTTCTCTGTTATGGCAGGCCCAATGTGCTCTGCAGAGTAGCAACTCTGCATTGCAGTTGCAGCCCTTTGGCCTCTTGGTAAGTTGTGTCTTATGCTGGGAGCAGCACTTTTAAAGTCAGGCATCCCTGAGGAGTACAAAGAGGTAGATACTAGTTTTAGTTCCTGGGTAGAGGAGCAGGTCAAGTACTTTGATTCCAAAGCGCTGCTACTGATGTGCTGGAATGCTAGTTGAGTGTAATAGTGCCAAATATCTTCAGTCTATCAGTCTACTAACCAGAGAGGTAATGCAGGTTGCTTAAAGTGACAAAGAGGGAAGTTTTTCTCCCTCCTCTAGATAATTTATTTGAAGGAACCTCATCTCTCTCTCTCTCTTAATCCTATTGTGCAAAGCTTATACTGATATTTCTTCAAGGTTAGGAAGATAAAGTTAGGCAGTAGGAAGACCTTGACAAAGATTTTTTTTTCCCTGCTTTATAATCTGTCACTCCTTAAATTCAAAGCAAGGAGCAATCCCCCAGCAATCCTTAGTGTCATGATTCTAGCATTACTGGCCCAGTTGGACAAGTAACTGAAAGACACCTAAAAATTGTATGGATATTAGGTGTGTTTTGGTGCATAAAATTGCTTCTTGGACTCATTTTTTTGGCCATGTCTCTACTAGAAAGATCATTCAAAGGCAACAGAAGGTAATATGGCTAGTGTGTGCCAATTGGAAATTTTCATTAGCTTGGCAAGAAGTCCCTTGATAACCTGGATAACACCCTGGGTGAACCAGTGTTAATAGCTGCTTAAAGATAACAGGAATTAAGAAAGACAAGATATTTAGATCCATGACAAAACCTGCTACCTTTGTTAAGAGGAAAGTATAGAAATCAACATGAAAGAAGTTATCTTACCTGGTCCATCCACTGAGTAAGGAGAATTTTGCTCTTCATTGTGTATTTTCTATGCTTACTCCAAGCCAGTTTAAAAGATTCCAGGAACTAAAATCAGAACATTGTTGAGCAGTGCTTCCCTATCTCAGTCAGGAAGTTCCCCTTTACTCCAGGACATTATTTCTCATCTGTTCATTTTATGAGTTTGTATCACATTTCCCAATACCTGCCTCTTTCACAAAAAGGTAAGTAATTTTGTCTCCTTTCTTTTACATTTCATAGTGCTTTTTTTCTTCAAGGTTTTCTCTGATATGATATCTTTAATGAAACAGCACATCACGTGTCAATACAAGTACCAGTCTCTGTAAGGATCTGCCTTAGGCTGGCTGGAAATATATGCTTGGTTACCTTGCTACTTCCTAGGTGTATATTCATACATGTCACTGAGAAAATGTAGCAACTAACATGTAATGCCATTACAGATCAGAGGATAAGAGTAGTCTATTTTGGAGTCATACTTTTCACTGTACAGTCATGTTGGATCAGAACCCATGCTCATCAACACTATTATGAATTGGCAGTAACTAGTCTGAAATGAGTGAATCAGATTCAGATGAAAGAGGACAAGCAACATAGTGTATTTTCAAAAGCCAACTTCTGCATATGTATGCATTCCAGAATAAAGCATCTTTCAGATGCTGGATGGAAGGTAATTATAATTCAGTGTATTATTCTCAAATCACATTTCTTTGTAATTTTTGTGCCTTACAGCACAGCCCTACTGTTTTTTTATACTATGAATTATCTTTTATTAATTCTGTTTTCTTGCCTGTTTTTACATCTAAGCAATCTTACCTAAACGTACAAGCACCCAGTTTATACTTTCCGCATTCACTCAACTTTCTGGTTGTATCATCCCAGAAAATGATATATAATAAATTCCTCTGTGAAAAGAGCCAGGAGCAAAGAGATTCAAGATGCTTTATCACACAAGATGCTTTACTGACACAAATTATTTCTCAACAAGTTCTTAGCTGGTCTGACTGAAGTAAGTTTGGAACCAATGTCTTTGAGATAAGGATGTAGATAAAAGGCTTTGACTGGTCAGCCTGGGCATTATTGCAGACTTGAAACAATCAAATTCTTGGATAGGCAGTATATTTTCCACAGTATGAATTCTAGTAGATAGGCAACTTTTATATTGTTTTCCACATCAGTGCCATGAATGAATTTTCATGCAAGACTGATTGAAAATATGTTACAATAAGATAAGTAAACACACATTTTCTAGTGTCAGCAATCCAGCTCATTTTCTCAGGGTTGTTTTTTCCATTGAATATGCAGCAGTAGGCTATCACCAAATGATTCTTTTTTCAGATTCAATATCTTCTGAGGCATAAGATATGCATAATGGGGCAGCCAAGCTGAAAGGTCACTGGGTGTCTCATTCATTGTCATGGAGGTGAGCAAACCAAACATCTGCATGGCGAATGTGAGGGGGGACTTCTGGCAAACAGTAGGAAGATACCCAGTTTAGTTATGGACTTACTGAAATTGGCCTGCACTTTGAGAGTAATTTAGATGTCATTCGATGGTTTTTATCTGGTTCCAGGGAGAACACTGACATTTTAAAATGGCATTGGAAGCAAGAAAAGCAAATGCCTGGTGAGCCTTCAGTCTGGGCAGCGAGACATAGCTTAGACCCAGATCAAGAACAGTGCTTACAAACCCCAAAACCAAACAGTTGTCTTCTTTCCAGCATGTTTCTGAGTTTGGTGAGGGTGGGCATTTTGTTTCTCTAAAGCGGATTATAAGCATCAAGCAAGAATATGATTCTCACCTTAACAAGGAGTGATATAATACCTTGATAGCAGACTTGGGCAATTTCTCAGTTTCTTTGTAGTCTTTATACACCCAGACAGTCCTATTGACAATTTGTATTCACAGAGTCAAATGATAAAAGAGAATCAGTGAAATGTATTTCAGAAATGATCAGCAGAAAACGTGTAAATAATATGATAATAATGTACCTAGAGCATGCCAGACTGGAATACAAATACTAGATGGTGTATTATATACAATCTATCATAGTACGATCATATTTTAAAAAATAAGTACATTTTTCATAGAAGTAAAAGATGGTTTCTGAGCAACAAAATCTCTCAGAAGAGATTAAACATTAAAAACAAAATAAAAACAATTTCTTTTTCATCCATCTCTGTTAACAGATTAAATCTCTACTGTCTGGACACAGATTAAATCTCTACTGTAAGCACAATATATCTAAAGAGAAATACAAAGTGTAATTTGTTTGTTTTAGGGGTTTTTTTCTGAGTTAGTTAGGTGTCCTTTCTCACTTTAAGTTGTTTTTACTTTATAAAATGTTTTACCGTCTATGTTTAGCTGGATAGGAAAAGGTGGCCAAGAAATTTTCCCGTCAAAAAAGAGCTTTCTGCATTCTGCTGTCCCATGGCTCCCATCTCTTACTCTCATTCCTTCCTGTATCTCAAATGATAATAAGCCAGAACTGGTGTTTCAAACAACAGTGCTAGAGGTGTTTGCTCAGGTAGCTGCATAACTAGGGGTTTGAGCAGGAGGATTTGGGCAGAAGTATGTGAGGAAAACATTGTCCTGAAAAATGCTGCCTAAATTCCTTTATTTATTTAGTGATTAGCATTAACTTAAAGGTCCACAAAAAGCTTAGGTTATGCTACAGACTTGGAGTTAACACTGGAAAATGGAATGGGATAAGCTAAAGCATTACTTAACTCTTTGTTGCTAAATAGACAGAGGAAAAGCAAAATTCACAGATGAATTTTCATCCCAGAGGTGAAAATCAACCCTGTAGCTCTACCATACTTGTGAACAGACCTTGTAATCTTTGGAACTGGCATAAATTCCCAACTCTACTCTAGAGCCTTCTTGCTCTAGAAAATGTTTTGCAAACCAGAGAGTATAAACAACTGAGCATAGTATTAGGCAGTGTTAAAAAATTTACTCTTCCCTGTTATTTCTACACAGAGATACAAGATTTAAAAAATGTAATCAGAATACTGTGATTCAGTTTCTATGTAATCAAAATACTATGACTCAGTTTCTATATTCTAGTAACCACAGCAGTGCTGGATCAAGGGTTGGACTTAATGATCTTGGAGGTCTTTTCCAACCCGGTCGATTCTATGATTCTGTGATTCTATCTCCCTTTGCAGTGTTCCATGGCAAAAATCTCTGGATTCTCACTGTGAACTAAATAGTAAAAGAAAACTTAATGCAGTGCAGAAATCCAGATTTTATCCTGAAGATTTTATGAACCACTCTTCCTGTACCTTTGGCAGCCATCGTTTCTTTATGTTTGCCATGTTTTGAAATGGGTATTATAGGTTCTCCTGTAGGATCCTCTGGAGTTTTCTTCACTTGGCATTTCCTGCTGACAAATTGCCAGCGTAGAAAATCCATTGCCAAAAATACTCCAAAACCCATTAATCTATCCCTTGTCTTCCACAACAGCTATTTGCATCTGTTGGAATACAGTAGTTGATCAGTAGCAGGAAAACTATGTGTATCTTGCACTGTCCAGGCAAAACAACCTTTCAAAACAAGGTATTTAGAAAAAAAGTTATTTCCAAAAGAGGTAGGAATAGCTGGCCACAGTTATTTAAACATTTACTTAGTCAAAATTATCAGTCAGGCAGAGAAATGTTAGCTGGCAATAAGAAACTGCACAGGACAGTAATCAAAGACATCATATGTGAAGTTGTTAGGGACCATGTAAAAGTCAGTGTTGTTTTTCCCTAAACCAGGATTAGAAAGGAAAGCTGTTCTTTGGCTGTGATTCTAGATAGCCTGATTCAGTTCCTAAATCAGCTGTAGAGTTGCAGTTGCATTTTATCTAGTGATATTATTTTCTTTTGCTAAAGATCTGAGATTTCCAACATGACCAGTTATAACAACATTCAACAAGTTTACTAAAGTATTGATATTTTATGATACCTCTGATTTCATTTTGAAAGCAGAATTACCTAAATTAATTTCACAGCATAAGAATTAGAGTCACAAAGAAGGATTTATATCTCTGTGTGATATATTTCTGCATCTGTATTTTCATGTTTTATTAGGTGACTATGGTTTGCTTCCAATATTTTCAGATCACAGAGGAGTATCTTTGAATGCTCATAATTCAAGTTCCTAATCTCTTGAGAATTAATTTTTGCTCAAACAGTTAGGGGAAAAGTGGTTAAGAGGATTATTTTATGAAAGAAAATGGCTACAAAAATGCATTTTCCATATAAATTTTCTTCTGCTTATTATAAGCCTAAGAGAATTAAATTAACAATATCTACTGAACTTGCACACGTTAGCAAAAAGAAAGGGGGTTTTATGGAGTCTCCAAGTCTCTGAATGTTTTGTCTTTTCTATAAGTCTCTGGAATCTGTAAACTGATTATACAACAGCAAGAAAAAAGTAGGGGTTTTGTTTTTACTGAGTGAATCTGACACATTTGTCAAACCAGTGATATAATTTGTTTCTATGCTGGACTCCAAAGAGACAACTGTTTTTTGCTTTCTTTTCCATTAATCATCCATTCTGTGATGAAAACAGCAATATCAAAGTAAAAATCCTTCCAAAGTTAAACTAAAGGAAGAGTGGCCAACACAGACAGAGAAGGGCAAGATCTTCTGGTACAGCACTTAGTGACAGTGTTGTCTTGCATTTGCTTTCAGTATTTTCCTCTGTGAAGTTCTCCCTGTGCAGACTACTATTTGGTTGCTTCAGAATATCTGAAAATACAGAAGTTGATATAATCATGAAAACTGAGAAGGGAAGGGCGTGAAAGAGTTTCAGAATTGCTTATCATTTGTGTAAATTTTGACATTTCAGAAATACTGGGCTTCCCTATCTCTAAATTGCTGTACATTTTTTTTTTCCCTGTTATGTTGTTCTTGGTCAAACAGTAGGTTCATCCACTCCTTTTGCTCAGCTAGCAGAAAACTCTGATTCTGCATTAGAGTGGTATTGGAAGGTTAGTTGTAAAGAAGAAACAGAAGGAACGTTAATTCTTCAGTTCTTCGGGGACATTCCTTTAGTGATTGCCAGCAAGATAAAGTATCAGACAAACAAACATAAATAGCTCATAAAGGAAAATGAAATAAAAAATAAAACCCTGGTGCCCAGCCTTTGGGATGCATGGGTTTAAGAGTATACAGAGAAATTCATCTTCCCATTAAAAAGCCTAGTTTTCACCACTTGTGTGTTGAAGGAGCCAACTGTTAGGTTCTCCATGCACACTGTGGTCTCAGGCAAGTTTGCCTATGACTGATGATTCCCCTTTGCTGTGCAGGATATTGTCAGCCTTAGATTTAGCGCTTGCTTTGTGTTCAAATCTGAGGAAGTTGCCAGCTGTACGTAAATCTGCCGTTGGGGAAAGAGCACAGATATTACTCAATATCTGTACAGATCTTCTCATAACCTGTGACATAGATCAATTTTTCTGGCATGCTGCATTAGTGCCATTTAATAATCACACCTTGATAACCAAAGGTGTGATTATTATAAGGTCTCAACGGTCCTCTTCAGCAGTTGAAGTCATTTGTTAAAAGGTGTCAGGGAGTGTTTGCTTGCTGTCTTACCAGCATCTATTTGGAGGAAGTAGAAAGAGTTGCTCTCTTCTCTCTTTTCAGTATGATTGTTCAAAAAGGATTCAAAATTTAGCATGAATAGGTGAAGAAACAAAGCAGACTGTTTTCTCAACCAGTTTGGAGTCTCTGAATCTCTTCAGATTTAATTCTTGTCACTCGTAGTGTTTGGACTGTAGCCCAGACAGAGAGTAGGAACAGCAAAGACCAGTTCGCAAACAGAAGGAACCATAATCAAATTCCCAAGCCCATTCCAGTGGTAACAGCCTCAGCAGAACTTCATTCACCCACACAAATCAAAAACAACTTCACTTATTCCAGGGAGTTATACCAACAACAGAGAAGTTAAGAGCTAAAGTCACAAAATACCAGCTTCTGTAGCATTTCAAAGGCTTACATAGTGATGATGCTATTGTGATGATGCTGTTTTTATCAACACAGCTATTAAACACTGGGAAGGGGGAAGAACACACTCGATATGCTTGAGATACTGTTTTTCTGAAAATGTTTCTCAGTACTTTAATATTCACAGCCCAGTTAAGATGGCATTCCAGTTTATTTGGGTAATGAAAATTTATAACCTATCTGACATAAAAAAAAAAGTGATTTCAGGTAGATTTCTTGAAGTTTGAAAATGACCTGTGATAAAAAGAAAAGGATTATTAAAAAAAATAACATTAACTAATGAACTGCATCTTTGAAAAACGATAAAAATTTTAAACAGAAATTTTATGACTCTCTGACTGAAAAAAAAAATCACACTGCCTCTACTAAAGAGAAAAGAGGCAAAAAAGGAAGTGATTACAGGCTGAGAATTTATATTCCAAATTTTAGTTGGATGCTTGCACTGTAAACTCCTCAGATTCATTATGTTCACACTGCCAAGAGTTAGTCTAATGTAGTAGATGAGAATTGGTCTAATCTATTACTGTTGGTTGCCAGCAGTAATTCTATTAATTCAGAGAACTAATGACATTTACTAGTATTGCCGTGCTGCTTTATTGGAGCTTTGAAAATAGATGGAAATACTTAGTGGTATGTCATTCTAAACAGACTAAATTTAGAGCATTGTTCTCAGCTTTTTTCACTCTGTTTCATGGGACCAAATATGAAGAGCAGTGTTTTGTGTCTGGTCTGCCCTGGTGTAGTGGAGTGAGTGGAATGGCACCTGCATGCCCCAGTTACATACTCCACAGCATACATGGAGAATGTGAGGTGTCCCAGATGATGGGACACTTAGAAGATTGTTTGGATCTTTTAAATCCCTCTGTACCAAATGTGCATAGACATGCACAGGCTTTATTTTTTCAGATGACAGATTTCGTAAAATGAAGTCTCTTCCCAAACAAAGGTGCTAAAATCTAACAGCAATAGCCACAAAGATTATAAACAGGAATGTGTCCGGTGATAAATTATTTGTTACCTTCCTCCAGTCTTGTAGCAGATTCATCATCAAAATACTCAGCATCTCTAACTGAAATACCCACCCCCCATCCCCGCAGCTCTGAGTGAGTGGCTGTACTGGGAATTGCAGACTCAAGCATATGCAGCATCCTGCTCCTTTGTGACTGCATGTGCTAAAAGAGGGCGGAATGCAGGACGTCAGTAGTTCCCACTGCATCACCAAATGATTCCTAACTGCTGGTGCAACATACGGGAGCATAATGATTATTACTTACTGGCTTGCAATTTCCAGATAGTACAGGTTAAAACAGAGTTCTGAAAGCTATGGTCAGCAATGGCAAAGGCAGAAGCAAAATAAGCTGTTACCGAAACTAAGCAAGTGCTGGACACAGAAAATTTGTAGTGGTCAGCATAGGAGTGAAATCCTGTAGGTCTCACAACGCTGACCGCAGCTCTGCTCCAGGTTCACGCCCTCTCCCCAGAGCAGCTCATTCAAGTGCCCTCTCCCTGTGCACCCCTGAATGCAAGTTTCTCTTGCAACACACACCTGGCCAGTGTTGACACTGAAGGAAAAGGCTGCGCAGGTAAAGCTGCCTTGGTGGGCAGCATGGTGGCAGGGAGAGGCAACTGGCAACCTTCTCCTCACATTCCTCCAGACAACAGGGCAAGGTCTGGGCACATGAGCTCAGTACTGGCAGAGAAAGTAGCCACTTCAGATACAGCTGAGACAAGTGTCAGGAAAGGGAGCTCATTCAACCTTTACTCACAGCCCACGTAGGTAGATGGTGCCTGACAGAGCCATGCTGTTGTGGTTGTGAAACTGAATTTTGTCAAAATTAATAAGTTATTTTATCTTATCCTTAAGGCAGTAATATTATTTGTGTTTGCACTGATATGAAACCTGCAGCCAACTCACTACTTGGGCAGATAAAAACCAGCTCATGCTGCATCTTCTATGTACTTTTCACAGCAGAAGGCTACAGATCTTGACACATCATGCTTTGCCACAAGGAGAATCCATTTGTTATCACTGCACATATCCTCCACAATTAACAAGATGTGATTTCACTGTGCCGAATCCGTAAGGAGCACTTACATAGCAAATACACTTAAATTTCCTATGCTTAAATTTCCATACAGCTTACCCTCTAACTCCAGAAGTCTTCTCACTCAGTGTTTTTGAATAGTGTAAGGGTCAGCTCTGAAAGAACAAGATGCCTGTACATATACTTTGAAACCCATCCTAGAAGAGTTACTTCAGTTTCCAAAAGAGAAGGTTGCAAGAGAACCAAGACCCTGAACTGATCCTGCCATCCGTGATCTCAGGAAAGCAGTATCTCCCTAAAGGGTTAGGCTTGGTTTCAAGTAGAGAATTTGCTGCAGCTATTAATGATTTATTTTTTTTTTTTTAATGCTAGCTCTCTTTTGTTTTTTCTGCTACCTGACAAAACCCTTTCAGATTATGGAAGGAAAATTATGAAGGCCCAAGATGTATAAACTAAACCATGAGCCTTATTTGTGTTCTACCAAGGTGGAAATCTTTAGGTCAAAGCACGGCCCCATAGGTGTTAGGAATCTGATCCAAATCTTAATCTAAGCTAATTTGTACTGTCATAAGAGAAAAACATGTCAGCCCAGCAAGTTACCAATCAATTCATCCCCATTCTAAGATGCATAAAATGTCTGTCAAAGGTGTGGTGAAAAATTGTACTGTTAAGTGAAATGACACTTCACATAAAGGAAAAAGTGATTTGTTAAATGAGGGAGACAATCTACATGAAATAGTGAGCAAGGGAAAAAAAATCAAGAATCAACAATAAAATATTTCAACAAGCCAGGGTAATTGAATCAGTTGCAAATGTTATTAGACATTTTCCTCCACTCACAATATAAGGCAGAGTGGCAAAGCTCTATTTGCATATACTCTCCAGTTCCATATTTGTCATCTGGAAATGGCGTGACAGAAACACACTGATGTGCACTTAAACACACACCCACACACAGAGTGGTCCCAGTTACATAAGAATATAAAGCAATTAAAGCCTCCTGGAAAGAAATAGTGTTATTTATTGCAGCTAATTTCATGCCTCCTTGTGCGCATCAATAAAGTATCATTAAAACCATCTTTTCTGTGGAGTAAAAAATGTTCATCTGAATATAATCAAAATGGGCAGCATGAGCTTTAAGAACATTACCACAAAAACATAGGTGGTATAAAGAGGGGAAATCTGTGAATGACTTTCAAGGGTTTGATTTTTCTAATTGTGAACTACTGCTAACTATGTGAAGTGCTTGTGCCGTCCATGTAAAAGCTAGTGAAATAATTCTTGTTAATGTTACTACAATAAGCACAGAAGAACTGTTGATTTTCAATAAACATCAGTCCATTAGAGCATCATGATGTATTGTCTTAAAGGAGAGTATTTACAAAAAGAGGAGGACAAGACAATTGATAAACTGCTCCCAAACTCTCCAACCTTCATCCCATTTTAAATGTTGCCATTCATTAATAGCATCTTTATTTTCTGTGTCTCCTGTTTATACCCATCCCTCACCATGCTCCTTATAGCCACAGCCTTGGTGTGCCCAGACCCATCCCAGTGCTGGAGGTGTTTTGTGCCATGGCCTCAAGCCCCTGTGGCCCCATCACTGTAGCCAGGGAATGAACAGGAGCACAGTACAACTTCTCCTACCCATGCACTTGATTTCTAAAGCATGGAAGTGGAGTCAAGGGAAGACAGAACAAGTCACACTCATTTTGGGTGTTTTCATGCTTAATTTTTAGACTTAATTTGTGTAATTAAGTCATAGAAGCGATAGGTCTTAGGGGCACCTGATGATGTCAGACTTGCACTGCTGAGTTAAAAAAAATAAAGTACCATTTTTCTGTGTGCATTACAAATTAAAATTACCTTCATCTGAAGAAGACATCATTCAAGGCTTATGGGGCTGAAATTTGAAGGAATGGTAGCAGTTAAGAGACTCATCATAACATATGAATTAAAAAAGGTAGAAACTACAAAATTTTCTGTAACAAAAAGAAAGTACTTATGCCAAGTAAACACAAAAATATAAAAAGGACTATACTAATCAAGTTACATTTGATAGGAAAAAGTGCTGTACCTTACTGCTATCTATACTAGTTTAACTGTTAATATTGCAAGTGGCAACACTGAGTTGTTGATAAACCTTCAAAACAGGGAGGTGTGTTCATTTCTGCTTGTAAAAGCCAGATTCCCTGAGTCCAGTTTCTAGCTGGACCAAATAGACTGCATGCAGATTTGTTACCACAAGGAGTTTCTTTAAAATAGTTGTATAATGAGTGAAGCAGTTTCTAGAGAAAGAACAATAGGAGAAGTTCCATGTTAGAAATATACCATTTCTTCTGAACTTGTTTTCTTTTATGTTACCAAGTGTTTCATCATGAATTTTACTAGGAGGAAGACTATTCCAAGAATCCTCTTTAGGTCTGTACTTTTGACAGGTTTTTCTCCTTTTCCTGTCAAGGTCCTCTGGTTGCTTAATGACTACTGTTTCTGAAACACTTTTAAAATTTCTGCTCTCTTCCAGTATAGTTCACTGGGACAAAAGAAGCATTTCTAAGTAATTAATGCTCTACTGTGAATGAGAGCAGCTTCCCTGAGATGATCATATGCTGTGATCTGGCACTTACCTTGTGCTCAGTTCACTTTGCTCAGCAACTGACTGGTGAACAAAATTTTTATCTTGGCTCCACCTTCTGTCTTCATGTGGAGCTGATATATGATGCAGTAAAAAAAAAGTCAGATGGTAAACGATGAGTAATCAACTCGAAACAAATAGGTTCAATATTTAAAGGCTTCACCTGATAAGCAATGGCTGCAGCCCCCTCCCGTGGCTCCTAAAACACTTCCTCTTCTGTGATTGCTACTACCCTTCTGCTTTCTTTTTCTACTATGCCCTCTTTTTTTGTCCCTGTGGTGTCCCAGCCCCACACAGGGCTTGGTAGCTTGCTTCATTTGCACTGTGGCGGGCTGGCCAATATGCCAAATGGCACAGTGTGCATCTTAACAGCTGTCTGCTTTCATGTGCCACGTATTGTGCATAGCATACCGTAAAAGATAAGATTTGTTAAATGTTTAACTGGAAATCACACATTAAACAATTAATCAAGCTTTGCTGTTTAGAGCCATTTCCAGAATGAGTGCTCTACTCACATGTGCCAGGTGTTTGAGCTGAAATCGTTTGGACTAAGCTGATCTGATCCACTGCCTTAGGCACACTGAGCAAGTGAAGGGCAAGAGAGAAAGTACCAAAGAGAGACACAGACACCTTTACAGAGAAAAAAACTCCATGTGCAAGATGTTAATCAAACAGTAGGTGGAAGCTCTGACTCAAGAGTCTTTATCATCTAAGTTATAAGACTTAATACATTGATAAAGAAAACAAGTGAGCCAAAACAAAAGCATGTAGGAATCCAGCTTGTATGAAAGAGTAAATTTTTTTCACTCCAGCACCCATCCCCTGGGTACATGACTTAGAAAGAATGCTCCTGATTACAATTTACCATCTGGCATGGTCAGATTGAAAGACTGTGTGCCATGGTAAAGGGGGTTAAAGGAATTGTCTGTAGGAAGTTTTCCACAGTTAGGAGAGAATAAAGGTTTTGGCGGGGGGGAAACCTCAAAAACAAGACTTAAACTGAGGATGACCTGTAGCTCTGGTAACAGGATACTTTGTATTACAGAGATCACTCTGTGTGTATTTAGGACACCTTCTTTAGATGTTATTGTTAACTTTTGCTATTGGATTGTTAGGAGTTGGCATGAATAGATATTTGAGTAATTGTAAAATAAATTAATATACTTAAAAACTGTTACCTTTCTTCCTGCCTCTAACAAAATACTACCTGATAATGAATTAATACAGTTATACACATTGGCATAATCCCAGAAAAGCTTGAACAGGTCACACAGTTGATTTCTTTGAATGCTGCAAGACAGGGTTAGTGGGGCTATGGTACCTGTACAACACTAATAGGCTAATAGGTGCTTAGAAACTGCCAGTGACTGATTCCATGTAACATCCTGAAGTAACTGATGTGAAGTGTATCCTCAGTATCGGAAAGTTCTCCCCTTGCTAACTGACATCTACCTTGCTGCATTTTAAGCCCATCATGTCTTGACTTAGCAAGTCAAAAAGTCAGCAACGAGTCAAATCAGCAGCAGCCTTTCATGTATTTGAAGACTGATAGCTTATCCCCTCTATGTCTGCTCTATACTTTGTTAAATACAAGATGTTGCAGATTCTCCCTCTCTTCACACATCCCACTGCAGCATATGCCTTTTTTTCTTCTGCAACAGCTTGACATTAGTCCACATTCATTTTGAGACCCACAGATCCTTTTGCCCAGAGCTGCTACCTATTCTCTACCCTGTATTTCACATTCGATATTAGTGTTGAATATAGAACTTTAGTGCATCTTTAACTAATCTTGAGTACATCAAGACCTTGACACAAAGATAAGACAGCTAAAGGAAGAGACAGAGCAGAATCTTTCCTGTCTTTACAGTCATTGCTTTTTCTATTACAGGCAGAAATCTTGGCGGTGGGGAGATAAATATAACAATTCCTTGTCACTAAACATGTTTAAGGTTGAATTCACCACTACTGTGACAGGATTGTATCTTATCCTTTCCATACAAGGTTCTTATAAATAGTGACAATTTCCAGTGACATTTTTTCCCATAGAAAGAATGCTAGAAACCCAGCAAATAAAGCCAGAGTGGGACCTCAGTTCTCTCAGTGTCTCTGATAGTTTACAAGTTAATATAGAGTCACTTAAAGTAAATGAGGAAGTCACAAGCCAGAATATTTTACTACTACAATTGATCATTTCAAAACATTAAATTCTTTTTTAATGTAATTATTTTTAGAGATGTGGTGTCTGTCAGCTTCGAGGAGCTGTAGAGAAAGTTCAGCTTGTTGAACTACTTGTATTCTAAGAGAATCCAAGAGAAATTCATGGCTGGACTTTGCAAATGAAGATTTGGGAAGGCTCTATCCACATTTGCTACAGGCACGTTGGTGACTTATAAGGCCAATATGAGACAGACATATCTGATGGCAAAAGGCACAGCAGAAAGACTCCTAGTCCAGCTCATAACACATCAAATTAAAGACAACTGCTTGTTGAAGAAAGAGATGCTGCACTCCATCTGTTTATAACAAAGAATGGAAAGCAATTTAAAAAGCTAATGCAGGAATCAGCACAGTATTTTTTCCCTGTAATATTTAGGATAATGTGTCCAAGTCTCTTTTTACAGTATAACAGCATACACATCAAAATACTGAAAGGAGTAAAAAAAAATCGGCATTTCAAATGCCGATTCCATATGCCATTGGAAACAATGGTGTACTTGCAACATCTCAAAATAAATCTGATTAATAGGCAAAGATTAGATAGAAAAGTTAAGGCCTTAAATCAGTCTTGCTGTGACATCCGGAATGTCCAGAGTCAAATTGTCTCTGTCCGAGAATTGTATAAAGGTACAAAAAGCAGCACTTTTCAAAATTGAGGATATTGGTACCTATTCATGTCATATTTTAATACTGCCTCAGGAAGACAAAATTATAGCTCATAATCACCTTCTGGAGAGCAGCTTATAGGCATGGGAATCAACACAGATCATTGTCCGTTCTTTCTCAGTCTGTACAAGAAAGAGGGCAGGAGGTTGAGTAACAGCTTCCACAGATGCTGCCCCATCTCTGAACTCAAGCGTCTTGTGGTAACTTACGCAAAGAACAAATCCACAGCCCTTGCCTTGCTGTGGAAGCAGGTAGGGGGAAGAACAACCTAGATTGACATGATTTAATACCTGCCAAGGATACTACCGCTCAGAAGATATATTTTGCAGCACTAAGTAGTGCAAAATCTGTGAAGACCAACTGTGGCATATACGTGGCATCCATGACAGGATAGATTTATAAAAGACAGCTCTGAGAAGTTGCTAGGTAACAGTGTCTTGTCCTCACAACTGCCGAGTGCTGATCATCTGTTCTCATGCTGCATCCTGCTGTCCTTGCTTAAAATTTCTGTGTATACAGATTTTTAAATAAAAGTAGATATGAGGTGATCACTAATGTATAAAATGTTTCCTTTGCCTACCTCTGCCTAATCCATCACTCCTACACCAAACACAGCTCTTCATATTTCTGGGAAATCACTACCTGGTCCTGAATGCTCACTGTTTCTGAAAGATCAATAAGGAAATTTTACAGCAGAAAGCTCTTCCCTCTGGCTGATTTCATTAAGAGAATACATGACATACAGTATTGCATTCAATGTATACATTCAGTGTGATGTTAACTCAAAAAAAAAAAAAGCATTGCAGCAGCATATACAGGAAAGTGACTTTGAAGTTTATGGACCATCTGAGAAAAGACTTGCTCTGCAAGAGAGCTCTCAGAGGACCTGAAACAGCCTAGGGGAAAAAAAGGTGGTAGCACCAACACAAATCCAACTAAAAGGCAAGTTCCCACAGCCTTTTATAAATAATAAAGCACATCTTCTGCAGACATAACATCACCGGGATTTGTATGATTGAATGTGACAGCCAAGGAACTTGGACACTGACAATGGCTTTTCTTGGGCTTTGTTTTTTTTCCAAGCATGTTAACATGGCTTACCCATTCCCTTGATTCGTATCACTGTCATTTTGTCCTTTCTGTTGTTTTTTTAAAAGTAGACTAAGCAATACATTATAGATCATTGTCTTCCCAAGTTAGAAATTCAAGGCTAAAAAGTCACTCTATGAGGCGTGAGCTGGTACAGAAGCTACCAGGGGCATCGGGTCTAAGGTGAGCACAAGGTCTCTGAAGGAACAGCTTAGCTGCCCCATCTGTTCACTATGATGCTTTGTTCCCCAGCAGGGCAGACAAAAGCCATGAAATCCTGGCTGCCAGAGCCAGAAGAACACAAACAGCCTCATTTTACAATGCAGGGAACTCTCACAGGCCATATGTCTTTGGTCAGATCCATTATAGTGGGAGCTGTAACTCAGGTTGATATTTCAAGTGATCCCAAATTGCCCAACACTGATATCCTGCTTCCAGCAGTTTCGATCAGTTCCAGTCAGGAAAAGAGTTATTTGCTTACTAAATTCTGTTCAACCAGAAGCCAAATATTCTCAAAAAAACTTTTTGTCAGTAATCATCGTATTTTTCTGCTAGTTTTCTTATTTTTCAGTGTATTGCCCTAAGCATTCTGTGTACTATCTGAAAGTAATGGCTCCACATTAAAGACTTTCTAAAAGTGAACAAGAGTTTTTAAGGTTGCTTTACACCCTTTCCAACAAGTGCCACAATTCAAGTGCATCTGAAACCTCCCTTGCACATGTTACAGACACTCTTCCCAAGTAGGCCAGAAACTTGCTTTTTCACCAAGATAAAAGCTTCACAGTCATTAGGTGCTGTGATTTCGGGCCAGACTGTACAGTACCCCCTTGACAGAAGTACTCCTCCACCCAAGACACGCTGCACTTCTGAAGGCAGAGCCTCACAACTCTGCCAGGATTATCCTGCTTGAATAATTCTTCACATCCTACTGCCAATGGTGTTTGCTGTTTGGGGACCTAGTTCATTAAAATTTCTTCATAACAGAGGTACACAGTACCTTAAGTAAAAGGCAATGGCACATCTGACCACTACTAAACCTTATTTTCCTGGATATTTTTATTAAGTTCAACTTCTTTCAGGCACAAAATTGATTCAGAGGCTGACTAGCCTCTGCCCCCCTGAAAATTCCCTTTTCAGTGCAGCTAATTTCAGCATCTTTCCCAGCACATAATACTTTCAGAAATAATCTCTTTGCCCTGGGATCTTTCCAGTTTTTCAGAGTATACCTGAGTTTTCAGCTTACCAAATGTAGCTTCCTTGCATGTCACATCTTTTATAACCAGTAGCACCCAGTCAGAGTCTTTCAAGACATACTAGGGTATGCCTTCACTGCATATACAACATATTCCCCCATTCCAGTGCTCAACACCTTGGTCAGCTGTCCACCAAGAATTTGCACACCAACCACACCTACTCCTGTTTTTAAAAGGTGATGTTATACTGTTTAGAAATCTGTCCCCTGTGTGTGTGTGAATCTGTTCCTTCTAACTACAAGGGCTACTGTTGTAACCGAAAAAAAATACTCAACAGATTTTGTGGGTTTTTTTTTAATCTGAAGCTTTTTCAGGAGTGATATTGGACATAAAAGGAAGAGTTCAAAGAAAACAAAGACTTTTCTTATATCCATAACGGCTGTAGATTTCCTCTGATTCTCACTGCTGCCATAGTGCTCTTTTTTTATTATGGTATTGCATGGTCCATCATCAACTGCCAGTCTTGGATTAGGTTCAGCTGTGAGTTATTTGGAACACTAGTCTTGAAATAACTTGTTTGTAATCAGGAATTAACAGAGCTGCACACTGTACTATGCAACTCCCCATTTCTCTTTTGTAAACATTTTTACAGACATTTCAAATTCTAAATCTCTAATTTCCTGCTGTTGGCTTAATGTTCCACATTAAAGTCTACTTCAGTGACTACTACTGTCTTCATAGGACTTTCCTCTTAATAACACAACAAGTGATTAAGGAACATCATTTTGTTATGTGTTACCTGATTAGCACTAGATTTATTCTTCCTTGTACACAGTTCAGTGTCAAACTAGTTGGTCAGTTCTTCATTACCACAGGTTTTACCCATTAATCTTGCTAAAATGCACCATAAACCCCACACTCCAGAATATAAATTGGCTGCATTGTGTATGAATGTATGCCACATGACAGAAAGTTCCACTCATTTCCTTATTTTTAAACCGGTTTGAAATAACTGTGATTTCTACAATTTTAAATTAAATTAAAAAATCTAATTAAGCTCCCTTTCAGTGCAAAGAATGAGTTTAGTTCATATCATACTAATGTTTGGAGCTGCTCATCTCTGTATTGGATCCATTTCAAAATGGATTATCTAAAAGCTTCCTAGACACATATGTGGATGCTTTTTTTTACCAGCCCGTGTTATAAGGCACAACAACAGAGCTAACACCATTTTCAACAGACATCAATACCAGAAACAAAATGACTATGCAGATTACCATCATTCTACTCAAACCACAGAAATTATATATAGAGTTCAAAGCAAAAATTCTGTAACTCTGGAAACTGTTCTAGCTAATTGATCTCACCGCACACCCAGTGTACCCCTTCAATATTGAGTGTCTCTGCCACTGAAGTTTTGAGCTAGAGTCTTCATAAAGTGCAAAAGTGTGAAGTAGGAAACAAGTCAAGTACTTAGAAATTTCACTGAGAATTTAAACAAACATAACACTTGCAAAATAACATTTACAAGATTTTCCAGTTATTTCTAAAGATGCATGCCTGGAAATTTCCCTCACTTATAATAGATACCTCTTAATACCACATGTCAGCTTAAAGTCCCCAGAGCATGTCACATTCTTGGTTATTTGCTTGCATTTGCCACTTCCTAGCTTGCTGTGACAGGAAGGGAAAAGTTATATAGGTTATTACTGTTCATGAGATGTTTCTGCTTTATCCCCTCTCTTTTAAAACTGGTCGTTTGTTCACCCGTTAACACTAATTGCAGCAGGAGAGGTATCAGATGTGGAAAGCCAATTCTCTGCAATAACAAAGTCCCAAAACATTTAGAGCCTTATAGGGTAATAAGGCAGAAAGCAGCTAATGCAGCGTACAGTGTGCTAGCAGAATGTGTGAAGCACTACAGCTTAAATAAACCCATTCAGGCCTAATTCACCTCTTGTGTTATCTCAGTAAATAGTTCCATCTACTGCATAAACGTGTATTAGTGAAGGGTGATTATCTAAGTCAGACAGGCCAAATTCTTCACAGTAGACATTGTGGCTGCACAAACATCCAGAATTGAAACTACTTAAAAACTGTAAACTTTTCACTTTTCTGTGATAAAAATCACAGAATTGTTGAGGTTGGAAGGCACCCCTGGAGGTAATCTGGTCCAATCGCTCTGCTCAAGCAAGGCCATTGTGAGCATGTTGTGCAGGACCATGCCCGGATAGCTTTTTAATATCTCCAAGAATGGAGACTCCATGACCTCTGTTGGTAACCTGTACCAGTGATCAGTCAACCTGCACAGTAAAAAATGTGTTTCATGAAGTTCAGGAGAAACTTCCTGTGTTTCAATTTGTTCCTGATCACTGTTGTCCTGCCACTGGGCACCACTGGAAATAGCTTGGCTCTGTCCTTTTTGCACACTCCCTTCAGGCATTTATAGATATTGATGAGATCACCCCTGAGCCTTCTCTTCTCCAGGCTAAACAGTCCCAACTCTCACAGCCTTTTCTCACAGGAGAGGTGCTCCCATCCCTTCTACATCTTTGTGGCCCTTTAACTGAACTATGTCCAGTACTTCCATGTATGTGTTGTTCTGAGCAGCCCAGAACTGGACACAGTACTCCAGGTATGGTCTTGCCAGTCCTGAGTAGAGGGGAAGGATCACCTTCATCAGTCTGCTGGCAACACTTTGTCTATCACAGCCCAAGATACCATTAGCCTTCTTTGCAGCAAGGGCACCTTGCAGCTGATGTTGAAGCTGCTTTCCGGGTGAGTGTGTGTCCCCCACATGTACCAGTGAATGGGGTTGTTCCTCCCCAGTGGCAGGAATTTACACTTCTCCTAGGTGCAGTTCATGAGGTTCCCAGCCTGTCAAGGTCCCTCTGGATGGTGGCATAACTCTGGTGTATCAGCCCCTCCTCCCAGTTTGGTGTCATGCCCTGTCATAGAGGTCAGTAATGAAGACATTGAACAGGACTGAACTCAGCATTGACCGCTGGGCTACAGTACTAGTTATTGGCCTCCAACCAGACTTTGTGCCACTGATCACTGCCCTCTGGGCCTGGCTATTCAGCCAGCTCTCAATCCAAACCACTATCTGTTCGTCTGGCACATGCTTGATGAGCTTTTCTATGAGGATCTTAAGGAAGAGTGCCAAAAGTCTTACTGAAGTCCAGGTAAACAGTATCCACTTTTATCTCCTTGTGTTTATTCCCTGTGTTTCTTATTCCTTCAACACCAACCTCTACAGCAAAGCCTAGACTATTCCCCTCAGCTATAGCATAGCTGAACAGAGTCCACAACAATAATGTTGTAGTTCTCAACCAAGGGGTTGACCACAATCTTCCAACATCCTTGTCTGTATTTTCCTTTTGTTATAGCCCAGTACAGAACCTATGCATTTTTAGGATTCCTGGCACCTTGTTCCTGTTGCCCCCACAGAACAATGAGTACCCAGGCTTTTTCAAACCTTTTCCTCCTCCTACGGGGGCATTCATCAATTTAAATCAAAGGGTTCCACAGTGAAGTATCAAAACCCACTCTTTATATGTGTGTGTATACATATACTTGTGTGTATATATGTGTGTGTATATATATGTATATTTCCCTCTGTGATTTGCATCAAGAAATTGCAAATTTCTTAACTAAATGTTAATTTGCTACTGTAGGATAGCTGCAGGGAGTGTTTTAAGTAACAAATACTAATTGAGTTGAGAGTAGCTGCTATATCTAAACTAATTGAAAGGATGAAAAGGCAATTTCCCTCCTAAGCAATCCAAAAATCGCTTGGGATTGCAAGTCTACCAAAATTTCAAGCAGAAATGCACTAAAAGCCTGTGGGCCTTCAGAGGAGCCACGTGCTTGCAGTTCCCCAGGCAATGACAAATACACTTTGACTTGGTTCTAAAGCAAAAAAAGGTCTCAAAAAAAAATACTGACTACAAAGACACCATTTCTAGTACCAGAGCTATAGCTTTCCAAAAGATTCAGCTGGTATATCATAGTAGGTGGTAGATTAACAGGATGCCTTCAATATTTGAGTTCCAGACCCTCTTTCTAGGCTGAGGACACTATGCTGTCTTTCCAAAGTCTACACATTCCCACTTTAAAGAAGTCTTGCAAAATTAGCAGCAAAAGAAACCTTATACTGATTTATTTTTTCGTTTCTATTCCTTTCTGCTTTGCAAATTACTCCTGCAAAAAAAAAGGTAAAAGCGCCTTCAAGAGACATATCTCTTCTCATGTATAGCTATTAAGATGTTTCATTTTTTACCAGTTAAAATCTGACATTTTACATATCACAATGTAATAACCATAGTCCTTTAATGAGTGCAATTAATTAAGCCTCAGAATTAGCCAAGATTTATTATTCTACAGGTGAGTGAGCTGAGTGAGGCACAGAGAAGTTAAGACCAAGAAGAAACAAGAGAAATACTTAGTACTAACTCACCACATTCTTGCACAGATACTGTTAAGTTTACACTACTTGCTTCTAGCAGCTTATTAATTTGCAAGAAGACATTCCATCATTTACCAACAGTCCTGGCTCACTGGGGAGGTCCCAGATGATTGGAAGTTGGCAAATGTCACACCCATCCACAAAAAGGGACAGAAGGAGGACCCGGGAAACTACAGGCCCATCAGCCTGACCTCAGTGCCTGGCACTGGCAAGGTTATGGAGCAGATCATCCTAAGTGCAATCACACAGCACCTACAGGATGGACAGGGGATCAGACCCAGCCAGCACGGGTTTAGGAGGAGCAGGTTCTGTCTGACCAACCTGATCTTTTATGATCAAGTAACCCGCTTGGTGGATGAGGGGAGGGCTGTGGATGTGTCTACCTGGACTTCAGCAAAGCCTTTGACACCGTTTCCCACAGCATTCTCCTGAAAAAGCTGGCAGCCCACGGCTTGGACAAGGGCACTCTGTGCTGGGTTAGGAACTGGCTGGAGGGCCGGGCTCAGAGAGTGGGTGCTGCATCCAGTTGGCAGCCGGTCGCTAGTGGTGTCCCCCAGGGATCAGTGTTGGGCCCAGTTCTATTTAAGATCTTTACTGATGATTTAGATGAGGGAATTGAGTCCACCATCAGCAAATTTGCAGATGACACTAAGTTGGAGGGGAGTGTAGATCAGCTGGAAGGCAGGAGGGCTCTGCAGAGAGGCCTGGACAGACTGGAGAGACGGTCTGATTCCAACGGGATGAGGTTCAACAAGGCCAAGTGCCAGGTCCTGCACTTTGGCCACAAGAACTCCCTGCAGCGCTACAGGCTGGGGACAGAGTGGCTGGAGAGCAGCCAGGCAGAAAGGGACCTGGGAGTTTGGATTGACAGGAAGCTGAACATAAGTCAGCAGTGTGCCCAGGTGGCCAAGAAGGCCAATGGCATCCTGGGCCTGTATCAGGAACAGTGTGGCCAGCAGGTCCAGGGAAGTGATTCTTCCCCTGTACTCAGCACTGGTGAGGCCACACCTGGAGTGCTGTGTCCAGTTCTGGGCCCCTTAGTTCAGGAAGTATTGAGGGGCTGGAGCAGGTCCAGAGAAGAGCAACAAAGCTGGTGAAGGGACTCGAACCCAAGTCCTATGAGGAGAGGCTGAGGGAGCTGGGGTTGTTTAGCCTGGAGAAGAGGAGGCTCAAGGGAGACCTCATCACTCTCTACAACTCCCTGAAAGGAGGTTGTAGCCAGGTGGGGGTTGGTCTCTTTTCCCAGGCAGCTATCAGTAAGACAAGAGGGCATGGTCTTAAGCTGTGCCAGGGGAGGTTTAGGTTAGATATAAGGAAGAAATCCTTTACAGAGAGGGTAATCAGGCATTGGAATGGGCTGCCCAGGGAAGTGGTGGATTCTCCATCCCTGGAGGTTTTTAAGATGAGACTGGATGTGGCACTTAGTGCCATGGTCTAGTAACCATGGTGGCAGTGGACCAAGGGTTGGACTTGATTTCAGAGGTCCCTTCCAATCTGGCTGATTCTATGATTCTGTGAAAATTGTTTGTTAATTATGTCATGGGATTGGTTTTGAATAGTTTGTTAAATCCTTCCCCCTGCCCTTATTTTTTCCCCCCTTCAGAGTTTAGCATACAGCTTGAAGGTCTGTATTTTCAGCATCTGAAGACACCAACCATGGATGACTTATGAAAGTCATTCAGAAAATAAAAACAGTGAATTTCTGAAACTGGTTATGGTAGAGGACCTGTGTAGTTAATCAGGGCCTTACCATAATGTATTTTAGCAGCAATGAATCTATACTATGTCTAGTCTTACTCTGGCTTGTAAAACAAACCACTGAAAATATGAAAGAAAATGTCCAGCACACAGCTAGATAAACACATCATGTGCTGGGTGAGCAATTGTCTTACAGGTCGAGCACAAAGGATAGTAGTGAATGGGGTAACATCAGACTGGTGACCTGTCACTAATGGGGTTCCACAGGTCTCCATCTTAGGCCCAGTGCTCTTCAACATCTTCATAAATGACTTGGATGGAGGACTAAAAGGAATACTAAGCAAGTCTGCAGACAACATAGAACTGGGAGGAGCTGTTGACTCCTTTGAAGGCAAGGAGACCCTGCAGAGAGACCTCACAAATTAGAGGACTGGGCAATCACCAACCATATGAAGTTCAAAAAGGGGAAGTGACAGATTCTGCACCTGGGATGGGGCAACCCTGGATGTACATACAGAGTGGGGAATGAGATGCTGGAAGGCAGTGCTGCAGAAAGAGACCTGGGGATCCTGGTTGATGTCAAGTTGAATACAAGTTGGCAGTGCCCTGGCAGCCAGGAGGGCCAACTATGTCCTGGGGAGCATCAGGCAAAGCATCACCAGCCAGCTGAGGGAGGGGATTGTCCCACTCTGCTCTGTACTGGGGCAACCTCACCTTGAATATTGTGTACAGTTTTAGGCACCACAGTATAGGAAAGATATTAAGTTATTTATTAGAGAGTGTCCAAAGGAGGGCAACGAAGATGGTGAAGGACCTTGAGGGGAAGCCGTGTGAGGAGTGATTGAGGTCACTTCGTTTGTTCAGCCTGGAGGAGACTGAGACCTCACCACAGTCTACAACTTCCTCATAAGGGGAAGAGGAGGGGCAGGCGCTGACAGTGACAGAACCTGAGGGAATGTCCTGAAGTTGTGTCAGGGGAGGTTTAGGTTAGATATTAGGAGAAGGTCACCAGTCTGATGTTACCCCATTCGCTATTACCCTCTGTGCTCAAGCCATGAGCCAGTTGCTCACCCACTGTATGATGTGTTTATCCAGCTATGTGCTGGACATTTTGTCCAGAAGGATCCTGTGAGAGGCAGTATCAAAAGCTTTACTGAAATCCAAAAAGATTACATCAACTGGCTTCCCTTGATCCACTAGGTGGGTTACCTTGTCATAAAAGGAAATTGGGTTTGATAAGTAGGACTTTCCTCTCGTGAAGATGTGCTGGCTATGACTGATGACAGTGTTATCTTTCAGGTAGTAAGTATTATTCTGAAAGGGACTCCGTAAAAATCAGAGCTTCTTCTTATTTGTCTTAATTGTAGCTGTTTCTTACAGGTATGCTTCTTCTCAGATGGCTACATAACTCTCTTCTGTTTCAAGTCTCCTTCCCCCACATACCCAGTGTACACAGGATTTTAATCGGAATGTTTGTGGTCTGCTTACTGTGGGCAAGCAAGTGAACAAGAGTGGACTTTCCTTGATGGGTTTTTGAAAATATACAAGACAGGAAAATGTGAGAACACAGAACCCTCATGCCATGTAGTTGGAGAGGCAATTTGTCCATCAGAGGCTGATGTTAACTGAATGCAAACTACAGACAATAAAGAAAGCTGATAAGTAATGAAAACGAAGGAACAGTTCACCATGGTAAGCCCAATTATACTCTTAGGGCTTTAATAAAAAAAAAAATAATTAAATGACAGTTACTTCTGTATTGACCAGTATCAACACCACCTGGTTTTAACACTCTGAACTTCTATAAAAAGTGTATATTCCTGTCCCTGAGTTTCAGAAAGTATTTCCCGCCCAGTACCACCATTTGTCTGGATGGTAGTGAAGGAGAAATTCCTGTGTGACTTTTGTGACTCTCAGACAGCTGACCAAGAAATCTCTGAAGGAACACACCGAGAAATAGCTTGATATAAACTCAGCCAGACCAGCTGAAAGAAACATGGTGCAGAGATAGATATCTTGGGCATGTATTTTTTATTAACTGCATCCAGATAGAAATGGCAGAAAAGGAAAAATAAATGTGGCAGATGCCAAGCAGCAAAAACACAAGAAGAGAAACCCAAAAGGCAACATTTAGTACTTTATTTTAGACATCATTATTTAAGACAAAGTCCAGTCATAAGTCAAAAGAAAATCTTATTCCCCAAGTAATTTCTGTGTTGTCAAATCAAGTAGAACCCTTAGCAAAAGCTCTGAAGTATTGCAAAACAAACGTGTGATTGGGACTCCTCAAATGCCATATGAGGACCTAAAAACATGAAAGCAGTGACTGACTTCCTCCAGGAAACCACAAAACTGTTCGTTTCAAATAGTCTGCTTCCATTATTTATGGTATTCATCAAATATAGATATGTTCTCCTATACTCTGCTGATCAAAACATGTGAAAATACTCAAGTCTACTCATAAAAATGAACTCCAAGCCTGAAGCCACTGCCCTCACCATGAACAAGAGGATACGTGTTTTGGGGTGATCTAGAAAGCTAGCAAAACAGGCTGGGCCCCTGCCCCTGTACTAAGGACTTTACACAGACTAACCCTATAGCACACCTTCCAACAGATCATAGATGTGCTGGTGTATTCATTGTAAACAGCAGAGCTGCATAGACTGCCTGAGGGTCATGGGCACCCTGTTGCTTCTTCTGCTTTCCAGGCCAGAAATGGACTTTGTCACCAGCTCATGGAGGAAGAAGGTCGTTGTTATAGGTTATAAATCTGAGAGAGAAATTTTTCTTTCCCTGCTTCCCTGTAAGAGAAACAGAGTTTGAATAGGGAAGGGGGAAGGGAATCAATTAGCCTTACAAAAGGATGGCTGGCCAGGCCGCATTCCTGGCTAATGGCCCATCAAATGCTGCGATCCAACAGCGCCCCCTGCAGGCCACGATTAGGACTGCGCTAAAGGACAGAGAAGTGTTAATTCAGACCTTTTTTGTTTGTTTTTTTTCTAGGATTACTGTCTGGGTTTTTTGTGTTCTGTTACTGTTTTTGCCAACATACATATATCTTTTAATAAAGGATTGTTATTTCTTCTGTTTTTTCCACAGTTCCTCGATTAAAGCCCCCTAATTTTAAATTTACAATTGCTGAGAGAGAGAAGTTTGGTCTATCTCATAACTCATCCTCTTTAGTAAACATTCCAGTCTCATCAGACTGTGACAGTTGTGCTGACCTGTTATTTCTCCAGTTCACCTGGATTTCCTCCTAAAGGAAATGTATGGATTTGGTAAATAAAAGCCACTGGCCGTTTGAATAGGTTGTCTGGCTGGGATGACTAATAGACCAGGTCTAATGAGGGTACAGCAGAGAATGTCTGCTTAACATAGATTGAACCAGTGACAATATGGCACAAGAAGGCAAAATTTCAGGCCCTTGCCCGCTAGAGCTCTGGAGATTAGTATTCAGTTTCACCTGGAAGTCAACTGTGGGCCAGGGTACACGTTGTGAACTCCATTATAACTACACATAATACTGTTTCCCAGTAAGATGATCCTGAAAATAAATTGGGAGAACGTAAGAAGCAGGAAGAAGGGTTGTCTGTTTAGGCATGCATCACATAAATTTGACTTAAGGCCAAACTGACAGAAATATAAATATTTTCTACTTTCATATTCAAGAGAAATTACAGTTATCCACTAAAGCTAACACTGACTGCTAAAATATGTTGAATACAGTGAAGAAAATTGAGTTAGAAACATATAACAGAAATCTCATTCTCTTGAATTGCATAGGCTGTTGTAGATCCATGTGCAATTGGAAAATAACTGCTAGAGGCACCTTTTCCATGCAGTATCTTCCAAGTTCTGTGAAAAGTATGAAGCTCTTACAAGAAAGCTAAGCTTTCAAACGTACATCTAGCAGATTGTGGGCTTCAGGCTTTTCTTACAGAGGGAAAAATATAAACCAGATGTGCTAGCTGGAATGAGCCAAAAAGTATATCATAATGTTAGGAAACTAAGAAAAAATATGTTGAAGTATTCCTCATGCTTTAAAGGTCCAGCCTTGTGTCACTGATCGGAAAAAGAAATCCTCTGGCAAGGTGATCTGTGAGTTTTCAGGATCAGTGATGCTTTCAGGAAAGGATTAACTGAGTAGCAAAAAACTTGCTCCTCTTTGGAAAGAGATCATGCTCCTTATGGATTCATTTCAAGTTAAATTAACCTTGACCCATCACTCTTCTGTAGAGTTACTTCTTGCTTCATCTTCTAAAACCCCTTTTATCAAGTCCATTACAAAACAAATTATATAAATGAACTTTACACAGCCTGGACTTTCATACTGGTCATTTCTGTAGTCAGTAGACAGTCATTCCTATGATAAAGGAAATTTTTATATTCACATAGTAAAAGGCTAAAAATTGAAGAATAGACTATCCCATAAGAGGGGAATTTGGAAACAAAGTGAAAGAAAAGGAATTAAAAAAAAAATAAAGTTCTTAGGATCAAAAAGGATAAAAAACCCTTACTTTATCTTGGTAGTAATCTTGCTACTCATCATTGCAGGAATATCTCTGGCAAGTACATCTTTAATGTATTGAGAAAAATGTTTAGAATGTTCTTTTTCTTCGCGTGTGATGCACTTGTAAAAAGGGACATTTTTAGTATTCAAAGCATGTTTTAGGATAAAATACTAAACCATAGTGGAACTGATAAGGTGAGCTGTTGCAGGGGGTGAATTACCATTTTACTCCAAAACAAAGCCCCTCTAAATACTGTCTTTGTAAGCACATTACCATGAACAAAGGTAATTTGAAATTTTGCTTTGTAAGATACTGGGTATAACCTTCTAGTACAGTCAAAACTAGTCAGTTCACATGTAAACTTCATTACATAAAAGACATCAGTCTTATGAAGAAATAAAAAACATAAGTTTTTTACATGAGTACATAAGCAAATAACAAAAACTGAAACAATTCCAGAAATTCAGACAAATTGCTTCGAAATTCAGGTTATTGGAATAGTCAAAGCAGCATGCACAGACTTTTTAATCTACCAGAAATACAACAAAACAGACATCAAAAGCATATCTCTGAATTTAATATGATTCTCCTATTTCCTTTAAAGGTCCTTGTCAGACATAAGTTGTGCTCATTAACATGTAAGTTCTTGTGAATAAAACATTCAGCAAATTCTGCTTCTTTCACTCTGTAATATTACAGATTTCCTTGATGGGATCATTATTCAGTAATAATTGGTAACTAGTGCACCTGAACTGTTTATACTCATGAGGGTATTTGAACTTTAGGCCAGGCTAATTAACTCTGCTTCAGTTGCTAGGGAAATAGAAGCATGTTAAGGAAACTCGCAACAATGGTCAAATAGCTAGCGTGCATAATCACAGAATGTAGTGTCAGATTCACTATTAGCGTTGCAAGAAAAGCCTATCTTATTTGTCTCTCTCAACAAGCATTTTCAAAATAACATCATCATTGCAGGACAAAAAGTTACATGTGGCCACACACAGTGGAAAGTGGTAGTTAAAGGAAGGATGATAGGTTTCTTTAATTAAAATATTGATCCAGACTGGCATCAAAAGCCAAATTTAGATTTCAGCATCTGTGAAATGTAAGAGTTGTCTTTATTAGATCAGGGAGGTTGCCTACAGCTGATACTACCAGCCATTATATATTAATGCATTTGTTAGAAAAGAGCATCGATTTCCAAAGGCAGTCACCACCTGCCTCTCCTGATTTTTCTGTGGAATGCTGGTATGCTGCTCTTCATTGCTTAAGGAGGTCTGTGAATCCCATGCTAGTTTCTTATAATAGTAATTTTCTAGGTTTGCTGCTGGCTATATTACCTACATCTTCCCACTATATTTTAGGTGTTTACAAGCCTTCATAGAGTGCATAAGACGGAGCTCTTTAACCCTGTTCTGCTGGGCATGGCTAAGATCATAAAGGTATATAGTTACTTGCCCATCAGAAATACTTACTTCTTTCAAGAAAAGGACGTGGATCCAGGCCCCACTACCTCTAAATGTGGTTAAGGAAACAAAGGAATGGCTTGCTCAGTAGCTTATGATTGAGTGACAGCAGACAAAAGCTTTGTTCTAAATCAAGGCTGAATATTGCTTCTGAGAGTGTAATCAAAAAGTTAGAGAAAGTAGCTGAGAAAACTAGTGTCAAAATTCAGGTGATCAAATTATTTGTTCATGTGAACATCCCTAAAATACATATTAGAACTTCTGAAGTTCTAACAGAGCAATGCAGTATTTTAAACTAACAAGAAGTCGACTAAAAGTCGAGAAGCTCAGAAACAGTTCTTGTATGGCACTGATACCTTCCTAGATTTACAGTAAAACTGCTGATTTTCTCCTTTAATTTCTCCTTCCAGATTTTCCCAGGACTGAAATAAGATCTTCCTTTTTTCTGCAATCTTCCTCTTTCCCAGAATCTCCACTGACAATTTTACTTTCAGTTTGTCCCCATACAAATGTTGTGTTGCTTTGACCACCACACCCTTCTGTAGCCTTTCTTTGCAATGTAATTGTAGAAACTCTGTAAGCTTGTGCAAAAGCCAGGCTGTGTGTTATCCTAACCAAATCAGTGTTAGTAGACAAATTCAAGAGGCAGGATGCACCACGTTCTGAATTTGTACAAGTTCGAGTTTTATTTGATTCCTCAGTGGCTTTACAGAATATGCTGAGGAGATGAAGAGAGCCAGGAGCACTCTGGCTTGGATAGAAGCTCTTATTAGTCATAGTCACACAAAACAGCCACATCAAAGTAAAAATTGATATTAAGTAATATTTACAAACAGATGAGAAAGTAATGCAAACACTATCTTAGTCCCTATGGCTTCTATTATGCTTATTTATCATAATATCAGTGTCTTCAATTAGGGAAATGTGTCCTTTTTTATTAAAGAAGTATGATATATCTTAGAGAAAAGAAAGGGAAATGACCTACTATTCTAAAATCAAATGTCAGATCTTCCTCTATATAAGCTTGCTGATGATTATGAAAAGCTTAGCTGGAAGCCAGTTCTTATGCCAAGATATACACTGAAGCATTCCTGTACTTAGGCTACACTCTTATTCCTTTATACAATGTGCATTGGCCAGAAGGAAATATTATTTGCTACTTACCAGCTAAAGAAAATGCTGAATACATTCACAAATCGCCTGTGCATCCCTATAGGCAAGCAAATACAAAATTTGATTCCCAACATTCCTTTGCTAAAAGTATATTAGCAAAAGTTGCTTTGCTTTCCTTTCCTCCTCAGCCCTCAGATTTTTTCATACTTGGGAATATGACAAGAATCTAAAACAAAGTAAAACATGTCTGACTTTTAATAACTATTACTCAAAGTGACTCAAAGCCTTTCACTATTATTTTCTTCATTACTAATAAGAATTCGATTACAGTGAAATGTTCTAGATGATCATGAGCTCTATTTCTGTCACGCTTCTGCTGAGATATGACAGCATTTCATGGTTAAAAAAATTAATCCCCAGTATTATTTCCTGACACACCTTAAGTTAAAAAGAAAAATATCATGCAAGTACACACATGCTATTACTAGAATATTACAGAGTAAAATAATGCAGAAGATTACCTCAGAAAAATACCTTATGCGAATGAAAGTAATTTTCTGGATTACCTACACATTAATGAAAGACAGATATTCCCCACCAGTTCAGTGTTTAAAATTACCAGCCCAACACATATATGTGAGAACTTTTCCTTCACCTATAAATGAAGAAGATTTAGCAAATTACAAAAGCCCTTTGATTTTCTGGTCTACATGTTTAAAGCTAAGCATTTCAGCCAAAATTTCAAATAGTGGTCAGTGGAGCAAAAGATATTTTAGAGATAATTACAATACAGTTGAAACTTCTAAACATAGATTGTCTTATGTTGTCACATATAGCTCTATTTTAACGTGCTTCTAAACAATGAGAAATTTCCTGTTAAAAAAGAATGTTAACACATCATGCAGGAATATATAAGAAGAATTTAAAAGTCAGTATCCTCATGTAATATCATTAACAATCACAATCAGCTCTAATGAAATTTTTGGTTCCGTAGATGAGCTTTTTTGTATTTAAGTTACACACATCTTAAAGACTGGATGACAGGCAAGGGGCACAAATTGAAACATGAGAAATTTGACTGAACATAAGGATGAAGGTTTTCCCTCTGAGGGCAATGAAACACCAGAACAAGTTGCCAAGGGTGGTTGTAGAGTTGCCATCCTTGGAGATATGCAAAACTCAAGTGGATGAGGCCCCAAGAAGGCTGATCTCATTGGATATGCTGTGAGCTGGAGATTTTCTGGAGCTTCCCTCCAACCTGCATGATTCTGTAGTTCATATAAAAAATTGTAGGTGTAGCTTAGAAAGAGGCTGAACACCCACGCACTTTGAATCATTTAGGTGGAAATCTGGGGAGGGCTCTCAGAACAGAAATATTTTTTCTTAAATTATTCATTAATTCTTCTCACATTTTATGAAGTCTTTTGACCTCTCTAATATAAAAAAAATACTGCGTCAACAGCCTGGTATATTGATTTTTAAGATTATATTTTTATAGCATATTCATCTATACTTAATTATGTATAATAAAGTAGTTTAGAAAAAGCAAAACAAAGCAAATGTGGGGTGTCATTTGATTAAAAATATTTTAGAGGAACTTTCAGTAAGAAAACTTAAGGTTTTACTTTTGAATGATTGAAAATTCTTTTAATTTTTCCATTTGTTTGCTGACCTAAAAAAAAAAAAAAGCCCCCAAAACACCTCATGCCTCCATCTGATGCTGCTATTCTCTGATGCACAATCGTGCAATCTTGCCTCTCTCTTTTCCTAGGCTTTCCCAGCACAGTCCTGCTTAAATTCCTTCTGTTGTATTTTTATTTTTCCTGTTCCTTAGAAGTGAAAACTTTGTGGAGGGAAATGTCGTTCCCTTACTTCACTTAAAATATAATTCAGAGAAGTGATTTCCTGAACTGTTTTTTGATCCCTCCTGATCATTTTTCTGCTCTCTGAAGAGCTAGTCTTTGCTAATCCCTCACTGACCACTTTTTCCTGCCCCAGTACTTCATGCTTCCTTCACCTCTTCTCCATGTTCACCCTCCTGCCTTTATTCTATTTTTCAACCATCACCTTCCCCGGGATACCTTAATAAAGGTGTAAATGATAATTCCAATCAAACAGCTACAGACAGCCCTACTTTTCATCCCCTGCCAACAGGACACTTTGCCACACCCAGATTGTGCCCGGGCAGCCTAAACTGAAGTTGCAGTCTCCTAAGTTGCTGTCTCTTGCCAGCAGGGAGTAGCACATAGCAGCCATGCCTCACAAGAGCTTGCGGGCATCCTTGGAGTTATCAGGATAATGCTGAAGCTGAGGAAGGGATGAGTTGTGCTCTTACACCATGCAAGTGAGGGAACATCTGCTTCAGGAGAGGCATATTCAGCATTACCAGCTATCATTCCGATGCTGACAGTAAAGCAGCATATTTGTCAGAAGTGCATTTTTGACAATCAGTTCTTATCAGTATGTAAAAGCAAATGTATCACGCTGGAAGTCAGAGAAGGTAGCCCTGCCAGTATGTAAAAGTTGTGCACATCTGTGGCCTTTAAGCTGATGCTCTGCATTTCCCACACCTTTCCGAAGTTTTTCAGCTGGCGATAGCTCAGGCCCACAGTGTGTCACAGATCTGTACTGTGACTACCTGCATAATGACCAGTCTGGCTTTTACAGCCCACCACTACCCGGCAGAACAAACAGCTCCTATAAGAGGGCATCAGCATCCCTGTATAGTAGCATGCAGATTTCCCAAACTCCAGTTAACTAAGCCTGCTGCTGTCACACAAGGCTGGACTTGAAATTCAGGACTGCACTCTCCATTGACTTGACCATCACCACAGCCCTTCTCTGTGACTGCCCCAGTCTAAATCAATCTCCTCTTTAATTAAATGGTCCTTCTGTGAAGGAGCAGGACAATGTTCAGCATTCCCAGTCCCTTGTGCTCATGGACAGTAATATTAGCTTGTTTCTGATTTATCTGGAGTGCAACATTTAGTACTTATAACAATCCTGTTTCTTCTATCCCATCTCCATAACAATGACACATGATATAGATAAATATTCAGCTCTTTCATCATTTTTTTCATCCCATTCCTCAACAAGATCTCATCTTATAAAATAAATCCTTGTGATTAGTCTCCTAGTCTATGACTTTTCAGTATTGAATGTAATCCCACTTCTACTGCTCTAGCATTCAAGGTGATCATTGTGATATTCTAATACTCTCTGATGTTAACTGTGGCTCCTTACTTTAATATCAGCTGGAAATATCATTGGCACAGTTTGATTTTTCTTGTGGCAGAAAAAATATAGCAGAAAATAGAAATTAGTCCCAAATCTCATCCTTTGAGGATTTCTCCTGTAATCTCCCTTGGCATGTTTCTTCTATGTTCACTGCACATTACTGGCACATCCCCTTTTATCCAGTATCTTAACCATTCTGCTGTTTGTGCTGGCTTTGGCTGGGGTAGAGTTAGTTCTCTTCACAGTAGCTGTTAGGGGGCTGTGTTTTAAATTTGTGCTGGAAACAATGCTGATAACAGAGGAATGTTTTAGCTATTGCTGAGCAGGGCTTACAACAAAGGCAAGGCCACCTCTGCTCCTCACACCACCCCATCAGTGAGGAGGCTGAGGGTGCACAAGGAGTTGGGAGGGGGCACAGCCGGGGCGGTTGACCCAAGGGATGTTCCAGACTGTATGGCATCATGCTCAGCAAGAAACTAGGGCAGAAGTTGGCCAGCAGTTGCTACTGCTGGGGATCTGGCTGAGCATTGGTCAGTTAGTGGTGAGCAATTGCTTTCATTTTCATCCCTTATTTTTCTTGGATTTTGTCTCCCTCTCTTTGTGATTTTCATTTTACTACAATTTATTACTAATATTATTAATTTATTTCTATTTTTAAACTGTTCTTATCTCCACTCACGAGTTTTCTCATTTTTACCCTTCCAATTCTCCTGCACCCCATTCCTGCTGGGGGCAGGGTAGTGGGAGAGGGAGCAAGTGGCTGTGTGGTGTGTAGTTACCAGCTGGGGTTAAACCACGACACTGGTTTTGTTCTAATTCCCATCTTCTTCAGTTTAAATCATGGAATCAAAGATGTTTTACTGAACATTAGATAGCTGAGGTGCACCACATTTCTTTTATCTATTGAATCAGTCAGAGAATAAACAAGAAGTGACATGGGTCTACAATTGGTAAGCATATGTTGCATTTTATTTCATGACCAGCTGTTTCTAATTTTGTCCCATATGGTCTTAAAAAAACAACCAAACAACAAAACAAACAAACCAATAACATAATTCTTAAGGTTGCTCTAAGCAAAACAAAACAAAAAAACTCTAGGGCAAAAGGAGCTATCAATTAATCATCTCAGACCTGATACGAATGAAGCTTAATCTGAAACAATGAGCCCTTTCAAACATCCTCAATTTAAAAGTCAAGTGAGAGCAAGAGCAGCTGACACCTCCTAATTTATATACCAAACAAAACAAACTCCATGGTAAATATATACTAGCTGCTTGAGATATGGATGACTTAGTTACAAAGTTCAAAGACTTGCTGTCTGGAGAATATTCTACATCTGGTATTATATTTAATAGACTCAGGCCTAAAATAAACCACAGTTATGATGAGTCACTAAATATAAAAGATTACTTGCAGTAAAACATTATATAAGATTTCTATTTTCTCAAAGATTCAAAAAATAATATCATAAAGTTAAAAAAATCATATATGAAATGGAAAAATATGGTGTGCTATTTAAAACTGTATTGTAGGAAAATATTATGAATGGGATTTTCTTAAAGGTTTGATTAAAAATTCCAATTAATTCTGCACTTCATTATGAAAAATTATCTAGGGAATGAATCATAGAATCACAGAATGGCTTGGGTTGGAAGGGATCTCAAAGACCATCTAGTTCCCATACCCCTGAATCATGCAGAAAGACCTTTCACAGGGTGCTTAAAGCCCCATCCAGCCTGGCCTTGAACAGGAATGGGGCATCCACAACTTCTCCACAACCTGTTCCAGTGCCTCACCACCCTCACAGTAAAGAATTTTTTCCTAATACCTAATCTAAACCTACTTTCTTTCATTTTGAACCCATTTCCCCATGTCCTATCACTACACGTCCATGTAGAAAGTCTCTCTCCATCTTTCTTGTAGGCTCCCTTCAGGTACTGAAGGCTGCAATTAGGTCAACCTGAAGCCTTCTCTTTTCCAGAATGAACAAATATAATGTAAAATAATATGAAATATTACAGGAGAATGAGCCCTTTGAGATTAGCAAGTAGTGCCATTCTGTGAATGCAATAACAAACTCCACATTGTCATGTTTTGTGATACAGAGTCTCTCGATCTCTGCTAGTTACTGCAGTCATGTTTGAAATTCAGTTCTCAGGGAACTCTACACCTTTTTTTTTTTCCATTCATTAAGCATAAAGACAACCCTGTACATTCCTATATTGACCTGAACTATAGAATGGTCTGGATTAGACATTTCCTATCCAGATTCATTCCTATGCCTGAGCCACAGCCAGAAGAGACATTTACCAGCATAAAAGCATCGTTTGTCTAGATTTTCCCATTAGACTTGGTCCTGAGCAGAGCCCCCAGTACTGCACTAACAGCACTGAGGCACAGATATCATGCATGGGCATCTCAGCAAATCTCCCTGAGCGATTCCAGTCTTGGGTTGTTAATTTGCCTTATGGATGGATACCTGTCTACTAGAGAGAACTGTGGTAGATCAGTGATTTTCTGCCATCCGTAAAGAGATGGGTGGAATTTCATTACTAATTGGGGTCAGAGACCTCAATACAGGAAATACCAACCACCTCGGCTATAAAGTTATCTGCTGTAGGTTTGTGAAATTCTGGTGCTTCATAATGTTCATAGTTCTCATAATGCCTAAAAATGGCCCATGGTGATGTCCTAATAATATTTGCAGCTGTGAAGGAACCAAGATTCATTTTTTTTTTTTTTGGTCGACAGTGTTGACACAGACTGCTAACCAAGCAGTGATTAAATCTTATATTTCTGACTTTAAAAATGCAACACTGTTTTGAGCTGCATTTTAAACTAGTATGTATTCTTTCACTTCTTATGTAAGCAATACACTTATAAAAGCAGACCACTGTCTTGCAAGAAAAGCATTGCAATGGAATTATCTCAAACTGTCACTGTCTGTTTTAACACTTGCAAACACAATCCCAAATGTCCGGGGGTGTCTCAAATATACACATTTGCTACAAGCGTTAAGACTTAAATTTTGCATTTGTTGCTAGAACTGGATACTGTAACCATAGTGATCACCTTTCAGTTGCTAGACTTTGACTGGCTATGAAAGGAATAAGGAAAAGGTTTGGGGAGAGATTTAAACAGTTCATCCAATATTAAACTGACACCTACTGCTGAATCTACATTGATGCTGTAAAAATAGGTATCTTTATGACAAGCAATCTTTGCATACAGAATTTGAAGAAGGAATATGATTAAAAACTGACTAAAATCAGGATTAAAGAAGAATTGTTCCTATAAATACAGAAAGGGAGAAATAAAAGCACTGTTCTCGTACAGAACACTTATCTTCCACCTAACAGATATCCCCATCAGAGAAAAGCTTTTTCCAAGCATCAGGTTGGTGATATAGGAGAGGATATATGATAAAAATTCAGTCCTGGGCAGAGACTAAGCTGTCTTAGTTGCTCCTCTGGAGTTGAGACATAAGAGTATTATCCATGTTATAAAACTGTGGCAGTTACCATCACAGCAGACCATGTACCATACCTACTAAGCCTACTGAATTTCATTTTGCTACAACCAAAACCAAGCTATTCTTCCATCCTGTCCCATACACATTCTCTGTAGAAGTACATTAACTATGTCCATGTGTCTTACAGAAACCACAGAGCTCATCTGCAACTATTTTATTGCTCAGTACACAGACATTTATTTGTCTGTTGTATCTCATCTGTAATCCAGGAGATCCAAGTGTTAACGTTCATCTGGCTGCCTTAGAACAAGAGGGCTGTCATCCTGCCCAAGACTTGGTATTTACTTAAAGTTTTGTCTCCAGTGATGACCAACATCCAGTGCTACATAAAAAGATACAAGAATCCTCCAACACACAGAAGTGGAACAATCTCCCCCCAACATTATTTTCATTCTGACCCACAAAAGGGAAGTTATTTTACCCTGAACCATGCTAATTTATATTCCTCCCAAGATTTATTTACAATGTATTTTCATAAGCCTGTTTTAACAAGTGCAAATTAGGTGTCAGATTTACTTCTATCACTAAAAATAGCAAACTGTAAAGCATACCAAAAGAGTAACCTATTTCGCTCATTTTAAATTATGAGAAATTATGGGAAATTTTCCCATGAGAACACTCGTGAGTGGTGGAGTGAGATCTGCTTCTGGTCTTGTGCTCTAGGGTTCAGAATGGGTGGAAAAGGAGGAAGGACTATTTGCTTCTGATGATCTGGTAACACAAATTTTTAGAGCAAGATGTTCAAGTGCCAGAGCCACTCTCTGATTTTCTATCCTGTTCTGAAGAAAAGGGGCTATTGCATCTGGAAGTTTGCGGTAGGGTTTGTTAGAAAGCCAATCTAGTGAAAGGAATGAAATACTAGGGTGGGAGTTAGCGAATAAAGGCAGAGTTGTCCCTTGTTGTTTCCTGTACTCCATTCTCCACTCCATTTATTAGCTGTATGATTATTGTCTGTGAAGAGTCAATCTCCAGGGAACAGATGTTCATATTATCCTGAGATACCTTGAGATGTTGTAATCAGCTGAAAGCAAACAGGAAGATAAATTATTTGGTAGTTCAGTAAATTTATTACTATAACCTAACAGATCTAAAAGTCATTCCTGCTATAAATAAGTGAAAAACTACACATCCACTCGGATATAACATACCCATCTGGAAAGTCATGTGACATAGCCAGCATGTTTATCTCTAAACATTCAGTGTCTATTGATGCAAATCCACTAATTCTGTAACTATTTAATCAAGCTTTATGTGATTGGGTAAGGCAAATAACAGGCAATTTATTGAATTGGTTCATTCTACTAAACCCATACTTGACTACACCTACTCCGTGTCATCAGAAACCTTAACTGAAGCCACTTGCCATATTGCTTCAAAGCTTTTCTTGCTGCGTGGTGTGGTGCTGCATCCTACTTTGTGCTGAATCACAAAGCTGATCACCTGTAAGGGCCTTCTCTCTGGTTAGAAGTCACTAGGCAGAGATATTTTATCATATTGAAGAACAGCAAAACTCACTGCCACAAAGAAGAAAAACCTTTCCATCATCTGCATCACTGTTCATACCATGAACAGCATGACTTAGTCACCTCTTACCGTGCAACAAAACTGCCAAACAGCTGATCTGCTATCCCAGGAGTTTCCCCTGTTCTGTTTCTTACTATCGTCCCCTCCTTGCCACAGACCCTCTTTGTAGGTGACAAGAGGAGGTCTACATCTGTCCCATAATTTACACCTCTGCCAGGAGTGCTCCTTCACTGACATTGGCTTCCACTTGTGTCCACGAACACCTCATTTCTCAGCAAAAGCAAAACCTTCTGGACCTCTACACTTCATACACCTCTGACAACAGCATTTTGATTACTTCTGCATTAAATTAAGCCAGTCCAACAAAAAGTCATAGTTAGGAAAATACTACATTTTAGTTTTGAACGATAGTGGCACAGACCTAGGCTTCAGTTTAGCCAGCTGCATGTAGAACTTCTCTGGCTGAATACAAGCGTATTTTAGTGGAAAATTAGCCTTACTATACAGTGAAGGAATTAAGGAAAAGAAACAGAAAAGCAGTCTCATATTTGTAGAAAGAGAGATAAATGCACAGGAACCATTTGAAATGCCTGTTTCACTCTTGAAAACACACTTGAATTTGCATTCCTCTCTTGTATTGAAATTGTCTCATTTGCGAAACAGTGAAAACTTAGCAGTAACAAGCAGCTGTATTCTTGTTTCTAAATGTAAAAAAAATTCATGAGGAATTTTAGTTGACACGGTTTAGGCACTGCAATGTCTCCAGAAATAGTAGCCACATAAGAAAACATTGCCTGGGCAACAACCCATGGATTTAGGATCCCTCAGCCCTCAGTAGCCCCTCTAGCCTATATTGTGTCAATTGCAATAAATTCAGGACACCTGGACACCCCAAACTTATGCCTTCTGCATCAGTGATCATCACATATGGATCTCTGAGACATTTTAACTTCATCCTGTCTCTCTATAAAGCACCAAGGAAAGTGAAGCTGTGTGCAAGAGAACTGCTACATATACTTCTGCTGACATCTCAAGATGGACCAAAAAATTACTATCTCGGAAGGGGAAGGACAGGCAAAAATAACCCCCAAACAACAACTCAACAAACCAAAACCACTCTTCTGTCAGCCAGGCTTCAGTCTGCCCGTCTCAGAAGTCACCATGCTGGACAAGCTTCACAACAGCACCTCAACATTCTCTAGCAGGCTGTAGTAAGCAAGGAAAAGCTGAAGAATCAAGACTGGTTTCCTGGCTTTTTCAAACGTTTTAGATGCAAATTTTCTTTTTCCAAGTTAATAAATAAGCAAACAAAGGCGAGATAATGCTGAAACAGACAAGTGGCTGCTGAGCTCCTGCGGTATTTTAATACTGTGAATACACTAATAAAGTTACGTAGCCAATTTAGAGAGCAGATAGACCACTAGATGCCAACCCACAGACCTTGGGTGGCCAGGGTTGGTGCAGCCCTGGCAATAGATCTGAACTGCCTCTGTCACTCTGACCTGAAGCTGTAGAACAGTTGTACACAGCTACTAAAGCTGGTCTCTGCTGTAGCCCCATGCATGGCACCACACTGCTAACTCGTTCTGCTTCATCCTGGCCTCCTCTGACTAGCAAACATGAAAATTGCCTTGGTTGAGAACACTGGTACATGTGCTTTATGATCTTTTGCAAGTCCTTAAGTTTTTGTTGCCTCATTTTTGAGGCTGTAAAACCCAAACCCACTCCAGAACTGTACTTTCACAGCTGTTCTGCAAAGAAGCTGCTCTGCCTTTCTCCTTCACTCCTAGTGTTCTTTCCTCCCTCATTACCAATGCTCGGGTAGCCATGGTGTGTACAGGATAAGGGAATTTACCTACATAAAAAACACCATGCCAAAATAGTAATGACAAAGTTCATCTCTAACCTGATCAATTCCCTCCACTTCCTAAGTAGTTATTCAGATGTGTGCTCTCACATGGGAAGGGATGAAAACAGTCGTTGTCTGGCCTTCAGTGAGGTGAAAGCCTTCTGAAACTTCAGACTCAGAGAGAGGTTTTATTACTGTAAGCATTAAAGAAAACTGATTTCGAGGTTTGTATTTATAAAGTCATTTGCATGAAAACATTTCCCCAGATTTTCAGTGTAGTGTCACCAGTTTCAACATTCTGAGCTACTCAGTTCTTCAAATAATTACTAATCCCATGTTCTCCCTAGTTACATATTTTGGAGGAAAGAGAGCCTGCACCTCCATATTCTAATCAGTACTCAGGAGTACTATTCAGATGCTTTCAAACTGACTGATGAGTTATTTGCTCTTTTTTTTTTTCCTTTCCCAAAATGCCTACACATACTATACAATATTTTGAAATGTGGATTCCCATGAGACTGGCAACAGCACTGGATTTGTAGGGTTTTAATCAGATTAATCATATTAAATTGGCCAACTTCATTAGTTATCCGATTGATTATGCTGTTAGTAAGATAAAAATAAAACAAGGTCCTTTATCATCAGCACTCTGAAAATTACCCTGCATTCTGCTCTGAGGATTTATTGTCAACAATACATGCATCTAAAGGCAAACTTTAGCAAAAGCTAAAGGCAATTTTTCCACAGAAAATCCACATCGCTGCTCTAAACTCATCAGCTATGATGGATTATCATGTAAGCAGCTTAATATTATTTAAATTATGCAGCTCACGAGAAGTCACATGGGGGACTTTTTCTCAAGCTGCCTTTTGTAAAAGCATCGCAGATGCAACGCAGGTATTTACAGCACACTTGGTTTACAATGATCAGAAGGTGACAGAATTCAGGATCTGGAGGATAGCTGGGACAGTGAGCAGCAGAGTTAGGACTCAGGACATCAGGACAGTAGAATTTGGCTTGTTTGGGTAATTGCTAAGTAAAATTCCCCAGCAAGCAGTCATCAAGCAGAAACAATGGAGGCTGAATTTTAAAGAAAACCAGAAACAATCCACCCTGTCGTGCAAGAAGGCCATAATTTTAGCAGAAGAGCTGTCAGGGTAAGACAGGAGCTTCTCAATGAACTAAAACATGGAAGGGAGCATATGGGAGGAGGAAGCAAGGCAACAGAACTGGCAAAGAAATCAGCAACGAGAATTATTGGTTGTTGAACTGGCTGGAAAGTAAAGGAAATGGATCTGCCGTCTATGTGAGAAAGCAACTGGAATGCTTTTTGCTCTGCCTTTGGGTAGGTCCAGAGCCAAACAAGAGTTTATGGATCAAGAATAGCAGCCAAAACAACATGGCCTTGTAGTAGTGCATATCTAGTATAGACATCCTGGCCAAGAAGAAAATGCAGATGAGACCTTCTTCCAACAACTGGAAGAAGTCTCATGTGCATAGTTCTGTTCCTCATGGGAGACTTTAACCACCATGAAATCTGCCAGAAGGAAAACACAGCAGGGCTCAGGTAATCTAGAAGACTTCTTGAATGCACTGATGACCATTTCCTGGCACAGGTAACTGAGAAACTAACAAAAAAATGTGCTCTGCTAGACCTCATAGTTACAAGAAAAAAGAACTTTTTTGAGATGAGAAACTCAGAGGTAGCCTTAGCTGCAGTGACCATGAGCTGTGACTATAGGCTGTGACTATAAACAACAACAAAACCTAAACAAACCTCAAAACACCAAAACCTGAAGTAGTAATTACATATAAAACTAAAAAAAAAAAAAAGGCAACTAACCAATAAAAATAAAATAATAAAAAAAAGACACACTAAGATTTAGATTGTAGATATACAGGTCTAAAGATCTGGCAGCTATGTAATCACTGCTTCTATTCCAGGTAGAGTCACTGACTCACTGCGTGTCACTTTGACCTCCATCTGCTTCTCTTGAAACTAAAGAAAATTGATACAGTAGAATGACAACTGGGAACAAGGCAGGAAGAATCAAATGGATTTCCATCACCAGACCCACAGAAATAGAAATAACTCCTACTGAGAAATAAATTTGTAAATATATATATATATATATATATATATATATTAAGGCATTAAAAAAAAATTCAGTTACTGTTTTTATAAAGTTAGCTCAACTTCATATTAAGATATATGTATCTGCCATCCTACATTGTTAAGCATCTTCTGGAGCCAAGGAGTCTAACCATGGTTGTCTGTCTTCACTAGTGATTTCCTACTTAGAAGTTTGGCTTACCATAAGGCCCTGCACATCACAGAATAAAGGTTTGTGGGATTTGCTTCACATGCTCAGCTAGTTCATCCTGTGACTCCATTTGCACATTACTGATACTCACCTGTTTGTGTTCTTTTCAACTTTTTGTCCAGTTCCTATAAGGTTTCTGGTACTGTTATCACTTATACAATAGGGTTCAAAACAAAATTCAACAAACCTCTCCCATCTGCTCCTAAGATCACAATCAGGTCAGCTTCACCTGCAGTGCTGTGCACTGACACCAGAAGGAATTATTCTGAGCTCTTAGCACTGTGTCATCCTCCTTAGACATTCAGGCACTTTGTAATGGTCTCGTAGTTCACTCCTGCTGAGCTAGCTGGAAATTACAAAGAAAAAAAATTAAGTACTTCAGGAACAACCATTGTTGGAAAACAGGCTGCTTTCCAATTATCTTGCTTATAGGTAGCAAGGGAAGTGTGGTTTAATTACTTCTTCACTCTTCCACAGTGGTTTGCCTTAACAGGAACTTGAAAGTGCTGCATTCATCCAACACGTCTTTGGCTTCATTTGCTTTAGTCTTCATATCACATTCCATATGGTAAACCCTCAAAGCTGATCTATGCCCACCTCATTGCGAGTCAGTCCTCCAGTCAGTAAGGCACCATCTTCCACACAGTCCACACAAGAACCTGGGAAGTACAGTTTTTGTCCAAAGGCCCAGTCCCACTCCTGTGTATTGGTGCTTCAAATCCAAGCTGGATGAAGTGTTTTGGAATGTAAGTTAAAGTTTGAAATTTCTTTTCCTTGGAGTGCTTTCTAAACCTGCTTTACGGAGAGGATGAGGACAGCACTACTTGAGCACAATGTCACAGTCCTCAAATGTCATTCCACCATTCCCTTTCATTGCCTGCATATGAATAGACAAGTTTTTGCACAGCTCAGAGGAGAAGAATCCTAGAACATCCTGGACTTCAGCAAAAAGCAGCATATAATACCTAGAACACCTTTGGACTGTAGTTGCCAGTACCTGGACTTGAACACTAACTGGCATCCTCAGATGCAGATAGACAGGTATGAGCCACCTGGACTAGTTGGGGGTTTTTAGCAAAAACTTGTTTTCAGCTGCCTCACAGAGAGAAATGGCTAAGAGAAAACATGGTTGTCTCTTACTGCTGTCTACATTTGCTCTTAAAAGATGTATCAAGCCATGTATTAATATATACTGGTCTGTGGAGTACTTGCCCGTAAGAAACTTTTCTATTCCTTTGTTTTCCCTCCAGTTGTTCTTTAAGAAACACTAGGTGCCTGGAGGCTTAACAGGAAAGAAAAAAATCCATTATTGCCCTTACATCATCTATACATATTGCACAAAAAAAAAAATAGGGAACAAAAAAATTATAGAAATAAAAAGAAACTTATGGGAACTGTCCAGTCTATTCCTTACTGGAACTCTAAGTTGTTCTTCTAACTTCAAGTGCAATATGCTTCAGTGGTCCATTCATTTTCTTTCCTACAAGAAATTTATATTACTCAAGTGAACTGTGAAGCTTGGTGCCAGTATTTATTTATGAGCCTGCTTAAATTCAGATTACAAAATAATTTGCAATTCTGAGTAAAATAGACTAGTTTCTCTTACTCACATTTTCACAGAACCTCTCTTACCTAGGAAGAGCATGTATTTGTCTTAGCAACCTAATGCACCTTATTAAAGCACTGTACAGATATACCTATATATGTTATAGTACACATCGAGTTACATTCACTTACACATTTCCAGTTTGATACAAAGAAATAAGAAATTTTCACAAGTACTAAGAAAGGGATAAAAAAAATCTCATTCTAACTAATCAAAATTTGTTACATAAAAAAAAAACCCAACACTAAACAAGATACACATCAAAACAGCATTATTATTGGTGCTCTAACATTACCCCTCTAACGGTTCACTATGCCCTGAAAAAGTAGGAAAGCACTTCTGGAAAGCATAGATAGCTCAATTAAATCTACTGAAATATCATAATTTTTATGCAGCATTACAGCTTTTTTTAATTATGGAAAGTACAGTTCAGCACAAAAAATGTTCAGTGTGTTTCTAAAAAAGGTGAAATATTTTTAAAAACAAATAATTTAAAAGAACAGTTAGCTGCAGAAACAGATTCTCTTTTTTAATTTTACATTGAGCCCTGCTTTTTTAACTCATGAATAGAAATTCTTAAATATGAAAGTTAAACCTAGTCTGATTTATTTCCATGTCTAGACTGATGGGAATCTTGGGAAGCTTTCATAAAAGCTAAAAAAATTCTGCAGCCAATTACCACTACAGATATGACAGATTCGGAAATTATTCATATACTCCAGAGCTCGAAACCACAAAATCCCCAGCAAATTTTACAGGGTAGAAGAGAAGTAGTCATTAAATTTCCACTTCATTCACACCCCTGTACAATATAAAAAATAATACAGAAACCTCCAAGATGTGACTAGCCATATGACCTGCCAGCATTTTATCCTTCACTGATGAGATATGAGAAAGATAAGGCTGTATTTCATGTAAAAAAGTTAGAAAATTTATAGCTATAGAATTTGGGTTATTATAGCTCAGATATAATTTGCTTTTCATTAAAATAATCTTTAACTATGCTTTTTAAAATAAGAACTTACAGCTACAGGGACTCTCACAATCGTGACATCAGACTATTTTCCTCATTAAAATATTAAATGATTAACAACCTCAAGTACTGGGGAATGGGAAAAAAATTGATAATTTCCTCAGTTAAGAAACACTGACATTCCTTTAGGATGAAGCTCAGAATTTTTTCTTCCTCATTAGCACTTGCTGGCTTGCCGTGTGCTTCTCCATAGTGTAGCACAATTGCAGGGCAGAGGATCACTCTCTCTTACCATGGTGTTACCAACCACAGTATTTGGGATGTAGCACAGCTGGATGAAACACAGTTTCTTCACAGACTATGATGCTAAAAATAGCAACTCATTTTCTTCTAATAGTCATAACCAAGACACAGAATTTCTTTTTCTTTCACTTGATCACATCCTTTAAGATCTCTTGTAGCTTACCTTGGCTATTTTTCTCTCTTGGTTGAGCTTTGAGAACCATCACATAGACACCCTCTCAATTGTTTGCTTTCTTCCAGGACAGCATGACAGTTCTACAAAAGCAGCTTTAAGACCTAGTGAAAATACAAAGGAAAACAAGAAGGAGAAAAGATTATTGTGTATAATTGGAATTTCTACACCATCTGTGCTGAGGACTGCATAGGCTCTGATGAATCAAGCAGAAGATGTAGAGCATACCTGGTGAAGCACTGAGGTTAACTATTATCAGTCATCTCTGAAGGCTTTTCTACCTGAAGTGGCTTGAAGTAGGACAGGTTATAAAACAGATACAACATATGAAAAATGAAGACTTGTGATGTTGGGGTTTTTTCATCTTCATTTGGGTTTTTCTTGTTTGATTTTTAGATTGGTTTTTATTTTTAATTTTCATTTTCTCTCATCCAATTCCCAAATGATTGCTGTACAAGGAGGAACAAGGGGCAGGGATTTAACTTCTCTTTAAGTGAGGCTTCTAACCGACTTCTATTCAAGTTGTACATTCAAAAACTTGCCTCCTTGGTATCCATGTTTCTCTGTACCGCTATTTAAATTATAAATCACCCACTCAGCAAGGCACAGTATATACTCCACTGCATTACTTTGTAGTTCCAGGCTTGACCAGCATGGTCTGGAAAGCAAAGAAGCTGTCCTGACCTCCTCCTAGGGCCTGGGCCAGGAAAAAAAAAACTTATTCCTTCAGCATATAACCTCTTGTCTTTGTTGCGGGTAGCAATTGTCTTGCAGGCCTGGAAAAGGGCATATCTATGAAGTCCTTGCAAATCTGGGATCTGTGCTCGCAATGGATGTAATTGTCCTATCTTATATAACCACTGATATTTCATCCATACAAAAAATTACTACAGACCGAGGACAAGGAAGAACATCATTTTTATTACTAACTTTTACTGATAAGTCCATAGCTCTGTTAGATGCAACATTTCAGGTAGAAAGGTTTTTTGAAAGTTAACAACTCTGCTTTGATTTCATGGCAACAATACAGTCTTAAGAAGCCATTAAAGATGAAGAGAGCAAATTGTATCAGACAGTTTTTATGCTGTTTCTTCAAAAATTAGAGTCCACGCTAGGATTTGTGAGAATGACAGAGGTAAGGTTTTCTATCACATAAAAAAAAAGTCTTACCCCTGACCAATTTTTTCAGTAATAGCTACGATTTTGATGCAGTTCTACCTTAAAAAAATATGTAAGTGTGACCTGTCACTTGAAAACATGGTTGGGGGAAGAGATGAGGAAAACTAATAGTCCACATACTGCTCTTTTAGTCATCTTCTAAGAACTCCATCAGCTACAAAGTACATGAGCTTTACCATTTTAAAAAATTGACTACCTTTAAAATGACCGAATTCCCAGAAAAACAGATAAGAGAGCGTAAATCAGACTAGAAGCCTTTTAGAACAATTTCTTTTCAGATGAAGGGAAAGCTGAAAGGCTGCATAAACGGTATTTCACCTAAGTTACAACATGATAGTCAAGAAAAGGTGTTGATTTTCTATGCGGTAAAATCCAATTGTCAAGGACAGAAAGGACTGCATTCCCCAGGCTGAGGCAAGGTGTGCCTGGCTATCTAAAGTCATTGCATCTGGCAGCTCCAGCAGATGGGGAATGGGAAGTTATCCATTATGTTCTGAGGTCATATTTGCTGTTTCTGAGGAAGTCTAAGGACTGCTGGCCATTCTGGATTGTGGGGACAATCAGGATAAGGGGAGTGAATATCAAAAGAATGTCCTCAGTGCTATGCAATGCTATTTGGCTGAGGTCACCTAAACCCTGCTCTTTTCACATTAAAAAAAAATGTTTAAAAAATCAAAACCCAAGTTTGATCCACAGACTGGAAAAGCAAACGTATTCCCTCTGACTTAAGAGGTTTTGAAAGCCTATGGTAGTCACTGCCACTGGTGAGTGGTGTGAGGTTTCAACAAGCCAAGGCTTATGATCATGGCTAATGACAACAACACCTTAATGATCCCTAGATTTTCTGTTGCTACTGAAACTCAGTTACTGAGACTTATCTAAAAGTAAACTTCTGGTAAGTTAATCGGTATGAAAATACAAAGAGCCCTTCTTGTTTCTTCCATAGGACTACACCCTGACCATGTATTTTCAGCAGTCCTGGAGGGATAAAAGGCTCTCCTATTCTGGAATACCTTTGAACCTAACTCTGGACAACAGAGTTGCTGACCAGCTCTGGGTGCCGGACACATATTTCCAGAATGACAAGAAATCATTTGTCCATGGGGTGACAGTGAAAAACCGAATGATTCGACTCCATCCAGATGGGACAGTCCTTTATGGCCTACGGTACGTTGGGTTTTTTAATCAGCTACATTACTGTCCTGGCAGAAGTGCAGGTAGTACCAGTGTCACTTTCCTCTCCTTCTTCCCAGTTTCTCAGTGCAGCTGTATGAGTCAGCACATACTTCATCTAGATGACCACATCACACCCAAGAATTTTCCACAGAGCATCAACACTATCTTTAATAACTATATCCATAACTAACAAAGTCTAATGCCTCTTTTTTTCAGCTCTTCTGAGTATATTTAAACTACTAAAAGAGTTCTTTATTATGGTTATCACTTGGTAATCAATCACAGTTTAGACCATCACTTACTTCCTTCTAAAATTTCTCCAACAGTTCTTTAGGACAATGTGAAATTAAAATTTGGAGTCATCTGAAGAAATCTGACCAACATTTGGTAGGGAATAAAAAGAAGATATTTGTAAGTTTGAGTTAATTATTTAAATATTGTCTATATATCTGAGTATAGGTTTTCTTTAATCTTCCTTGGTTTATAACTGCCTCTTCACACCACAACTGCGTCTTCATACAGTGCAACCCATATTCACCCCTGTAGATAAAAATATATTCTGAAGTTTGAACAGGCACAGTCTGATTATAAGGTACACAGATGTGAAATTAAAACTATGCCAAGCTATTTGTTATGTTGAGAATTTTGCAGAGCCTGAGTAGGGCTTTATTGCATTATTTTTGAAGTTAAGGTAGCTTTGCTTGGAAATAACATTGTCTGTCTGAAAGAACCTTTGATCACTCTTGTCATTCGACAATAAAAATAATGTCTGGAGAATATAAACCTGAAAGCATAGTTCAGTTAATCAGAAAAAAAGTTATAAAGCATAAAACTTAGTTGAAATACCTCAAAAATGTACCTAAGATAGAATTAGAAAAAAACCCCAAACTACTGCAGCAGTTCAAAATGAAAATAATATTTGGGAAAGTATAACTTAGAGCTTACTGAAAATAGAAATTTGAAATTACCTTTTAGCCTATAAAAACATAACCTTTTAAAACACAGCACTACCCATGCAGAGAAAGCCTTCCAACCTATCAATTCAAGCTTCTCAAGAAACAAGAAATTATTTAAAAATTATTATTTTGGCTAATCATGAGTTTGCTTTTGAACCTATCAGATTCCCAGGCAGTGCATCAGTTGCTATCAAGAACCACACAGTTTAATATAGCTAGATCTGTTCTGGTACAGAAAAACTGCTATTTCAGTTGTGAAAAAGAAAACAAGGGACCCATGAGGAATTAGTTGTTCAACTAAAGGCTGTCATTAACATCTGCTAAACAGAGCATTTGAAAAATACATCTTTCCCATTGCCTTCAGACCTCTATAGTTCTTTTCAATCAAATTGACTCCTGCAGGACAGTTACCATGAGAGGAATTTTTGGCCTGATAACTTTTCAAAATATTTCTCCTTTTTTTCTTTTTTTTTCCTTTAAGGCCAGGAAGTAAATTTATGTAGATTCTAGAATTTGCAAAGTGGCAAGAATGTGCATTAGAGGCAAGCACTCCCTCACAGGCAGTTGTATATACAATATAAACTACACCTTGAAATGTATGCCATGCATATGCTTCCACACACACGCTGTACATTGGATATCAATAACGGTCTTCTGCAGAAATAGCAAAAGAGGCTGTGACACATCTGGTGAACCTGCTGCCAGTCCTCTCATGTGTTTCATCCACAAAGCAGCAGCATGGCCAAGAAGCTGTGACCTTGCCCATGCTCGTCCTCTCAGAGGTGATCAGGCAAACCTCCAGTGCAGCAGCAAAGATGGTCAGCTTCACATAACAAGGTTGCTAGTTCATATGATCGAATAACCATTCACATTTGAATAGTTAAGCAACAGTTCCGCAACCCTGCAACAGCTGCAGTTCTGCACGTTAATACCCCAGCCAATATCTATCGCTTCTTGTGGTAGGAAAACCAAATAGAAAAACCAAAACAAAAAAGGCAGAAAACCCCACACTAATATAAAGGGTAACCTATATCCCACACACTTGCAGTTCGGTACTATGCAATTCCCTTCTCCTCCCTTAGCCCTGCCTCATGCCCTTAACATCCACTGCCACAGGAGCAACTCTGAGTCTCCCAGATTTCTGGGCTTCCCCACCTTCTCACCCAGGTTTCTGGGCTTCTCCACCTTCTCACCCCAGAGAAGGCAGCACGGTCTCAGGATGCAGCAGGGCCAAGTGTTGCTCGGTGTGCCCGTATCCACTGACGGCATTGTCGTCACCAACCACATCATAAAAAAAGTGCTGAGCTGTCAGGTCTTTTTCACAGGTTGAGCTGGTGTGCCATGTTTTCTCCGGGGACAAGGCAGCTCTTTAGATTCATCTGGTGAGTAGACTTTGGCCTGTAGCTACCACACATATAGTGTCCCCATCCCACAAGAAGGATCTGATCAAAGACAAAACTAGCAAATGAGCAGGAGAAAAAATGATGTTAAGAAACATTAAAACTATTTTCATATGACTTATTGCTTTAAACTTGCATTAGTGGTCACTTTCCTCATGGTAATCAATATGCTTCTGTGAGCCTATAGTTACCTTTAGATCATATGAACATCAATTTTTTCATTTGCTAGATGACACATATGCCTCATAAGAAATAAAACATGAGAAAACACTGCAGAAAATGTTTTTAGGTAAAATTCAGCATTGCCCGTTAGAAATTTGAGCACAACTCCGATCTTAGTCTCACAAGTAGAAAAGAAACCATGTAGCATATTAACTTGCACTTAGTTTCTGTGCAGTAGGGAGAGGGAGGACAGTATCACCAAACTTCTCATAGGTTGTGACGTGTGAGTTTCATTTTCCTTGCTGAAGACAGATCGTTGGCCAGGCATGACTTGAACAAGAAAGACAACACCGATTACACTACAGACCAGGGTCTGAGTTCCCAACAAATTAGACAGGGTTTTAACCCATCCCTCAAGGATGATTTAAATGCTTCCTTTCCCTCATGCCTCCTATTCCCCAAACAACTTTTCTATTTTTGGTTGAGTTAATGTTTCTGTTCAGGCTCAGATATGAAATTATACTGGCTTCTTTAAAAAGAAATTGGAACAATCATAGCAGCTCTAAATAACCTGCTTTGTTTGCATCCATGTACACAGCAGTTTGTCATCGATGCAATGTTCAGTCTCAACAGAGTTGAGGAAAAATAAACCAAGGTTAGTCGTTTGGTTCTTAAGATGAATAAACAACGGAAACATGGACATAATACACTGGACTGGTTTTAGATCATGTAACAAAGCATTATCACTTCAGTATGCCTCCATTACAGTATTATTTCTATGATGAACTGAACAACCCCTTTAGCTATTTTTTCCAGTAACTTTCAGCTGCCATGTCCCCACAGTTTAAAAAATAATATATGCTATAAACTTGTGCAGACACAAAATACTCCTAAACCTTCTGCCCTCTAAAATTGTGCATTGCTGTTTTGTCTCTTGCTGCAAATTCTACTTCTGTTAATTGTTTGTAGTAGTGAAACATATATAACCTTACTAATCAAATAACTCTTTCATCCTTTTACCCAAGCAACCACACACACAAACACGTTTAACTCCATGTTATTATTTCCACTGAATTCCATTTCAAATATGTCAGGGAAGTTGAGTGTCACTGTTAATTATTATGTACCTGAAGGGTGTGATTCTTCAGTTTCTGTCAAGTACTCCCACCAGCAGCTATTATCATTTTCTGTGGTGTAGACACCTGCTTCCTAAGAGAAAAAAAAAATTCTCTTTGAGTCAATGTGCAAACCTGCAGCACTGTGAGGATGGTATATGAGACAGTTCTAGCCTGGTCCCAGTACAGCTGGTAAAATACTGAATACTATTTTATTTATTTATACCTAATTTTCCCCCCATTTTTAGTAAGTGATTGGATCCCATTAGCTCTAACCCCTTTTGGCATTAGCAGTGTCTCCCATTACTTTTATTGCCTATTCAGGCAAGATCCTCTAGAAGTCTCTCCCGAATCTCTAGATTCTCAAACCAACACATGCTGTTGCTTCTTTTGCTTCTCGTTTCTCACCCTTTTCCAAGTAAGATGCTAGACATGTAATCTGTCTTTGAGATATTTAAGAAAACATTAATAATTTATTGTACTGAATTCTATGTTCAAATTCTTATGTCATGATGTCAAGAACGGAAGCTCTGATTTAAATCATACTTTCCTAGTATTTTATGACACCTCTTAATTCTTCTCAGATTTTCACTAGCAGAACAATGACATCTTGTTGCTTTGGAGACATCTGTTCTTTTATCATGACATTGCCTCGAAATAAACAGCAGAATTTCATCTGGTGTGCTGGAAGAAGCATATCCTTGAAAAGTATTAGTTGTTAAGAAGCATAACATACCTTCAATAATACCTTTACACAGATTTCTCTCCCTTGTGATATTCAGACACCAATATGACTTCCATTAGAGCAAGTCTTTATTTCAAGGCAGGGAGACTGAGCATATCATGACAAGATGTGAAGCTCTGGCTTGGAGCATTGAAAACTTCTGGTTTCAGTGAGACCACCATCTTTAAACAGCTACAGCAGAGGATGCAACTTTGCTAGACACTGCTGCAACTGCAAGAGGACAAGGGGAAGAATGATCTTTGCCTTCAATGTAAGGACTTACTTCACCACTTCTTACACAAGTAAAATCTTCTGTGATGCGAACACTGGCAAATGAATCCACCTACCTCCAACCAATTCACAAATGCGAATCGACTGATGCAACATTGGATTTACCAACCACTTATTTATGCAATATCCATGGAAGCCCATCTAGCATATCATAGAGGTGGAATACAAAAAAGCTATATTTAATTGCTAAATGTTTAGGTTTTAAATATAATCTTAAAAGTGAATTTTAGTGGGAACTTCCCTTCTTGACTGCATCTATTTTGGTGATATAGCCGTGAATGTTACTAAAGAAATTAGCTAGACCCATGTTTACATCTTTTATTACAGGGAATCTTAATAGTTTGTGGGTTGCTTTTGCATTGCCATAATTTGGGGCTATGGAGTTTTGGTTTTCCTCTAAACACCTTCAGGAATTTTCTTAAAGAGTCAGTTATTGAGTCCTTTTGAGGACAACCCGTCATGTCAACAGGTAACCCACTTACACTGGTACTCAATAGATTGTCCTACTTGTGTTATTAAACAGCTCCAGCCAAAAAAAAATACTGCAGTTTATTCTAAATGATAAAAAAACATGTCATCTAACTTAAATGAAAAGCTACACTTGTTTCACTTCATAAAAATACAGAACAAACTATAAAGAGTTATTTTATTAGATGATAGTTTTGAAAATGCTAAAAAATATTTCTTCCATGTATCAATGGCAAAAGATTTAGCAGTGAGCATTCTAAGACTCAACCAATTTGGGACTTCCTTCATATTTTTAAAACCTAAAGATATACATGAATTGCAAAAATAAGTCAATCAGTTATTCACCATTTCTTCCACCTCTCAGAACATTTCAGTCTCAGAGGGTCAGTTTTCAGGATTCACAGTCAATGAAGACATTCTCAGTGTATAGCCATTAGGAAGGGGTAGGGATTAGTGGGGGCATTCACATGCACACTGTGGGTGCCTGTTCAGCCTGTCACAGGTCACACTTTATCTGCTGCAAACTTTCTTCCAACAGGCCTTCCAACAAGCATATGTGCCTGTTGGGCAATCAGCACGACCCCTTATCACAGGCAGTGCACTGCTAGCAGCAATTCTTCAACTCGGAAGGGAAAAAAGGGAAGAAGAGGACACAGCAAATTGATCCTGAGGCAGAAGGATTGTCTTTGTCCCTCCAGCTGCTTGCAGACTGTTTGAATTGTCTGTGTCACTCTGTGAATTCTGTTGTCATCTCCTCTTCCTAGTCTGTAACCCAGTCCTTGGCCGTAACATAGCTGGTGTATGATGATCACAGAATCATAGAATTTTTTAGGGTGGAAAAGATCTTCGAGATCATCAAGTCCAACCATTAACCTGATATTGACAAGTCTAGCACTAAACCATGTCCCTAAATGCCACATCTATATGTCTTTTAAATACCTCCCGGGATGGTGGCTCCACCATTTCCCTGGGCAGTCTGTTCCAATGACTGACCGTCACCCTTTCAATGAAGAAAATCTTCCTAATATCCACCACCTCTGAGACAGCTTGAGATCCTTTCCTCTTATCCCATTATTTGTTACTAGAGATCAACTCCCCACACCTGGCTACAACCTCCTCTCAGGTAGTTGTAGAGGGCAATAAGGTCCCCCTTGAGCCTCCTTTTCTCCAGGCTAAACAACCCCAGCTCCCTCAGCCGCTCCTCATAAGACTGGTGCTCCAGACCCTTCACCAGCTTCATTGGACACACTCCAGCACCTCAATGCCTTTCCTGTAGTGAGGGGCCCAGAACTGGATGCAGGATTCAAGGTATGGCCTCATCAGTGCCGAGTAGTGGGGGACAGTTGGTGCCCTAGTCCCCCTGGCCACACTATTTCTGATACAGTCCAGGATGCCATTGGCCTTCTTGGCCCCCAGGCACACTGCTGGCTTGTACCCAGCCAGATGTCAGCCAGCACCTCAGGTCCTTTTCTGGTGGACAGCTCTCCAGCCACTCTTCCCCCAGCCTGTAGTGCTACCTGGGGTTGTTGTGACCCAAGTGCAGGACCCGACACTTGGCACTGTTGTACCTCATCCAGTTGGCCTCAGCCCATCAATCCAACTTGTCCAGATCCCTCTGCAGAGCCTTCCTGCCCTTCAGCAGTTCAACATTCCTGCCCAACTTGGTGTCGTCTGCAAACTGACTGAGGGTGCACTCGATCCCCTCATCCAGATCATCAGTAAAGATCTTAAGCAGGACTGGCCCCAGTATTGAACCCTGGGAAACACCACTCATGGTCAGCTGCCAATTGGATGTAACTCCATTCACCACCACTCTCTGGGCCTGGCCATACAAACAGTTATTTACCCAGTGAACAGTGCACCTGTCCAAGCCACGAGCAGACAGTTTCTCCAGGAGAATGGTGTTAGAGAGAGTGTCAAAGGCTTTTAATAATGTCCAAGAAGACAACACCTGCAGCCTTTCCCTCATCCACTACATGAGTTACCTTGTCATAGAAGGAGGTAAAGATATGCCTTTCATAAAGCCACATGGCTGGGCCTGATCTCATGGTTGTCCTGCACACGTTATGACACGCAAGATGATCTGCTCCATGACCTTCCCTGGCATTAAAGTCAGGCTAACAGGTCTTTAGTTCCCCAGAACTTCTTTAAGGCCCTTCTTGTAAAAGAGTGAGCAATGACCAGTACCAAAACTGGGAGAAAACAGTTGGCACCAGCACTCAGAAGACAGCATGTATGGCCAAAATACAGATGCATTTGTTAACCAGGCTGTAGCTGCAGGAGAAAGAGCTACAGCTGTAGCTGTAGGAGGAGCTACTCCTTACTCTTGGCAGTTACCAGATGGAAAAAAATACCGATGTGCACTTACACTTTCTCACATTTGAGCAAGGACTCCTCCAGTCTGCACATTTGTAAAGTAAAAACAGACAATGTCTGTATTTGCCCAACAGCTGCAGCACCATCAATATATTGCCATAAGCTGAAATGCATTTTCAGGATTGTTCTTACCATCTGTAAAACTGGATAATTTTACACAGGTCACTTCCCACACATTGCAGTTAATTTGAGAGAGATTGATAGAGATTGCAAAGTGGTTTATATAATACATTTTGAGAAAAAAAAAATCACCTCAATACAGCTACGGTCTGCAATTTACTGCATGAAGCACAACAGCACTCAAGCAAGCATTGGCATACCAAGATATAACTTATTTTTCACACAGAAGCTGAGGTATTTGCTTGTCTAAATACTACTGAAAGCACAAGAAGGCAGTACAGGTGTATTCTGTCTCACAGCTCCATGCAAGAACCACAAAGAAACACCAGGGAATGAGATGCTCTCAGCATCACTCATTTTCAGTGAATGGGTGAGCAAATCTAACTGAAGAACAGCTACATGCTCTAGTTTAGAGGAAAAGATGCTACATGCTCTAGTTTAGAGGAACAGAATAGGAGAATCCTGCAGAAATTGTATTTGCTCGCTTTGTTTTTCAGACACAAAGCGATGTGTAGTTATATTCAGCCACCACACAAAAAAATAGCAAGAATAAGGGAACTGTAAGCAAGTCACTCCTAAGTTAGTGAAAAACAACAACTGCATTATGCTAGTTCAAGACAAATGTACTTTTTGATAATTTTTTTTAATTATTATTTCCTCCCCAGGCTGGGTGTCCACTGAAACCATCTAACTTGCTAGCAGCAGGCAAGATGGCAGTAGCAGCACAAAGCTGTGCTTCACCACTGGACCTCCTGTATTTCAAAAATGTTTTTCAGATCCAGACAGACTTTCCTCCAGCTTAGATGCTGAAACCCACATTGTACTCCCCACCAGCTTAGTTGCACAATCCTCTCCAGAAACAAACACTTCTCCCTAAACCTGCCTCCTCTAGTTCCTCCCAAGATTCTTCATGCCGAGCCTGAAGTTTCTTATTCTCCTACATAATGTACAAAGATGGAAAAAGACAGAGGGCTACAGAATGATAAAGATGATAAATCAGTGGGAGACCAGCACATTTAGTCCATTTGCCGCATGAAGCTCATTTCATCATTGTTTTACTTCTCTGGTATTTAGTTGGGCATTGGTGGGAAACTATGTACCATGTTGCTCTGTATTCGACCCTAGAGACTGCTCAACTGCTTAACACCAGGGCTGGAAATCCAAGAGACAACTGCAGTTCAGGCACCTCCTCACTCTGGAGCAGCTGAATTTGTAACCTTTTTGCCACATCTGTGTAATGCTGTCTAAACAGTGAAATATAATCTTGTTACTACTTTACTCACAGATTTATTATACAGAATGTAACATATCAATTAACACAGAGTCTTATAATTTCTTTAACATCATTTTATGAAGAATACCTGAGACTAAGATCATCATAGTAATTTATAACTGAAAGCACACAGCTGAAACTGAGAAATTTAAGACAAAAGTGAGTACAACACTTAAATTTATGGAGCATCATTTATGTAGACCTTTATTACTGCAGGTAAGTTAGAAAACCTGCAGCTGCTTATGGGCTTCTATGGGTAGACCAAAAATACTGCTTCCAAAACATGGAGGTTTTATTCAGCATCAAGCACAAAATGGAGCTGGCAGGCTTGATAAATTTAAGTGGCAAATTGGTAGTTAATAAATAGCACAAATGGAAAAGGAACACTGAAAACATCTAGGCCAAAGAAGAAAGTGAGGGTCTTCTCCAGCTGCCAGGGCCAAGTAAGTCCCAGGTGTAACTCAGAGACAGCCTTGCTGTCTTCCTTTAGCACAAATAGCTTCAGAAACAGCCAGGGTGAATCCACTGGCCGTCCATCCCAAAAAGAGGTGCTTTCCTCTCTTGGGATGAAAGGAGAGGATGTACAAACTGAAATCCCTTCAGTGGCACACACAGCAAACCTCCCCACTCTTACTCCCAATGTAGAGCAAATATGGCAGAAACATGCAGCTCTGTAGGGAGCAACTATTCATAAACTCCATGTACTGAGTTATCAAATAATTACCTGTATTTGATTTGGAACGTTTTCCTCCAGTTTCACCCAATTTTATATTTATTCCATGTCACATAATAGTTTTTTTTAATACATACCTTAGGGAAGATGGGGAAATGCTTCAGGTTGAATCCATCTCTCTAGAGAGTGTATAAAAGAAAAACAACAAACATGCAAGTACTCAGCTTTAAATATGTGAGCAGTGGCTCTTATAATTAGTAGTTAAGTACATAAGCATTCTGGTGGAGTCAAAACTAGCTTCACAGGCTTGAATTTCAGCACAAGCTTTAGATGCTGTAATTGATTGCAACTATCAAGTACAGCACTTTGAAGAAGTAAATAAGCATTTTGTAGAGCAAAGCCCACTAGGCTTTTTTCAAAGACCACTTAATTCAAGCAGATTCTAAATCAAACTCAGATTACTGGAATGATATGTCAACTATTTAAGTATAGTAATATTTTTTAGAAACTATTTAACCTCATTAATACCATAAAAAGAACAATTGAAAAATAATTAGACAACATTTTAAAAATGTTTAATTTTAAAGATGAGAGACACTGCAGAGTATGGATTACATTATCTCATCACACCTTATCATCTTGGTATAAATTGGTTTTCTTATTCTCTATTTTATGGACTGCGTTCTGCCTACTAAACTTGAGCAAGTCCTCCCTTTCTGCCATATTAGAAGTGCAAATGCCTTCCAATACTTTGAAATTATTACTCTGCCACTGTCAACCTAGCCTGCATCAAAATTGCACTTCTGAATATAAAGGTCTTCAACTTATTTATTTTTAACTATGTATAACTTTTAAAAGAACTCCAATCACACTAAATCTCATCTCTAGTGTGTATAAGTAATGCTGTCATAGTTGGCCCAAACACATTTGGAGACAAAAATCAAGTAAAAAAAAAAAAAATTAATGGCAGAGATTAGCACTGAAGTACTTTTGATCAAGAGGAATTTCAAATAAATTTATATAAACACTCTAAGAATCACTTAATCCAATAATAGTTTGGGCATTTTTACAAGTATTTCCTTCTTTGCTTGCTTTGAGCAAGTAGGTGTCAGATGAGAAAGGAACTGTTGTGTATTTATTATCTCAGTTTTCTCCTCTCACAAACTCTAAAAGTTCAGATGCAGAGATATCTTATAATTGAGTAACCAGAAAGAAAACCTTCACAAGCTTTTCACAACCGAGCTATGTAATTCCTATTGTATCAGTGTGACCAGTTAGATACACACTCTTGCAGCAGCACATATTTAATCTGCATCTTCTGGAAGTTACTGCTTCAATTTGCATAATGTCATAATATTTGCTTTCTCCCTGAAATACTAGATTTTTAACACACTTCTTGTTGCTTATACTTTGCAAAGAACACCAAATGGACATATACAGTTACAACACTTACTTGTATTTTTGAAAGAAATAGGCAAAAGTGTTTCAAAAAACTACTGCAATTTAACTTATAGTGCTGGAATATATTGTTAGCAGTACAGATTATTTCGTATATGTTTTTATATAATGCTATATGCAGGTACATAACAACATAGATCTATACCGAATCCTAATATGTTAACACACTTTTAGTACATTTCATATCACAATGCATTTGGTACATACCACAGTGTGTGTGTTTTCCAGGTCCTGAAGTTCCTTAAAAAGCCATTTAAAAAGCTTAATAAAAAGCACTTCCCTTTAATAATAAAAATTTTAAAGGGACAGTAATTAAAGCTGTGCTTTGCTGCAGGTTTCCAACTTACATACTATTAATTCTGAGCACGCTGAGAACAATTAATATTGAAGGATGAAATGTAAGTTCTTAGCTGCTTAAAGCCAACCTCTCATTTAATACTGATGTTGATTCATGACATCAATGAAAACCAAGAATCAGAGGGGCGTGGGATGAGGGATCAATTTGTACCATTTCTGTGCAACAAAAGTATCAGGCAGGTAAATTAAGGTCGTGGGGGAGGCAGCAAATATTTTACCAGACCTGCACCAAACTGATGAATCCACTAGGATCCAAAAGAGGGAAGAGTCTTAATTTAGATGTTCTCTCTAAGAGACAAGCACTTTGCTAACGAACACTACCTGAAAGCTGCTGAAATCCTGAACAAATGCTGGGACAGCTCATTCACTAACAACATAATAGTGAAGAAGGAAAATTAATAAAAGATGTCAGGTTGTGGGTGCTGCTGTTCTCAGAAACATGCCCTTGCTCACATAGCTCACAGCCCTCAGGCCGTGTCTGCTCTGTGCCATGGCATGCAGAAGGTTGGCTGGTGCCATATGAAGTGTTTAAGGATATCAATAGCAAGAGCAACCCTGCATTGCTTAATTCCCTAAGACAATCAAATACAGTGTTTATAAGTAATTTTAAAACCAATTAAAAACCATTTTCTGATGACAATGCAAAGATGCGAATAATAATGCATTAAAAATGTTTTAAGCCAATGTATTTTTAGCATTCACTCTTGTATAAATATCTCCATTTAAAAAGTGGATTGGCCTTTATTCTCAAAAATCATTGGCCAAGTTTAGAAGTAGTTGCAAGAGAATTCACAATCCAGATAATAGCCAAGCCCTTGAGTGTAATAAACTATAAATATTAGTTTTAAAATAAAATTATTAAATATAAAATTAATTAATTAATTATAGTAGAAAACACAATAGTGCATTCCTCTATTTGGCACTTCTGCTATAGTACCAACATATATGGTGTTATAACTCTAGGGCCAAAATGACCTCATTTTAAGAGGCAAAATATTTGACAACTAGAATGTTTTAATTTACAAAGCCGTTAATATGGTAAGATTACCAAGTATTGCCACAGCATTGGTAATACAAATCCACCTTAAATTGCCAGTCCGATCTCATTTTGTTAGACTGAAGTCTACCTGAGCAGACAGGAGGTAGGTACTTCAAATACAATTTATGTAGTTATATTACAAATATAATTAGACACGTTCTTTCAAGGAAGAATCTAGAAATATCAGAAGTCCTGGAATTACTCGGAGCCTAAAGCAAGTGTCAAAAGTGTGGACAAAGGAACTTGAAATTCACTCAGCAATTAAACCTATAGTAGGTAAATTTACATGGAAGTCACCTACACAGGAGTCTGAGCTGACAGTAAACTATTCCTCAACCTCTGGGTAAATCATGAGGCAGCAACATCAGCTGCAGCTCCCCCAGCCTGGATACAGCGTTGTCTACACCCCGAGTGGTTGGTTTCACCTCAGCTGAGGTACGTGCTCACAAGTCAGAGTAACACAGCAGTTACAATCTCCACCCTCTGTACCAAACAACATGTCCCAGTGACAGAGACATTGGCTCCAATTCTTGAAATTCCATTAGAAAAGCAAACAACAAACTCCCAAATACAACAACAACAGAAAACAAACACACAAACACACTCCCCCCCAAAACTATTAAATAAAACAGAAACACACTGAAAAACCACACAAAGGTCCTTTTTAGAGTCAGGTCAGTAAGAATATACATTTCTTGCACTTAGTTTCTTCTTGGAAAAACAGCTAAAACCAAGTCAAAACAAGTACAAATTATTTGTGCTTACTGATTGCAAAACTGTATGTTTCTCATATGTGAAAAGCGTCCAGTTCTTAATATTCACAAAAAAATGCCAAAGAGAAATTTTTCCAAGCCATTTGCATGACAATAGGCTTAGTTCAACAAGACACCAGCCATCCAAGGAGCTATATATACACCCTCTTCTATTACCATCAGACAGAGGAGTTTATAATCTGAGAAGATAAGTTACGTACAAAGGGTGAACTGACATCTCCCATGCATCACAGCACAAGCAGAAGAAATTTGGGGAAGTTTAAACCCCTTGGCACTTCTCAGGCCTGAGAAATTTAACTATCTGATACTCCCATACGTGCTGCTGATGTCTCTTTTAGCGGAGTCTCTCTAGCCACCTCTGAGAGCGTGGTCACAAGAGACTGCAAATGCAGCATTTTTCATAGTCTGTAGATAGATGGATCTGTAAGCTATGTGAGACAGTGTGATCAAATGGCTATATTGGAACCATAAATCTGCTTCCAGTCTTGTTCCTATTATATTTGTATAAATTGAGAACCTGGAAAGTAAATCTGTTCTGGAAATCTTCGTATTTTGAGGTTTATTAACACATGTGAGATGTTTCAAATTTGTTCTCAGATTTGCTGGTAAGCCTTTTTACAAACAAATCATATCTTTTAAGGCTATCGATTTTTTAGTAAAACAAGAGACAATATTTAACAGTTTTTAAAAGGTCTAACAGTTATCCAAGTGAATCACCCATCTATCTTCAATGCTGTGTTTATTAGTTTTAGTATCTTCTGATCAAGGGACAGAAAGAAAAAGTTGCACAGAATTTATTGGTAAGGATTTAGTTCAAATAATGTCTTAACCCATGTCCCATTACTTTCTTCTCTCAGAAAACATCTGTGTAACACACCTTTGGAGTCCAGTAAAAAAAAAATCTCAATTTCTGTTTTTATTGGTCCTAAAATATTCTACAAGAAATATTTAAATATCTGAGTAAATGATTCTGAAGAAATATTTTTGACTAATCTCTAGTCAGACTTTTTGAAAATAGGGGGAGGGGAGAGAATTGTCAGATTGCTTCCTGAGAAAATTCCATTGATCTCAGCTGGCATAATTTCAAATACAGTTGGCTGTTGGTTTACTTGTCTCTAGTTGTTGAGACTGAAAGAAGTAAATGAAAAAGCTATAAAATTAGCACTTTTTTTTTTTGGTAGGATTCTAACATGTTATAGCAATATTTCATTTTTTTAATTATTTCTTTACATGAGACTAATAATTCTGTTCTTAACACAATTAATGCTGCCTCTTCTTGATATAGGCTATAAATTTAACCAATTTGCAGAAAATTACTGAAGTGCATAAGGATTCCAAGCTCTCTCTCTGGGTTGTTAGGTGGAGTTAAGCCTAAACTGGCACAAGACCAATATCAGCCAGATTTTTTAAATATCTAAGGTAAAAATTTGAACTTTTCGCCATCTAGCTTTGGATCCAAGGAAAAGCAATTCCTACTGAAACAGTTCAAGATGAGCCAGAGGGGTTCACCGTCTAAAATCTGCTTTAACTAAAAGGCTTAAAAACCCAAACAAACAAACACCAGCAACAACAACAAAACCTACAGTAAGATAACTCAAATTCTAGGAAGTTTTAAAATATATGCTATTATCCAAGTGTGGGCACCAAGTGTGCATTAAGACTGCTAAAGATTTCTGTTATCTGGGAGCCCCCTGCTGGGACTCTACCTTGAGAAAACAAAACAAAAGGGTTTTGTTTTGAAGGTGTGTCACAGATGTTTCAATAATATTTAATTGTGCAATATATGGCATATGATCACCTTAGAGTCAATGAATGCTTAATTTCTCATCAGCAAATTACTACAAATGAGAAAAATAAGTATTTTTTCTCTGCATAACAAATTCATGTGCTTAGTATTAGTTAAATACTTAAAATTCTTTAAAATATCCCTAGTTCCAGGAAATGCATGAAGATTCAAATGGACAGCCTGTGTGCTAGATAGAAAGGATCCAAACTGGTGGATTATCTTTGTGGTTATCATTAAAGAAGCTATAAGCAGAAATCAGTTTATTCAGTTTGAATAACACAGACCAAAAACAAAAAAAAAAAAAAAAAAAAAAAAAAAAAAAAAAAAAAAAAAAAAAAAAAAAAAAAAAAAAAAAACTTACAAGAACAGTCCAGACATTAAAGCATTTCAGGACTGCAGAAAAAAAAGTAAAATATCAAAAATAATCTTTGTCTTTTGTGGAAAAATAGTAATTTTATTTCACCACCTGATTTAACTGAAAAAAATATGGAAAAGTTTTCAGGCGAGTTTTCAGGCACAAAAGCTCATATTTAGATCTAACCAAAGCAACAGATTTCAGATTAAGTACATGTTAGAACAATTACTCTGAACTCACAGATCATCAGTATTTTCTTTCCTGAAAAACTCATCTGAAATATTTCAGCAGTCACTACCTGCTTTATTCTACCAGGTACAGCCCGGCCATTCAGAGCGCTGTGCAATTAAACCACCTGGGGTTGTAAAGAGCAGCCTTTTCCACAGGCATTTTGTACCAATATGATTTCACTCTTCTGGTTATGAACAATACAGCCATAAAGCTTAGTCTCCAGATTAATATTTGAGGATATTTTGTAGGTCTCCCTATAAGCAGGAAATGTTTTCTCAATGGCAATGAAAGTTTCTGTCTTTTATGAGCATTGAGGTGATGACTGCTTGATATATATGTATAAACTTTCATTCACTAGTGATCTTTTATTCCATTTTTAATTCCCTTTTTCTATTATTTCTTAATGGCAAAATGTCAGGCTTATGTTTAAGATGCCAGTGAAAATATCAAAGCATTTTCTTGGAAAAAAAAAATCAAAGGCCTGCATGCTCACAAGATTATAAGTAAATCTGCCTGAATACTGCAGCACTGTGTTTCTTTTTCATGAGGAATAACTCAATCTTCTGCTATACTCAGTCACCCCTAGAAAATTTTATCAGTATAAGCAAATTATTTGCTAAATTGGAGAGCTGTTAGCATACTCAAAGAGACGGTCCTGACCATAGCAGAGGAGTTAAAAGATCAAAGGGAAAAAAACTTATCATAGTTCTTCTCACTATGCCAGTTATGCACTTACTTTGTGTAAAGGTAACAGGAAGTAAAATGTATATGTAAATATTCCTCCTTCTAAAGCAGTTTTAAATTAGACTCAGGAAGAATGCATGAAACTAGTAGAAGCTGCAGTATATACCATTTAAAATATAACATTTCCAAACCCATTTTTAGACCCCTCTATTATAAAAGTTACAGACTCCTTCCTTCAATAAAAAATAAGGTGTCCATTCAAGGAAAAGAAATCATTTTGTGAAACCACTAGGTAACCTATGGTATTTGAACACAGTGTCCTTATAGTGAATCATTTGCAGCTTTTAAGAGAAGGCAAAAAAAGGTCAAGCCACATTAGGCGTCTTCACCCAAGGAACTCTTGCCCTCTCAGACAATTCTGAAAGAGCAAAAAAGGGGCTGAACCTGGAGTGTAAATCTTTCCCCATACAATATGAGGAGCAGGTGAGGTCACTTGTTCTGTTCAGCCTGGAGGAGACTGAGGGGAGATCTCGTTGCAGTCTACAACTTCCTCATGAGGTTCTCTGTGGTGACCAGTGACAGGTCCCAAGGTAATGGCCTGAAGTTGTGTCAGGGGAGGTTTAGGTCGGATATTAGAAAAAGGTTCTTCACCCAGAGGGTAGTTGGATGCTGGAACAGGCTGCCCAGGGAAGTGGTAACAGAACCAAGACTGTCTGAATTCAAGAAGCATTAGAACAATGCTCTCAGGCTCATGATGTGACTCTTGGGGTGTCCTGCATAGGGCTGGAGTTGGACTTGATGATCCTTATGGGTCCCTTCCAACTCAGCATATTCTGTCATTCTGTGATTCTGTGATTACACATTCCTTTTGCATCTTGATCTGCTAGGGTGTCGTGTTTTAAGAAATGCTACTCCACCATTCAATGCCCTCACCGAGACTCTCCCAAACCATACTCCACTCACTCACTCCCATCTTCCACTCTCCCTTCCCACTCCAGCAGGATGACTTACATCATCACAACATTTCAGGGAAGAACTTCTGAACTGTGAAATCCAGTAGAAAATACAACACAGTAGTCAAGCAGCAATGCCTTACTGTATTTCTCTCTTGTCCTAGGAGAAAAAAAAAGTAAAATTACACAACCACCTCTTGGTACTCAAGAAGCCATGCAACACAGAAAGCTTATGACAAAATAACACGAAGAATTAAAAACCATAAACAACCTAATTTTATATGAAAATTCTCCTTAATGACTCAGATGACATGAGCAGAAAAGTTTGTTTGTATGAGCTTCAATCTTATTTCAGTATTTTAACACTATGGTAAAGAGCATCTCTGTCATCTAAGAAGATTTTTACTTGTTCTGTCCTCATGAGCATTGTATAAATAAAGGCACAGTAGCATTAAAAAGAATCTCTCATACTGTACTCTTAAAGCTAAAGATAGAGGAAATGGGCACAACAGCAGATACTGACTGTGAGGAATTATACGTCAACTAATTGTAGAAATCAAATGCAGTTATTTTGCTAGGAGAGAACAAATGCCTGCAGAGTCCAAGCTTGCAGAATATTAAAGATCACATAAGCACAGAATATTTTGAGTTGAAAGGGGCCCAGAATGATCATCAAAGTCCAACTCCTGGCCCTGCACAGGACAGTGACAAGAATCACACCGTGTGCCTGAGAGTGTTGTCAAAATTCTTCTTGAACTCAGACAAGTTTGGTGCTGTGAGATTACTCAAGGCAGAAGAAAAAAGGCGACAAGAAGGCCTGATAGGTCAACACGAAAACCTAAGCCAGGAAATTCTCAAAATATATAAATATCTGTCCTCATATATAAGAAGCTGAGGAAAACCAGTCTTGTCCTCATTCTGCTCATGGCTTTTGTTCATAAGACTTGCTCATTTATTTTTCTTTCATCAAGGCTTTGATTCTCTCTGCTCACAGAGCCAATAGCCAGTACATCTGCACATTCACATAACATCCATTCCTCACTTTCCACAAGTGCACACCACCATTCAAAACATGTCTAACCTTCATGATTTAAGTGAAAATCAAGCATTGTCTAGCCAGCCTTTCTATGAGAATACTCTAAATGCAGTTCTACAATCAAAAGTAATGTGTGAAGAAGTACCAAGGGATTTCATTCATACACCTTCTTGGATTTCAGATATTAAAATCTGCCAGCCCTATAAGTTGGTAAGTATCAAAAAGTATGACTGTACTGCATAATGAGGCATGGAGTGGGCAACCTGAACGTTAAGTACTTAGTTGGACCTCTTACTCTCCTACTTCAACAGGTCCACCTTTCTGGCTGTCATGTATTCCATCCATTTGCAAAACGTTCTGTGTCAAGAAGAAATTAGAATGGCTAATGGATTTTGAGTAGGACCAGGCAATCTTTCTATGAAGCTTTTAAAATCAATGTATGTTTTGAAATTGAAAAAAAATGGCAAAAAAAAGCAAATAGGCAAAATAAAGTCCTCCAAGATATCACAGGGAAAGCAGTTATACAAGCGTAAATATGCACCCTTCCTTATATTATGAAATATATATTTAATTCCCAAATAATATATATTTAATTACCGAAATAACACTCTGTATAAGAAGTATGCATGTTCTGTTTATAAAGTGACAGATGTTGTGCATTCAAGATGCTACACATCAGTCTGCTGGATCACTGGTGCACACAGCATTCAGTGAATATAAGAACACACTAAGTATCATTGTGTAAAAGTAAAGAGAAATTGTATTTTTGATATAAAGAAAGTCTAAACCCAAATAAAATAGTATAAAGCATCAACATTGGAGCAAGTTGTTCTTACCTCTTAAGATATAAGTATAGTTAAAAAATTAAATATACATATTCCAGTTTAGAACTGCTTACAATTTTTGTACCTTTTTCTTCCCCATAAGACATTTTTGGTATGCAGAACTGCTACCCACCTTGTAAAACAGCTACCACTACTGAAAGACACAAACAGTGAAAATATTCCCCTCTCAACACATCCAATTACAAAATATCCACTCCCTACCCGTTCAAAGTTATCAATACTGGTTTAGTTAACAGACGTTTTAAGATAAAAATATCTCATTGGCACAAACAACGATTTTCTTTTCAAAGCTCTGAGCTGCTCAGATGAAATCTGCATATGACTCATCTGTGTTGGCAGCCAGGAGACACTGGATGCTCTAAGTAAAACTAAGGAACTCACTCTCTCGGGCTCACTCTCTTCTCCATCTTATGCAAACCCAGCTGAAGAACTGGATGAAAAGGACAAGCTCATATAAAATGTGCACACAGAGAAGTGCACATATGTATAGATATGTTATCTCCTAATCCACATCGTGCTGATTTAAGGTCTCTCCGAGTCTCCTCCAAGTTAACCATGACTATTTCTCTTCTAGAGACTACTGCTTTCTTATAGATGCTAACAAAGGTTGATTTGCTGAACACTTCCTAATCTATTTTAGTCACTATGAACTAGTTACCACATTACCCAACTTAACTACCAGTCAACAAAAACATGTTCACAAACACTATTCAAGTTAGTAGCTCTGCTGATAGACAGTAATAGATTTTAGTTTCCATGGAAGAAGGAATAAACTCGAGGATGGTAACCTATTCGTGTAGTGCTGATGAACCTGAGAAAGGGCATATGTCTGCCTAACAAGGACAGAGAATTTTTTCTCACAGCAGAAGAGGCATTTACAGGAGACATACTTGTCCAGAAAGGAGTAAGCACTGTTAGGGAAAAGTGCTATGTAAGCCACAGGACAATATTGTCCCGGAGGCAAAGGAGTACACATCATCCATAAAACAATTCAGGTGCCAAATTAGAGGGTTAACTATCAGAAAAACATTGTTCCCCAAAAACTTCCTATTTAGTAGTTTGCCCTACTACTCCCAAGTATTTTAAGACACTTTAATCAGGTTCTGAAAGAAACATTATGAGGCAGTACTTGCAGTAGTATGAATGACAACCCAAAGGTCCTTCCCTTCCCACTACGTCTCAACTCGTTTTCTAATTAAAAGGAATGTCAGGGTATAATTTTTATTTCTATAATGTTTTAACTGACTCAATGGCAAAATTCAGAGAAAAATAAGATGTAAGAACAACAAACATGTTTGTGGCATAACAAACACCACATTGTCCCAGGTTTATTTCAATGATCCTTTGAGGTAATACACTCTTTAAACTGATTCCCTGTCACAGAATCAGTCTTGGGACAAATGCAATGAAAACATTAATTTCTTCTCTGATTTATCTAGTTTGCCAGTTACATTCCATTGACAGGCATGATAATCAGTCAGTGTTCTACACAAAAATCACATCAGCATCCCTCCCAAGTCAGAGGAGTGCAAAAAGGCAATCTAATTTCTTTGTTCATTCTTTACACTGCCAACGGGGTCAATATTTTGGCAGCAACAAAAATCCTCTCACTGAGGTCCTAGTGCAGGTTTTCATTTCCCTTTCAGTTCTCCAACAAAAGTCACCACACATGGTAGTCTAACTGCAGCAGCTCGGCTTCTTCAGATGCTCTCAAGTTTCCTCACATTATATGTATCAAGAAATAATTACTCTGCCAGCTTTACTGACTGGAATTATTAGTTTTCACATTGAACTACCTATCTGGAACAAATGAGGTATACTTATTGTCTGGACAGGATGGGAGAACAGGGGAAAACCATGAATACCAAAGACCTGAGAAAAAACATGAGAAATCAATCATACTTTATATTAAGAATTGCTTGAGTGGTCTGTAAAGGCTTGATAATTTTAGATAAGTGATAAAAGCCTATTTTAATGAGTATTAGGCCTTACAGTCAATTAAAAACATAAAGCAGTGCAATGTCATACCATAAGAAGCCATTTACTGGTGCCATTGTGTTCTTTCCTAGGTGATACACGTCATTAATGGATTTAATAGATGAGCTCACTATAAAGAAGTGTAGCCATATAAATAACGACAGATTCAAGTGGAAGCCCTCTTTCTTTTGCATCAGGGATCCTTCTGCCTCTTACCTTTCCTTCTTTTCTCCACAGGATCCCTTTAGAAAATGCTGCCTTCCCTCTCTGTTGCACTCTTCTAGGAACAAGGGCTGTAGTTTCAAACAACGTTCAACATGAAGTCCTAAAAAATCTTAAGTCAAATTTCTCAGCAGCTAATTAGTTACCAATTTCCTCTTCTGTATAGCTAAAAAAAAAAAAAAGCGAGGCTCATCTACCATCAGCCAAAACCTTAGCAATTCACATCTTAGACAGACACTTAGCCTGGTCAGTCATCTGTTTCAAAAAAAAACAAAAACCAAAAACACCAAAAAAACCTCCAAACAAACAAACAAAACCCAACCAAACAAAAAAACACAGAAGTATGTCTGGTGCCTGAAACAACATGTTTTTTACCATTTGTTTCGACCAAGCACATCCTGAAGCCTTCCAAACCAGGCTGGGTGTGAAAGATGTTGCCTAGTTTCTGCTACTGTGTTGCCTAATTTCTGCTTCTACCAAAGAAGAGGGGACAACTGAACATGTGCGTGTCTTTCTTTCACACGCATTACGTATGTTGGTGTCTAATTTGGTTTTATTTTGGAATAAAAAACAAAATAACGAACATCCCAAAAGGTACTAAATTACATTAGCATCACTGCTGCCATCTAGCGGACATCTATTCTCTCCTGAGCAGGATGGTTTTGTCTGTGGATATTACCTGCATCTGAGGAATTTCAGTAGTAACATCACCCTACTTGCATTTTGTCCCTTTTAGGACGTTTGTATAGAGAGACGGAAAAAGTTACAGATTTATCACCTTTTTTTTTTTTAATGAAAACCAGATTGAAAACCAGTTATCTCACTTCTCCCTTGGACCTTCTTTTATGCTAAGCACTTCCCATCTGGCTCACTCTCTTTTTTTTTTTATATCTTGCAACATCCTTGCACTGTCAAACTAAATTACTATTTGCAGTAAATTTCAGCTCAAACTCTAAGACACTTTTTATTGAAGCATCTTGTTTGCCCTGTTATGGTTATAGTCCTTTTGGGATATATATAATAAAAATTATTTTCCTGGGTTTATAGCTGTGCAGTAAAAATTCTCTCTGTCCTGAAATTTGGCTTATAAGAATCAAAGATAGTGCTTTTTTCTAATATTTAAAAGGTTACCTTTTAAAATTTTAATGATTTTTTTATATTTCTTGATATTTACAAGCAAGCCATTCATCTTCATTCTACTCTGAATTATCTCTGATACACTGCATTAAACAGAAATAAGGTCTTACATTATCTATAAGGTGTACATATCCAGCTTAAGGTTTTTATTTTAGAAGTTTCTTTTTCAGTCAGAGCAACATATTTTCTTGCAGACCTTTTCTCCCACCATCTCTCTCCTCATCTCCATGTTTAAGCTCTCCCTTTCCCACTGCTTCCTATTTCCACTGCTGCCCTGGACCTTCAGACTCTCCTCTTGAGGCAGAAGCCAGCAATTTTCTCATCCCATCCCTACTTTATGATAGTACTATGTAACTGTTCTCTGTAGAAGAGAATCAGACTATTCATCAAGGGTTTATTCCTTTAAATATAGTAATGATGATTAATTTACTGACAATTACTTTGAGTGCTTAGGTAAATCTTCCAAGACAACTGAAATGTGATATCCCCTCCCCAATATATTTTCATGCCTATAGCACTTAAGTTGAAAATTATCTAACCTTTGAGACACTCCTACTTGGCACTGACTGTAGAAGTCAATGTTCTCTGTGAAAAAAATATTTAAAAAATCAGTGATCTGCAGCTCTGGTCTTTTTAAGAAATTGCTAAGCAGAACATAAAATACAAAAAACTTTCCATAAGCACTAACACATGCTTAACACACTTGATAACATCTATTTGCATTCAAAAGAGGAGTCAAAGAATGATACAATCAGCTTACATTTACAACATCAAAGGAAGGGACAGTGATTCTGGTTAAAGACATCACTTGCTGCAAACAGTTCTTGGGCAGCACTGTCCTGTAGATCACACCATTATTGCAAGCCCTCATTAGAAAACTCATAAGCTTCAAAGTGCTTCAAGGAACTTCTGAACTTTGAATGCTTAAAGGAAGATCAGCAGTGACCTTCTCCAGCAAATAACGCTTCATCATTAAAAAAATAACTGAATAAAACAAAAGCAAACATTCAAAAACAGTAAAGGAGGTAAATACAATCTGTAAGAGGGGAGAAAAAGAATAAACAGCAAATGGATAACAGGTTTCAAATTCACAGTCAGTTCAGTCTAGCATAAGAGTATTTACATTTGAATAGATGGTAGCACAGAGCTGATTCTCATGCTGTAGTCTTTCATAGTTTGCTCATCCTGAATGTCTGGAATTGCGAGAGATAAGGATACAGCCCTGCAGCTCCTCTGCCTTGAAGCATGCATTAGTTATTTACACCTGCTCCAACTCACAAAATGTCAGTGACTCAGTTCTGACAGTGTACAAGTCCAAGAACTCTCCTTTTTAATTTTGCGCTTCTTGTCACTGGGTATATTTAAAAAAGAATTAAGGAGTTCTGAATTTTTTTCAGATATTTTGTGACAATGTCCACATCTCATCTCCCTGACTACATGATCTCATGATTCAGGCTTTTAAAAATATATATTGCCATATGCACTATAAAGGTTACTATGCACTGCACCCACTTCTACTTACCTTAGTCTGTGGATCCCGCAATCTCTACTGACAGAATTTCAGGTCACAGGAGTAGGTAACTCAGCAGGACTACTCATATAATTAGAGTTCTAAAGACCGAGCAGTGCTATAACTTGTGCACAGGTGCAAGAGACTAGATCAAATATTTGGAAATAGAAAACATTTCCTGGGCATACAGGAGTGAAATATCATGGATATTCCTCTTTTTTAATCAATCTTGCTTTGTACCTGTAGTTCCTGTAGAAGACCAGACTATTTTCACCCATCTTCTACAGTCTGTTAGATCCTGTGAAGGAAATTAGACCTTGTTTCCCTGAGAAAGATCTACCCCAAAATCATTCGTTGCATATGCAGGCTATATATATAAATGTGCTAGGTGAGTCAGACTCTGAAAAGAAGGATTTGGGGAAGTAAAGATTGCCTGCGATGGACCACAAGATGGTGAGGGGTAGGCTTGTACTTAAGTTGTTGACTTGGTCAAAGGTCAGAACATCAAAAATTATGGTCAAATGTTAGACCAAAGGTCCATCTAGCCCATTATCTTATCCCCAGAACTAACTAAGGGCAGATGTCTTGGGAAGGGCTCAAGATGATTTCTGATTTCTTGCTTCACCTTCTCCTCACCAAGCTACCAGGTATCCTCAAAGAGAACTCGTGTTTTTTAGGAAGTGAAAAAGACACCACATAGCTTTGTTGGCACAAAACTGATGTAATAAACTAGTGCCTGGATTATGTTAAAGAATACTAATTGAATCAAACTTAAGTGACTACAACAGCAAGAGGAGGCATATTCTTACTCCAGTCAACATCTCCTGCATCAGATCAGTGACTATTTGGACATATAAAGACACACTCACTAACCATTCTTTCTCTCTCAGATGGATGTCACACTGTGCATTAACTCAGTGGCTTTCCCCTGCCTAAGACATACTAAATGTACAACACAGGATTAGGCTCTGCTGCTGAGATAGACAGGAAACATTATTTAAGAATAGCATTTTGGCTCTTCCAGGACTTCCCTCTGAGACAAAGGTCAAGCAGCTTACCATCAATCAGCTGACTGTGGCAATTCAGTGGTGCATAAGACTGACGTAGGAGTAACTTGACAAAACTCATCACCTTGACAAAAGGTGAGCACTGCCTTCATCAGTCCTTCATCATAATACTCTCCTCAGAGATGGTGCCATTAACCATCTTTAGGGCCCAGCAGTGAGCCCAGCTGATGAACCATGTTAAACCAATCTAACAAGAACAACAGTCAACTCAGGCAAGTTCTGCCTTATTGGGCTTGGCAGATGTTAAATTGATATGACCAGGGGGAAATAGGAATGGGATAAGGAGTGTCTCAGGGGAGCTATAGGATAACATGGCAGCCCAAGCAGGCAACTCAGTAGCTTTTTGGGAGGCAAATACATTAATGGAAAGAGCTGTAGGGACAGTCATGTTTTCATTAGGTTGCGGGGTTTTTTTACAAGCCATGCAGTTTATTGATTTGACACCCTGTAGATTACCTTCTCATGCCTGTCTTTTGCTTGGAAACAGACACTTGTATTTATATCTCAGAGAAAACCAACTATTCCTTCTCTACATTCGACAAGCCTATTCACTCTCAGGGATGTTACTAGGTATGCAGGGATACACAAATCGAATAGACGAATCCCTGTCCATTACTATGCTACAGGACTAGTCAGTGGTACTATTATAGTTACTTCATCTTCTGATTTTTTTCAATAGTTTGTTGTGGGTTTGGTTTTTTTGTTTTGTTTTTGGTTGTTTCGTTGTTTCTTTGTTTTTTGGTTGGTTTGGGTTTTTTTGCTGACCACTGCAGTTATTTTTGTCTTGAAAGCAATGATTTACCCCTTGAAAGACATTGCAAAATTTCACCACGTGTCCTTTTCTGTCTGCAGCTAGACTAGCTCAAGACCTTGATACCTGAGGTTACCAACCTTACTGCTGAGCCACTCACATTTCACTCAAAGTTCAATGCAGGCAACTAAAAGGTAGATTGGGAGGAAAGGAACATGACGTCAGGGGAGGAGGAGGCTACGGCACTGCAGGCCAGTGGGAGTTGTTGGAAATTTACCATGTCAGCAGGCAGGACAACTGTAAACCTTATACATGGCATGGACAGAGAAAAAAATTTGCAGATTAAATGTACATTTTTTTCTGCCTTCCTCTAATCCTTCAATGACTTTCCCTACAAGACATCCCTTTAAATCTTAAACATCAAAATTCTTTCAGGTTCCAGAAAAATTAGGCAAATTACACCAGGGATATGGGTCTAGGTTCTGGGGTCAAACAGTTGCCAGGGGATTAAGTTCCCTGATACCACTGAAGTTAAATTACATTGATTAATTAAAAGCAATGTTTTACCTGGGATATGAAAGTCTACTTCCAGCATATACTAGAAACCCAGCTCTGCAGTAGCTAAGAGAAACATGTTTATTCTTTATTTGATTTGCAGATTTTATTTAGCTTTTAAGGAAAAAAAATTAGTCCATCCCACTTCATAAATTCATATACATTTATAATTTATGCTCTGTTGACTGACAGAAAAAGAATAAACATATTAAAATTTGATACCTGTCCTCCAAATGAAGGAAACATTTCACAACAGAATTTGCATTGTTTAGCTCTGATCATCTTCACATTTAGTTGTTATGGCTGTCTCAAATATTGCTTCTATTTCTTATCCAAGAATTGAGAATCAGCTTTTTGGCAGCATTTTGAGGAAACACTATAAGTACTAAACCATAAATCCACTTCCTGTACTCATTCTGAACTTACTTTAAATGCTCATTGATGATTTAACCCAGAATATTAAGTTTTACCATTTGTTCCTGCAAAACCTGTTGCCCTGCAGGGAAATCTCTGACGGTATTACTTATTACTTATTATTAAGGAAGTCAGTTTTGCAAATACTGGAGGTCAGTGTTTTCTTTCATATAATTTTATTTTTAGCAAAAACCCCCTTTCTTTTACAGTAAGAATATGATATTCAGAGAGTAAGGCATCAAAGCCAAGCAGTGGATCAGATAGCCTGAACCCCAAGACACAATTTAAAAAAAAATCAGCTAATTTTGCTTTTATGCTAATTTTGCTTTTAATGCTATTTATCTTGTCTGTTGGCAGTTCAGACTTCATTCCACCCCAGAATCCCTGAGTACTGAAATGAATGAAATTAAGTAGTGTAATCATATATCTCTACCTAACTGCTTGCCTTCTTTGCATAATCCCATTTTTTATTCATTTGTATCCAAATGAATCTAAAGAATGTAAGGACAGTATGGTCAAAGTCACTGTACAAACAAAATACACTAGCCCCAACACCAGAATTTAAAACATATTTTAAGAATGGAAAGCCTGGAAGAAACATATCCTACTTTGAAATATAAATAGTTCTGCTTCAAATGTAGGATTAATCCTCCACCTAAACATTTACAGAGGCTCATGATATTCAGCCATTCCCACAAACTGCTTGTGTGAGGGACTTTCAGGTCTAATCCTCTTGAACACAGATTTAATGCAGTTTTGCCCTACCTTCAGAGTATTTCCTTCCCCTTCCTGCCATTACACTCCCGTATTCTGCATTTGTATGTCTTTATTTTTAACTGATGTGCAAGCCATCAGTTACTCTCTCCTCTGAGAGAGTACAACCACTTACAGGTCTGGGATTTTACTGTATGTATAATAAAAGATTTTATTTTTTTCGTCGAGACAATTACTATGATTGCATCTGGGTTTAATTTCTCTCCTTAAACAAGTTTTGTGATTATCCAGAGCATAATGCCATTAACAATTTTATACAGCTGAGCTCTACCATGAGGGAGAAAGAAATGCTTGAAAAGCAGATTTATGAATTACAGGCAATGAATGTTGCTGGATCATGAAGACTCCTACTACAATTACAAGTAGCTAGTTTCAAGGAAGCCTAAGATTCCCAATAAAGTTTAAGCACCTCCAGCTTTAGAAGGGACAACATTGTGTCCTCCCTTCAGGGAGGAGCCTCCAGCAGCTCCCCTTGGCCTTTTCCCATTCACATGGCTGTGTAGCTCAGGCTCAGCTGGCTCGGACAAATCCTCAGGTAGATACTGATTATCATCCCCCTGTCCAGGGCACTACACCACTTCCAAAGCTGTGGGTATACAAGGGAAGCATGATCCTTTCTCCTGATGCTGGAAGCCACAAGTTTCAAGCTTCTTGACAGATACCCTCCACTACCTACCACTGTCTTTCCTGTCTCAGGTTGTGCAGCCCTTGTCTCTGCAAACTTCAGCAAAAGCCCTTTAACTCCCTCTTCCATGGAAGCACCTGCTTGTTATTGCACCAGAGAGCCACAGAAGCATTCAGCACTGCTGCTAAGGGGTTGCAAGAGTCATGAGGGGAAAGCTGCTCCCCACCTTCCCCAAAGTATGAACCTTCCCCAAAGTATGAAGAATAGTTCTAAAGCACAGAGGCTGCCTCACAGGTCCTATACAGAATGCAAAACATACCTGAGGGAGGCAGAGAGCATAGCTGAAGTGCTTTGTTTTACCTTTCCTTGTAGCATCACAAGGAGTGATTAACCAGGATGAAGGATGAGAAATTACCAATAGACAGGCCAGACAGATTTGGATCACTTACTGCTGCCAGAAAAAATAACTTATTTTTGTTTATTAACTTTCTGCTCCATAATCCAAGCATTTACTTCCAGACCCCACCTGCAATTAGCAGTACAGTGTCTTAGTAACACATACATTAACTTTTGTTCTTGGATTATATTAGAGATCAGAAACACCAAAGGATGCAGGGCACCAAAAACTGCACAGATAGTGAGAAGACAATGCAGTTGTCAGAATTCATGTCTGGGGGAAAAATTATGTAGAGTATTTAAATTCCAGGTATGAACAATTGCATTATTTACTACTACACTATTAATTTGCATTGATGTTATGTTATGATGTTATGAAAAATAGCTAATTGATGTTACTTAAGTAGCTTATGTAAAAACTGCAGAAGTCAGCCGTACGGATACACTGGCCAGTAGGAAATAGCTTAAACACTGTGGTCAAATGAGTGGTTAAGGTAACTCAAAGAATCACTGTTAAATGTATTATTAAAAGCAGGTTTTATATAAATTTATGAATGTACGACTTCACAAAGTGCTATGGAAAGGTTTACTCTATTATTTATTACGTAGATGAAGCATACAAAGGAAAATCTGACTAGAATCAATTTAGAATTATTTACTCAGAAGTGGGGGATGCAAAAGAGTAAGGGTGAAGAAGAATAAGAGAGACCCTCCTGTTGAGTCACAAAGCTCAGAGAGGGGCCCCTTGCTTTTTAAATTCCTGATAGATCCTAGGTGAGGCTGAGTCCAGTTTCAGTACCATATAGTTTAGTCTAAAGGCTTTAGCTGCACTTAATAATTGACTAATTTAACATTGGTAAAAGGATTCAGTAGAATTTACTACAGTTAACACAGTAACTTAATTATGGATCCAAGAAGCAACATTAATGTTAGACTTGCTATAGTGTGTTTCAGTCAATTCACACACACAAATATATACAGGCATAAATCTGTGTATATATAAATTTACCGAGGTATACCTGTTAAAAATTCCCCTCAAGTTCAGTGAAATACTAAGGTCAAATGCCTTGTCATTTCTCAGTGGGTGAGACTTGAACCTTGAGGTGGGGGGGGGGAGTCAGACCATGTCCCACCATCAGTTTTCAGTGACAGTTCTGCCAGTATTGCAAATTTGAGAGTTGGTGAGCTCTGAACGGCTTCCCTCTCAGAGAGAGATGCTGCTGCATCCCACTGCATTCCAGGAGAGCTCAAAGGGCCTCACTTAAAACAGCCACTTATAGAGTCAAAAAATGCTTGTTCTCTTCCATCCTGGCTGTAATCCAAGCTGGTAATTACTGGAGTTTTTAAAAAGTTCAGTAACAATGGTACTGTTTCACTCAGGCTACAATTCAGGTAAATAAGGTTCCAAAGCTGTCAGGGGATGGATGATTGTCTGTCATTCCCCTTTTTGGTCAGGCAACAGAAGTCCCTTGTACAGGCAGTGCCACCCCCACCTTAGCCAAGCAAGAGTTTCTGGCACAGTCAAGGTACACTTCACCACTCAACTCGTTACTCAAAAGCCAAAGCCTAATGGGAGTTCCTGAAATCATAGAGCAGTCTGAGGATGAGGCAGGGGTGTGTTGCACCTCTGCAGTGGTTTAGAAAACACTATGTCAACTTCTATTTCTGTACATAAAAAAATCTGGTTGATATAGGTGAACTAAATTACCATAGAAGCCAATTTATTAATTGGGAACAAAACATTGCCCTATGAAACCTTCATTAAAAAAGCATTTAACTGTGACTAATGTTAGTATATTATTACGTATGATCTTAAGCATTATTAAGCAGGTGTCTGACAAATTAGTGCTGCATGTCTTCTCATTGCCTGTCAGTAAGGTGTAGTTGGTACATGGTTAATCTAAATGAGGTCCTACCGCAGCTGAAGCCCTTGACCTTTTTTATGACAAATGCAAAACCTGTTAAGACACATGCATTTCAATTTAACGTGACAAAAATCAGCCTGAGAAAACGTATCAATATACCATTTTCATGGCACTTTGCACAGTATTCCAGAATGGTTTCATGGATGGGTTCTCATTACAGCCATTTCTAATCCTTATACTTAGATATGACAGACAAATTTTGTAGACTTAGGATATTTTGAAGCATGTCACAGTAGTAAAGCAGTTGGTGACAGCAAGGATTGTTACCCCAATACAGCATGTAAGTGTGCCTGACTTTCAGCACATCAAAAGTAAAATCTCAAGATGTGTTCTTGTGGTATTAATTAACATGGAACTGGAACAACAGGATCAAATCCACATCAAGAAAAGAGGTTATGTGCCTTTCTCTGGTAGAAATCGTTGGAGAGAGGAGGGGAGAGAGAGACCAATAAAATTACAAATAAAGTTTGACCATTCACAGCTTCAAAAGTTTTGTAAGCACTTGAGAACCCATCTATCACAAAAAAAAAAAAAAGGAAAAAAAGAGGCAAAAAACTTTTGTGAGCTTGAAAACACCAATATGATTGTCTTTCTTAAAGGGACCTTTAAGAAAGCTAAAATTTGACCCCTATTCTCATGAAGTCTCTTAACCTTCCTCCCACATGTCACAGGCTTATCAGTAAGTATTTGTTCAGATGCTTTCTGATTTATGGTATAACAAAGGGAGAGGAATTGCTTTTCAAAAAGTCTTAGGCTATGGAGAATATCTTTAGAGACCATGTATCAACTCACATGCCCTCTAGAAGGAGCAAGGATCTGAAATATCCAGCCTGCAATCATAGTTACTCTCAACATTTATGAAGTAGCCACCATACGATGTTATATGTCACAAGCCTTTGATTGCCTCATGCCATTATTAAGAGGTGATGTTCAATTGTCATAGTTAATGATAAACTGATCATAAAACCATAAAGATAATTAAAGATAAATAAGATATTACCAGTATTTCTACCGCATGGATGAAAGTGCACATACCTATCAGACAAAATTAAAACAACAGTAAGTGACAATAAAATGAAAAAAGAAAGCTGTCAGCAGTATGAGTTATAAATAGAAAATTCACAAAACAATTTGAAGGTGTCTGAATTAAGAACATTAAAAATAAGATGCCCAAATAGAAATATCGCTGAATGTTCTCCAAAGCACTTTTGCACATAAGGTTTTCAGTCAAAATCCTGCTCTACAGTATTCGGCGTATGCTCTGATGCTTTATACATTAATCAGTATATTGTGCTGTATAAATTATTTAATCATGCTTTACAAGCTCTAAGAAGCCTGTATGCCAGGAATCCATGTGCAGAACCAGTCTACATTTAAACAAAGAGAAAAGCCACTATAAAAAAATCTTGCCACCTCAAATAAGTAAAATGTGGTCTCAAGTCTCATTATTTTTTTCACCTTCCTCTTATAGGATCACAACAACAGCTGCTTGCATGATGGACCTACGCAGATATCCTCTGGATGAACAAAACTGCACACTAGAAATTGAAAGTTGTAAGTTATTGGAGGGAGAGGGTTGGCCAAATGACAGCTGAGGACTGAAAGACATTGACAGGTTAGGCAAAACAGGAGCAAGTTGGTGAAACACTGTGTGTCCAGTGAGCTTGCACACTAAACATACCCAATGTATTTCTATAATGCATAAGCCAAAATATGTTTCATTCACAATATTGGTTGATCCAAGCTTGTAAGATGTCTTTCAAAATCTCTTGTCGAGCAAGTGAAGAGTTTATTTCTTGATGATTAGCTCAGAGGACAGCAACTGAGTACTGTCCATCTTCAGCGCATAATTACTGCAGAACCTCAACTAATTATTTCACCTTGGTGCACTCATCTCTAACATAAGTTTAACATCTCTCCCACATGGTGGTGGCAGGACTGATCAATTGCTTTCACCAGATCACTTGGAGGTTGTAAGAGGAAACAACTTGATCCTTCAGGACCAAGGTTAATGAGAGCTTTGTCATTGTCTTCCATGAGCATAGGAACAAGGTGTGCACTTACAAATTTTTGTTATTAACACAGTCTCTGTATCCTTTATGATAGTAGCTTTTAGAGAAATGCCTGCTAAAGGTTTTTGAAAAGAATCTTTATTCTGTTGTTGGTCAGATCAGCTGCTGCCACTGACTGCAGAGGAGTCTGTCTAAACAAAATGGTTGAGACTACTTAAAGTCCAAGGCAAAATAATGCTGCAGTTGTCATAGAATTTCCATTTTTCACATTGCAACTGTTGTGCTGAGTCAAGAAATCTTTTTTTTTTTTTTGTAATAATACTTCCCTCTAAAAGATGAGGTTCTAGAAAGGATTAACAGATTTCCCCAAGTACAGTATTTTTGTTTCCGTTTACTGCAGAGAAAGAACAATTTTAATATTTGATGGATAGTTTGAAGTTTTAAATAAGCAAAGAAAAAAGCTGATCTGTGATTAATGAAAATAATTTCCTAGTATTTATGTCATTAACAAAAGCAATATTTTTATTGTTTGTAGCACATCCCAAGGAAATAAAATCTCTGAGCAGTCCAGTAAATACAGTTTTCATTTTGCAGAAATTCATGATATAAGATTTTGCTGTGGACTGAAAGGAGGTTGACGTCCCCAGAACCTCACAGCATCAATTTTCAAAAGAATTTTATTACTCTTCAGTTGCCTAGATCTGACAAATAAAAACATTTTCACAGTGTCAAAACAATGGAATAATTGCATATAAAATGTTTAGTAGTAGTGTAACAAAATAAAAAATTCTGAACCAAAGAGGACAAGGTAACTCTGTAGCCTTAGAAAATTTTGGGAAAGATTTCAGTTTATTCTGAACTGCAGAGGTTTTAATCGACTGTACATCTCAACATATCTGAGGTGGCAGTTGTCAAGCACTGAAAAAAAAATACAGTCAGTCTAGAGTACTCATAGGCTCACAAGAGCCCAGCAGAAGAGGAGCTCTCGGCCCAATGTTTATAGTAATTTATAATTTCTACTTAATGCCACCAGAAAAAATGCCTTATTTAAGGCATTGAAATGGCCAAATACCTTCAAAATTACTTTCCATACTGAAGTAAGTCAGTGGAAGGGCAGTTTTTAATTTAGATTTTATATTGTTTGGTAAGAAACTCGAAATGGTTTCCCAAGAATTATTTGCTTTTCCTCCTTTTCCTGGAAAGTCTCTCTACAGTAATTTTATAAATTTTCTGTCAGGTTAAAAACAACAAACCTTTTATTCCACCAGCAAAAGATTTTAATCAAGTAAACATTCACAATCAGCTTAATGATAATTATTTTTACTTGAGAGCCTTGTCTGAACACTACCTGCTCATTTATTCCTTTAGAGAACTAAAAATGGTGGGGGTTTTTTGTTTTGGTTTGGGTTTTTTTTAAGATCCTAGTGTTTTGGCGTTGCATGTTGACATGTCAGAAAGAGAAGCAGGGAGACGGTTTTGTCATGGTTCCCCATGAAACACCTCAATAGCTGCAGTGCAGAGTCTCCACAGTAGCTTATTCTCTGTTCATCATTCAACTCGTTCAAGAAAGTGTCTGGAAGGACATACTCGTTGTGCACCATATCAAACCCCCTCAACAGACACAGTAGCAAGGCAAGCTGGGCCAAGTTGGTGTTCATGTGATGAATATTTGTGTTAGACCAACATGCATTAATCTTCCCTTTACATCTGCTTTCATTTAGCCTGTCCATATCTCCATTGCCCTGAGCTGACTGAAGCACCACAAACCCACACCCCTGTGTATGAACACATATATAGCCATTTTCTTCTCCTTCCCAAGAAGCAGAGGCAGTAGGCAACTATAGCTTCCTTTTCCAGTGCTGCTCATCACCCTACTGATCTCCCCAGTCACTTTCTGATAGTTCAAAACTCTGTCTGAGTGTCATAATGCACCAATTTACGGGACCTAAGAAGTTGCTTGTTAGGATACGTGGTTGTCATCCTATCCTTGGAATTTGCAGTCCCCTGCATTTTTTGGCACAAACCAGTTTTCTTGATGTTGTTTGCTGCTGCTTAGCTCATCTTCTGGCTTAAAACTATTGGGGAATGAGTCATACATTGTGTTTCAAAATAAAGTGCATGACACATCTCCTGAGTAGCTTTTCTACCTGATCAGCGGAGGAAATGGATATATACTGTACCACAGCAATCAAAATGGATGATGATACTGAAGTTGTCTCCATACTGAATTCATACCTGTATTATTTGCTGGGAGGTAGTTGATTTGAAGACTCTGTCTCAATCATGGCTGAAACTGATCAGAGTACATAAGCATTTATCAGCTAGCAGCTCAAATAACAAATCAGATGGATACTTGACCGGTTTACACCTCTTTATTCACAAGCTTTCACATAAATGAATCTTTTTAGGGATAAATGTTCAGTGAGAATTACTATCAGTGAGACCTCATCAAGAATCAAAATTAGGATCAGACGGAATAAGCAATTAAAATGCTAACACAATCAGGGATGAGAGAATACCATGTAAATCACATGGCCAGTAGTACATCCCCAAAAGAAAATTGCTTTTCTGACCTTTTGAACACCCATATAAATAATTCATGTCTCCAGAGATACATATGTTGATATGTTAATACTTGTTGAGCTGATCACAAATGGCCAACAGGTCAAAAATGGAGACTGAATTATTTCTCATGAGTACTTAGGTCAGTTCTACTATCAACTGAATGACAAAAGCACAGATATGCTTGCCTCCTACTGAAAGCCCAGAGGTAGTATATGCATCAGGGGCATTGGCATCTTTGACAATTCTCCACCTAAAATATAACTTCTATTGCACCGCAGACCTTCTCCTCTGCACCTCTAAAACTCTTGAAAATTATCGATCATACTTGGAAGAATAGAGTTCAGAAGGGCAGGCTGACTGCTTCTTTCTTAGGCATTTGAGTACAAGTAAGCCAGTTGTCCTGTGTACTCTGTACTTAGTATTACCCGCTAATCCACTTGAAGTTACAAGGAGGCAGAATGGAGAGGGTAATTAAAGAGGTGATAACCATGACACTACTCCTCTGCTCATGCCACATGTATTAGGCATGTGGTGTTTCCTTCCATGACAGAACTGGTTTATAAGAATCCCACCCTTAAGCTCTCCTTCCAGCTCCTGCATCACCCTTCAGCTATTAAACTTTCTATTTTGCCAGTATACAAATATTCACAGAGCCAGGATGAACACAAAACTGTTAACACTTTTTTGATAAAAAAAATATCCCTTTGGTAGAAAGGCTTATCCATCTCAATTTTGGGAGAGACAGAGACAGAAATTAAATAAACTGTTCCTTAAATAAAAGGGCCAGGGAAGGTGGTGCTGTAATCACTAGGCATTTCTGGAACAGCCTGTGTAATGGTAAGCAGCATTTCTCACCACTAGACAGATCCTGTGCAGTATGGGCACTGACAAACCATTTTCAAAGCACTGGAAAGTAGTTTTGTTCATTTTTATACTGTGTACAGTTATATGGCTTAACCCATGTGGCACCAGCTTCCAGAGCAGTACTGTTGTACTGTGAGAGCTGTAGGATTTCCTTCATTCCTAAAGGATGGCAGGCAAGTGACTTCTGAGAGAGTCGTTTTTCTGTCCCAGGGTGCTTCCCTACCTCTGAAACAAGCAAGCTGGAGACACATTTTCCTCTCCAAAATCTGGGTGCTCCCCAGTGCATCCACAACAACTCTGTAGCTCTGCAGCAGTGCTGAAGCAATGCTGAAGTACACACTACCTGGCCCTCTTTTGAGTTTCCGTGTGTTTTTGAGGGTGACTTACTCCTGCTGCAGAAGGAGCATGTTCCAGAGGAACCAGGAAGTCCCACAGATTAATTGCTCAAAGAATAGATGAACATCACACTATTTGCGAGCAGAAAGGCAGTGAGCCGTTTCAGCTCACAGGGATGCTGTGGAAATTAGCCAAAGACAATCCCTGAAAATCTAAAATGCTAAGAATTCTTCCTTAATAATACTTAACAGTGAGTAATTTCAGGCCTTGCAAATAGCAGCAAAAAAACTGTGTGACACAGGAGTGGAAAAGAGCACAAGGAATCAAACACTGCCCTATTATCAAACCTCCCCAGCAGTACAGCAAAGGCATGGATAATGCATGTCTATATTGAGCCAGCAGATTATTTTCATAAAAAAATTGCATTTCCAGCTTTCCAGAAACTGTCTTACAGGACTGTGGAAGCCATATATGCACAGCTGTCAAACAGAGAAATGTATACATTTAGGAGGAGAACATTTTGGGTGCACGTGTTTCTTCACACACATTTTTCACAGCTTTTCTCAAGCAGTTCACCTTATTCCAAATTCTGCAGTGGCAGGTGGGGAGACCATATCAGACGTTTTACACCTGTTCCAGTGCCTAATACCATGATGGCCACTGGAAACTTCAGTGTAAAAAATCAAGGGATTTTATAACTGGAACTGCTTCATCAGCAGAGCTGGGATCTGTAACAATCCATTTCTCACAGATTAGCATATATTGGGAAAGAGGAGACTTAATACTTGGCTGGAGGTTACACAGACTGCTTGGTACTCACATGAGCTCTGATGGATGTCAGCTTGGCAATTTAAGATGTTAAATCCCCCAGCTGTTAATTCTGCTGGACCAGGTAGCCTCTGGCAAGGGCTACAGTTGCTATGACAGTTCAGAACCAAGTGCCTTGGCACAAGTCCGCTGTCCCCGGCAGCAGCTACGACAGGCTCTGGACTGGCATGGGTGAAATGCAGACACAGATCTTAGCTGATAAAGCAGTAGACGGGAGGAGGATGCAAACAACCAGGAACAGTAGACTGAAACTGCTACAGCTGTATCACCCAGAGCTTGTCTGTCAGAGTTCTGACTGCACACAGCTGCCCCACTCTAGCATCTCTCATTACAATCACAAGTGCTGACCTCATCACACTACCTACAAGATAAGACAGATACTGTTATTACTCTAATACTGTTCATCCCTCTGAGGTTGCCAGTATCACGATCACAGCGTGACCTCGTGGACCAAGCTTGCACCTGGCTTTCACTTATCAGAAAATAATGGTGTGCCAACAGCATCACTGACAATAAATTAAATCCCCATTTAGGGTTTTACTTACAGCATCTCCCAGACTTCGGTGAAATATGTTTCACTGGCACAGGAGAGGGAGGGTCAGGCTGGTCTGCAATTTGGCAAAGTTATTTACTTATTGGCAAGCTATTATGTGTTTTACAACAGGTCTGGGCAGATTATCAGAACTGTCCTTTTGGTCTCAAAAATCTGTGTCTCTATGACAACTGGAAAGCTGCAGCATGATTCAGGGATCGACACGGCAACACTGAACCATGCTTTAGTCTTGTCAGCAGCACTTTTAGACACCACTTGCGTGAGCAAACTGAACAACCTCACAGAAACCTGAGAATACAGCTGAGGAAAAGAGGAAGATTTACTTAGCTGGATAAAGTATAAAAAATGGCAATTCTGCCTTGATTCAGCTGGTTTTTTGGCTGTCTGTTCTTCATACAGAAATAGATCTAACACTAAATATAGTGATATATTTATATATATAGTGATATTACAGTAAATCAATAAAATACTCCACTCAAACCTCTACATAGTTTGTTGTCAGAAAAAAACAACTGAGTTCATACCTGAACATTCATTATCACCTTTGTTGGCACAGAGCTGTCTGACAGAATGAGATTTGAACAGATTTATCACAGTTCCCTGCTTGAGACAAGATTGCATTGATCCAGGGTATGATTGCATTTAAACTACCAGTGATGTACGAACCTACACCTCAGACAAATAGGGATATTTTTTTAGAGATGGAAAACTGTCTTAAATCCAAGATTTCCTATTCAGCTCTTCCTTTGCCAGTCTGCAGGCACCAGATATCTAGTAATTTATTCATGCCTGGCAATAAAAATTCACTAATGAATATTACTGCTCTGGTACCTAAGGCTGTGAGATCTTTGAGCTGGATCCACTTATGTATTTTCCCTAAAGTATCCAAAACCACTAAAAGGCATCTGTTCTCATCCTGCTTCTCCTCACCAAGCATATCAAATTGCTTCCACAGAAGGCATAATTTCTCCCTTCTCAGTGGAGATTATTGGAGTATTTTGAAAGCTAGTTGCAAGGCTCCTTCCCAATTAAAAAAAAAAAAGAAAAAGGCTGGAAGAATGACCAACTCAATGCCTTTTTTTAAGAGCTTCCATTTCTGATGTTCCTAATGAGGGTAGCTCTCCCCCTCACAGTTGCTTAGGTTTTGCCACATCTGTAAATGGAGAGCTTCTCTCACTCACCCCCTGTCAGACTGCCCTTACTCCCCCACAAGACCTGTCAGCCATAAACCCATGTTCTGGCATGTGTTCCTTCCCATGGGCCCTGCAAACCCTGGGGAGGAAAAACTCTCATTTTCTCCACTTTGACTTGTCTCTGGTTATTACAGCATAGCACTGGGAATAAAAGTTCTCTTCTGCTTCTGACCAACTCCTTTAACTGTTCTAAAACACATACTCAGCCTTAAACTTCTTTCAAACTTGGTGGACTAAGACAAGAGAGAGAGGTATGAGTTCCAAAACTCAGATCACTCAAAGAGTGTGTCTTTCTGAGATGATTAACTATCAGAATGCAAAAGGCAGAAGGGTTCCAGCCTGTACATCTTGACTTAATCTGCCACCTCTAAGTGATAGGTTGTTCTTAGCACCTCATCCCACTCACAGTGTTCACAACACACCAGCGTGCAGGTGAGTCTCCATCCATGCCTGCTGTATTCCCATTGCTGCCTGTGCTATGACATGCATAAAATGCCTTATTTCACAAAGACTTTTCTCTGGATCAAATGCCAGATTCAAGTGACTAGCTCCCACAAAGCCCAGCAGAAGGACAGTTAACAGCAGAAAATAGAAAAGCACACTTTATTATAACATATTCATAAAATAAGCAAGACAGTACCATGGGAAACATCCCAGCAAGAGCAGGAATGGAGAGCAGCACAAAAGGCTGCAGAATTTATCCCATATACAGCCAATTGGGACAACAAAGTGACTACTCTCTGGGCAACACATTTTGCAATTTGAAACTCACTTTAATAATTTCTTAAGCAATTCAGATAATACACCCTAGATTACTCGATATACCCTGTGCAGAATACACACATGGAGTTTGTATCATTGCAAATACACTCTCAGAAGGATCAGCCATGGAGACTCTGCATGCACACAACAATCTGTTAGATCCACATTAACTTCTGACATGCCATCCTTCTGAGCTGCAGAGAACATGCTGGCAGAAAAACAGGAGAGGTTTTAAAATTACAGCATGAGCATCCACAGTAGGAGATTTAAGCATCACAGGAACAGAAAGACTAGCACAGTGCTGTGAAGCTGAGCAAGTTGTTTTTTAGATACTCCGAGAGGCAGATTCACAAATAGCTTGTTGATACTGAAACTGAGAAATTAGCCAAATAGGATTGCATGTTTGCCTTTTTTTCCCCATCAAAATTTAAAATGTATTTTTGGCTCAGTTTAAGCCATTCCCTACCACTCATTTCTTAAGTCAGTCACTAAGATAAAATAATTCATTCTTCACAGCACACTAGTGTTAAGCCACAGCAACTGCTCTGTTTCCACACTTTGGGAAGATTTTTTTTCCCCAGAGGATTATAAATCAGTTATGTTGCTTTCACAATGTATTTTTACACCACACACAAATTTACAAGTTACTCAGATGCTGATAGTACAGTCTATATGACTTTCTCTTTTCATTTTCAAAAAGATGGATAGGCTGTCTTTCTACGGATATATAGATTTTAATAGCAAATCTTTGACATTCAATTATTCCAGTACATGAACATATGAAATTAGTCAAGTCTGGTATATCTTCAGCAGTTTTCTATTGCACACAGAGGAATGCAGTTATTTTCACCAACTGCTCTTCTCATTTAGTGCCATCTCAGTAGCCTCAGAGGTACCAATAGAGGAAGCAGATTGTCCCCTGGTGACCACAGAGGACAGGAAAGCTGGAGCCAAGTCACTTCTCAGCATAGCCTCATCAAGTCTCAGTCTTCAGCCTCTGATAGTCCCCAGGCTAGGGGAACAGCAAAAGGAAAAACTGGGCTTGTTTAAAAAAAAATTAAGGATGCACTTAGGTGAGGGGCTGATTTCTCCAGAAGCAACTGTGCTCTTAAATGAGTCAGTATTTCTGCAGTCAGAGCTGAAGGAAAAATAATCTCTCCACCTGCTCATATCACAGTCTTGGAAGAGCTGGCACACTGTGCTTTGAGATAATGCAATTGTCCTAGAATGTTACAGCCATAAATATAGTTTATGTATTTCCTTGTCTTCTGCCAAGATGTGAATTGCTGTATAAAAGAAGGCTCTGGTACTCATGGATTCACTTCAATTTGTGAAAATGAAGCCTTGCCCCAAATGCACTGGAGTTTACAGATATTATAAATCTTGAGAAATTATCTGCTCAGTACCTATCCAGTCTCTGTCTTGATCTATACCTATGGTTCCTTGATGCTGCAGTAATACAAATAACGAAACACAGTGCCTCAAATCTCAATGTGGGAAGACGGCTTACCTGACCTGGGACAGCATTAATATAAGTAGTTTCATTAAGTGGGCAGTATACTCACATGCAAGTCCTCCAGCCCTCAGGAAACCACTCTGCAGAATGGAGAACAGAATTGAGCCTTTCAGATAAAATTCTTAATGCTTCTTCCATTTGCTTTCTCCTACCACTTCTAACAGCTTTATTTATTTATTCATCTTCCTCATAAACTTATAGCAACAAACACTAAGTGCAAGAGTAGGCTGTACAAGGACACCCAGGTTGTTAGAGCAAACCACAGTGTGTGGGAAACTTCAAGAAAACGTAGATTATTTCAGTTGTGTTTGAAGACTTCATTCATACTGATACAATTTTTCATTGAATTTATCTTTTCTGGTGATTGGCAGCCCTCAATTCATCAGAAATTCAATCTTCATGGAAACAGCAGCACCAAGTTTCCCAGTCTGCCAGCTCAGATCTCCCTGGCCATGCAGGAAACGTCTGTGCAGAAAGATACATGTTTGTCTCCCTCAGTCTTTCAAATACATGTTACCATTTGAGAGCAAGCCTTATTTGTAAAAGGGACAACTGTTTATCAGCATGTAGATGGAAACTGAATTAGACAATGACTCATTTCACCTGAGGCGCTGGACTCCAGGATCAGGGCTGCATAGCCATAGTGCTGATGTCCAGGGAAAATGGAAAGACTGCATGGTAACTCTAATTACAGATCTGAGCTATTGAAGTAGCACCTAAAGGTTGCTAGATTGCTATCCAGTCTTGCAATCTGATCCTGCTGGTGAGGTGCAATTTTGGCTAATAATCTCAGTGATTTAACTCAGAATATATGGCCAACCTCCTTCACTGTTATTCGTTTGTATTCTGTAAATGCCTGTGTAAGTACAAATACAAGCTGGGTAGAGAATGGATTAAAAGCAGCCCCGAGGAGAAGGACTTAGGGGCTTTGTTTGATGAGAAGCTCAACATGACTCAGCAATGCGCTCCCAGCACAGGAAGGCAACCACATCCTAGGCTGCATCAAAAGCAGTGTGACCAGCTGATCGAGGAAGATGATTCTCACCTTCTACTCCACTTTTGTGAGACCCACCCTGGAATACTGTGTCCAGCTCTGGGGCCTCCAACATAAGAAGGATGTGGACAGCTGGACCAAGTCCAGAGGAGACCACCAAGCTGATCAGAGGGAGAGAACACCTCTCCTACAAAGACAGACTAAGAGTTGGGGCTGCTCAGCCTGGAGAATAGGAGGCTCCAGGAAGACCTTAGAGGGACTTTCTACAATGGCATGTAGAAAGGAGAAGGACAGGACAAGGAGAAATGGCTTCAAACTGAAAGAGGGTATGTTTAGACTGGATATTAGGAAGAAATTCTTTACTGTGAAGGTGATGAGGCACTGGAATGGGTTGCCCAGAGAAGTTGTGGATGCCCCATCCCTGGAAGTGTTCAAGACCAGGTTGGATGGAGCTTTGAGAAACCTGGTCTAGTAAAAGGTGCCCCTGCCCTTGGGAGGGTTGGGCAGGGTTGACAGAGGAACTAAATGATCTTTAACCTCCCTTCCAACTCAAACCTTTCTATGATTGTGTGATTCTATGATTCTATGATCACTAAATTACCTATGGAGAGCTCTTCCTGGGAAAACAAACTTTATTTAAACTTTTACCATTTCTAATCCAAACCACACAGACCGTGACAGCTTTATTTGTATTCACATTTAGGGTCCAAGCAACAGAACCTGTAATTCAAATATTTCATACACTTACTGTGGCCAGGAATATGTATCAACAAGATCAGGCACACAGAAAACTATTCAGCATCTTTTGATTATAAGACTTTGGATCTTCTCCCTCCATGGAGCACTTGCCCCTCCATTACACCTTGTATTAGCCCACCAATGAGTGTGTGCTGCATGTCTGCCTCCTTCCACACAAAACTCCAGATACCAAGCAGACTTTGTACATCAACCACCTAAAAAGCCTCTTCCTTGAATTCAGCCTATGCTTTTAGCCACAAAAATACCCTACTCATTCTTCAGTGCTTAGGGAAAACTGACAACCATAGCAGTATCTCAGATACCTTGATGTCCAAGAAGGCATTCATCTTCTTGGTGCAGGACTGCATTCTGCTGCTGAACTCAGCCTGTTCATTGCCCAAGGGAACATGGTACTTTTCAGGCAAGAATTTCTCCCCAGCAAAATATATCAATTCAGTAATGAATAATTATTTTGGGAAAATATGCACAGAAAATGTGAAGTACATGTACAGTACACGTGCATTGCAAAATATACTTTCTAAAATGAGTCAATATTTCATTTTCAAAAGTTAATGTAGTTGGTATTTGTATTTGAAATTAATTTCGTTTAGAAAAGTACTTTTTTTTCCTCTCAATTATTGTTAATTTTGTCTGAATGAAAATTTTAATGTAGCTTAGGATAACTTTAAATCTTTCTACAATTGTTCATGATTTGAAAATTCAGCTACTTACATAGTCAGAGTAGTGAGTGAGCCTGTATTGTGGGTTAACTCCAGCTGGCAACTAAGTACCAAACAGCCACTCACTCACTCACCGCCTTCCCTTGGTGGGGAGAGGAATAAGAAAAGAAAGGGTAGACCATCATGAAAACTTCATTCTTGTTACTTATCTAAAAAGCCCAAGTACAGTGGCCTCATACTTGCCTCCATATTTATCTATTTGAGAAAATTACACACCTGAATTAAATAATAAAAATTTTAAAGAGTTTTCACCATCTCAGATGGGAACACAATATTGCATAGAAATATGAGGTGTACTCATATAAGACATACTGGCATAAGTAAGAAATACAAAATGTCCTGATTAATCTCCAGTCTGAGTCCTGAGATATGCAGAGACCCTACTGTCTTAAAGAAGAGCAGGTTTTGGCCTGACTCACTATGGCACCGACCAGATGGACCTGGATTTCAAATGCCTTTTTCACCAAGTACAACAGTTTTATCTAAAATTGAGTGAGTCTGCCTGGCAACAAAATGAGAGCACTTAGAATTAGATCTTAATTAGTCAAATGAAATAAGTGCTCAAGGGCAAGATGTGTTTACAATACAAGCAGACAAAACTGTGTACCATGCAATATTGACTGAACTAAATTAATTGAATGCTAAGCAGCTGGACCTCTGCTGCTAATGTTTACATAATGTGCTTATAAATAGTGTTGTTCCCTGTTTAACTTTGTAAAGCAACTGAAGTCAGAAAAAAAATTTCATGGTTAGAGCTCAGACAGGGATAGCCAGCTATTGTACAGCAGCTCTGATTAGAGGGAAAGAGGAAGAAACTGTGGGGTGAAAAGAGTAATTTCTACTGGACTTATAAACTGTACATAAAATGTGCTCCTGACAGTACTGCAAGTAAATTACCTCTGTCAGGTTCATGTGAAGGTATGGAAGTCCTTTGAGCTAGAAAACAAGGTAAAGGACTGCAACACTGAGCTTCCAGGATAGGTCAGGTCTCTCCCAACATGTTGATGATGTCTCTCATCCTGATTCTGGCACTCCTGGCCTGTGCTGCTGGGACTGGAGTAGAAACAATTTGTTGTCTGCGTTTTGCTGCTCCCAAAAATGGGGCTTTTTCCCCCCCATCATCAAACCACGGGGGAATGAAGAGTAGAAGATAAAAAGAAAGAGGAGGTAAAAAGCAAGAAAACCTCTCTTGGAGAAGTCAGGAGCTTTGGTTCAACTTTCTGCAGATTGAGATACAGTTGGTATGTAGTATAAGTGTCCATTCAAAAAGAGAAGAAGAAAGGGAGAAGCAGAAAGCTCAAAATAGATTCAGGAAAAAGACATCTCAGAATGAAAGGAAGAGAAGATGACTTGGACTTCTGACACTTGCTTCTCGAGAAAAACAAACCCTCTCTTGCCAGTTCCAAGCTCTCAAGGACAATCTGGTACCAACAGCAAATGAACAGGATGTAAGGCAAGGAGAATATTGGGGTTACCTCCTCATACATTGCTGCTGCCCTAATCACTATTGACTAGCCCTTAGACAGGAACATGACAGTGTGACTTCAGAACTTTGGTGGTTTCAACCCCACAAGAGAAGAGGATCCAGGCAAAGAAGTGAGACACGTGGAAGCAATTAAACAAAGAGATCCTCAGGATATGTAGTTACCAAAGTAACTGACATGCCATTTTAAAACTTCATGCTTCAGAGCCACTCTACACGAGTATCTAGTCTAGTCAGGAACACATACTGCACATCTGCTTTGCTAAAATTTTTTAAAAGCAATATATCATTGTTGAAAATTTTTAGACATCAGGTCATCAAAATGTCTCAAGTCCAAAATTAAATCACCGGCACTGCTCACTAAACATTTGCATATAAGAGACTTCTGAGTTTTCAGTGACATTTTAGTCACTTTAGCCCAGTTACTAAGGGCAGGTTGCTTTTTACTGCACAAAATGTGTGAGCATGAACAAGACTTCCTAATCACACTTTGATTTACAGGAATTATACAGAGATGTGTAGAGTCAGATGCCCTCAACATCAGCCTAAAAGTCACTCCACTGATGAAAGAAAAGTATTGTAAATATGAAAGTAATGCGATGGACAAATCAGAGGAACATGCAGAGGAACATGTGAGGCCCTTAACTGCTTTACTATCTCAGATCAAATGTCTATCTCACCTATCATCTTGTCTCTGAGAGTGGCCAGCAGTACATATCAACGAAGCTGGAACAGAACATAGGATATACATCCCGATATTTCCCCAGTAAACACCTCCAGTAAGTGCTCTGCACGTTGCTATATTAAGTCAGAAATAGTATCACTGTGTTTAATAACCTGGATAGATTTTTATTCTGTGACTGTTTGATAGCTTCTGAACAAGTTTAAACTTCTGACACTCATGTCAATGAGTGAACACAGTGAGTTCTGCAGTTTATCTGTGTGCTATATTTCCCTTTATTTCTGTCAAACTAACCACTAGACATATGATTTGTTGCTTTCTTGGTTTGGAAGTCTGATGGATTGTAAATAATCATGTGCTCTTCAAGCTCACATGCTAACTTAGGATCATACAGACTTTTATCATAACATTCCCTCAGCCACCTTGCCTCCAGGCTAAAGAATAATGACTCAGACAGTCCTTTCTTCCATGGAAGCAAGTCTGTTCTTCATCATTTCCATGGCCCTTCTTTCTAGCCAACTTAGTGCTGCGATTTTGGGGAAAGAAACAAAACTGCATATAGTAATGAAGAAATAGCACAAAATGAATTGGAACTTATATGGAAATGCAAACAAAGAATTTTACATTTGTTTTCCTTTCATAATAATTCCTTGATTTGTTTTTTTTTACTGATAATTAAATGCTTACTAGTAAATGACACAAAATAAAAATAGCAGCGTGCCTTACAGGAGGTACTCTTGCACAAGAAAGACATACTAGGTAAAACATAGTAATGTACATTATATTTATTTTAGGCTCAGTAGGTCCTTTGACATCACTGGCATAATCCAGTAGAAGGAGCCAAATTAACTGGTAAGGCATTTTCAGTACAAATTTGACTACTTATCCAGAGTACTTCAGTGTTTCCCTCTATTGAGTCTCTACTGAGACTACAGTGATTCAGAGAATCCTGTAGTCCTGCTGTGTTAGCCATTATGGAGATACTAAGCAAAACCAAACAGTTTCTCTCCCAAAGGACTTTGAAGCTTTTATCAAATCTCATTGGCAAATGAGATTTAAAAAGTTAAGGGGTAAAAAATTATAACAAGTAACAATAAACCAATATTAAAAGTACTTGCCAATTAAGGCATGCTTCACTCTCTGAACTAGATTATGATGTTGTGAGAGTAACTTTGTGCTGTAATAATATTTATTTTGTGTTTCTAATGGATAGGAAGTGATGTCTCCAACTGGGATGGAACAGATTGCTCCATACATAAAATTTATTTTTATTTGAGAAACCTTCTTAAATAACTGACAATGTGGAGCACATGTCGGACATACCTGTCTCGTATTGGCCTTTTTAGCCACCTGTGTGCTTGTGACAAACGTGGGTAGAGACCTTTCCCAAATCTTCGTTCGCGAAGCCCAGCCATGAAATTGGAGTACTCCAGCAGTCTAGCCAAGTTTTCATTTGGGTCAGTGTCACTAAGGCTAAATTCTGACTTATATCTCCAGCTAAAATCTGCCATCTGCCTATAGAAAATATTTCTCAGTGAAAAAAAAGGTAACTGAAAGATGCAAATACACTCTCAAACACAGGTGGCAGGGAGTCTTTTCAAGCAATTCTTTCACCTTAATATTAACCAGTTAAAGTTACAAACCACATCTTCAGATCTGTGATGCCCCATTCACATGTTAGGTTTAAGCTGAAATAGTACAATACATTTACCACTGTATGGACCACCTCAGTGGTGTGTGGGAGAAATGCATTATCTTCCTGTTTGAATACAGTCATAGGAATAATAACAAGAAAAATATAAGACTACATTTAGCAACAAAGACTAAGTTGTTACAAAAGGCCTGGTCCAGGAGGGATGGAAGAGGGTTGGGTTCCAGCCTCACATCCTTACACAGGGCCAAAAGATTTGGGTCACACACAATTGATGCAGACTTTTGAAAAACCCTATTTAGACACAGATCCTAAGACGAAACTGTGCTTCTGGGTGTTTCAGAGCTACCTACCCTGGAGAATAAGAAGGAAAAAGGGACATCTCTGTTGAATTGGTAAAGACACTGGAACCATGACTTTAATTTGCTAAAGTAACACTGATCCTTACTTATCCCAGAGGTATTTAAGATGGTAGGTGCTGCAGTGGAAAATAAAACAGCTTATTGACATCCAATACACTGTTAACCTCAGCTATATCACAATGTCAGCAACATTTCCAAAGTATTTTTTATGTGAACAGCAAGATTTATACATAATCTATTTCTTGCTGTGTGTGTATCTAGACACTTTTTAGATCTGTGGTACTTCTGACCAAGTGTTCTCACTTGAAGTCTTAGCTAGCTGCTGCTCTAGAAGTTAAAAAAAAAAAAAAGTGTTGGCACATCAAGGGCTGTATTTTCATTTCTGGACAATATTTTCTAGTAAGCAGAAGTTTCATATCTTGAGCTGGGCAATGAAATATTTTTTAATGGTTTTAAACATGGAAAAGAATCTCTCACACAAAGGTTTAAATAGATCAAATATTTTTCATGGGAAATTTATTAATTAAAATAAATAAATTTAGTGATCATTTATTATTTAGGTCAACAAAGTTAGATGCAAAATTCCTGGGAAAACTGTTTGATGAAGTGAGCTAGACTGTCGGGGATGTCGGCCCAGAAATCAGGCCATGTTTGCTCTAGAAATACGGAGCCGATGTGCTCAAATCGCGGCTCACCCCCCGCGCCGGGCCGGCGGATCCCGCAGGAGCCGCGCAGCGACACCGCCCGGCCGCGGAGCGCGGGCGCCCCCGCGAGCCCGCCGGGAGCGGTACCCGGCCGGCGCGATGCTCTGCGGGGGAAATAATACTGGACTTCTGTAGCTAGAGTTGCAACTGCTCTTTGACAGTTGTTGCGAACGTAACTGAAATATTTCGGTTCTCGATATCTGACTCTTGTGAAATTTGTGTTCGCACATCCTTGTCCACTTGAGAGTGCTGTGCTCTCTGTCACAAAAGCAGAGGCATCTCTTTAAATTGGTGACATGGATACATGCACAGAGGGAAAAGGATTACATGGCAAAAGAGCTGCAGAGGGAATACGTGGGCAGTACAGATAAGTTCAGTGAACAACTCAGCATTTACACTGGCCACTGCACAAGCAAAACACACTTTTCCTACCACTGAAATAGCTTTTCTTCCATTGTAAATGCCAAGGCATTTGCTGCCCAAAATGAGGGTTTGTCATTACCTGCTAGCCAGTAGTCAGTGCTGCTCCACACTTGAAGGTTTCTTAATTTAAGTCACTACAGCTCCTCTCTTAAAGGCACTGTCCACTTCAAAAGGAAGGAGTGATCTGTCCTCTGCTAACTCTGTTCAGAGCTGAGATCAATTCCTGTCTTTAAACTGCAGCCAACTGTCTTCCTCTCAAGTTTGCTAGTTTGGAAAGAAAATAGCATGTCAACACCTATAGAACATGAGGGCCTCCAAGCCCTGCACCTGTGAGTCACCATCAGCCAGGAATGCAATGCCTCTCATACACCTGCACAATGTGCAAAACACATAATGAAGGGCATCACACAGCAACAACCCTATCACGTCAGGGAATGGACTGCCCAGGGAGAGTTTACACCTTCTTAGTGTCTAGCAGAGTTATTACAATGACTGCCAAGGAAATAATGAATGTACTGAGGTTTGTTCTACATAAAAGCACAGGAAGATGTCCCTGTTCAATTAGTCTTCTAAAAAGAGAGCTAACAAATGTGAATGCTCCTGATTGAAAAACATCACTGTCCCTTTCTCATACTTTCCTTCAGCTTCAAATGAGTAAATTCAAGGAAGAAATCAGTATATTTAGAAACAGCAGATGCTTATATTAGATCCATTGTTTGATGTATTTAGAAGTCTCTTTGAAGTTTGTAAAGGTTAAAAACATGGCCTGCCATGGCCAAGCAGTGATGGCTTGTCACCAGCTGGTATCTTCCAGGCAACGTTCTTGCTTTTGCTCAACTGACTTTATAACCTACTAGTTTTACTTTTTATTTAGTAGCCAAAGTCATAGAAACCTTCCAAAGATTAGTGAAAAGCACACTTGTCTACATTACAGAGCCCATATAATTTCATTTTGTTAAGATCCAGCATCAGCACACAATGTACCAATAACATTGTGCAATCCTTTTGTAGGAGGTTGTGCTTGTTTTCTTTTTGAAATCTGATCTGTGGTATTCCAGGTGTTTATTTGGCACCACTGTGGGTTTTAAAAACTATATCTACAATAATTCACCTTTGAGGAAGGGAATTTTAGCTGCAATGAGGTGCCCAAACTATTCCCTCTTTCATCAAAAAGTCAGAGGAACTGCAGAGGATGGCAGAGGCTGCCTGTAGAGGCTGCATATAAAGTCAGGAGCTGCTGAGGATTGGAGACAGCTCCCTTCTCTGCCCTGGGTCCCAGCACTAAGTGGCACAATGGGGGCAGATTTGAAGGGTAGGGTGTGAAATGGTCCTTAGGTGATGATGGCACAGAACAGAAGAATCAGAGTCATCATTTTCTTCCAAACCCTGAGGTAGAATTCAGGATTCTCACATTTAAATCTTCACCTGTGACTTTACAGCAAGTACCTGTGCAACATCTAAGTAGTGATGTCAATTTTGTTCTTTATTCTGTGCCCTAAAGACAAAGGATGAGTATTACCTCATGTAGAGGATATCTGTGTAGTACCAAGCCCACGCATACCTTTTCAGTATGAGATGACAGTTCCAACTTCCTCTATTTGGCACCATCTTTTCTGAAAAGGGAAATCATTCAAGAGAATTTTTTTTATAATACAGACTTGCAAGAAAATGAAGTTAACAATTCCTTGCCAATCTTGGTCTTGGCCTTTTAAACAGTTTTAGCAGTCTTCATTCCCTCTTTCAATTATTCTGTATTACACCCTACATTTGGCTCATGTTGGTTCTGTGGTTTGTGTACAAAGCCTTTAAAGCGGCTACTGAAGTCCCACTAGTAAGGAGCTACTTTGACCTTTTGCAGTGAAAAGGAATGGAAACCAGCCATACAGAGCTCTGTGTCACAGCCTTGAAATGGTTCATTTAAAAAAAAATTAGCATAAGTAATGAAAAGCACCATTTTAAGCTAACAGCAGTGATCCATATTACATAGATTAGTATGGTTTTTGGAGCAATTCCTATAGCTAGAAAACCATGGTTCTGAACAGTTCACAAATAAAATATGTGAACATTTAACCTTGTTCAGCCCATCACTGTGTGTTTGCATCAAAAGATAGCTGTTCAATAACTGCAGGCTTTCCAAGCAGTCTCTGGAGCCTGCCAGCAAGTTCTGAGAGCTTCTCTGATTGTCACCAGGGAAACCATGAACCTGTTCTGTATGTGGCCAGCCTTCCAGAGATGAGGTTATTACCAAGCACCATCATAGGGAAAGACATCTCAAGACTAATTTCCCTAGCTAGATATTGTATTACTGGTGTATATGAAAGGATAAGTTCCTACTTTTGTAGAGGCTTCTGATGCTATGGTTAGTTCAGCTGGCAAAACTACTGTCAAGTTTTCTAAAGCTTTGAGTTCAAACACGTTTTTATTTGATCTCTGTTATATGATTTAAACCTGATTAAATCTAACACCTGAAGGAAAAGTTTAAAAATAGATGAGAAGTTGTTCTCTCCTTTGGTAGATACAGGGAGAAATTAGAAAAATGCAATAAAGTGGAACCTGTTTAAATATTAGTTTGAAAATGTTGTCAATTTGAAATTTTTTTGAAATTCAGTCACTTTTTAGTTCAATCAAACTATTTCTGAAAATGATAACAATAATGTTAACATTCCCAGTGGTAGAATGCCAAATTAATTTTTAATTAAATTAGAAATAATCAACATCACTGCTAAAAGGAAACAGAAGAAAGGTGCTAGTTTTGAAGTAAAAAAGCAATAGTTTTGTGATAACAGAAGATCAAAGTTGGCATGGTCTAATTAAAATATAAAATGCTTCATGAATATCAAAGGGTTACCTTCAGCTCTGACAGACACTGTCGGGTAATATTACAGACACCTTAATTCTTCTAGAATCATCTTTGCCTCCACTGGCTCCCAACTCTGTATTTTGTCACAGCCTGCATAGGAAATCAAATGAAAAGCTGGGAACTGAAGCTGGTTTTACTGTCAGAGCTCCTCCAAAAAGAGTTTAAAAGTTTTGTTGATGTTGTATCAGTCTATTAGCAAACTGAGCAACTCAAGCCTGAATGGAAAACTGTTGCATTTTTGCTAGCTAAAAAATTATCTTTAATCTTAAATTCTGTCCTGGTTTTCTGTCTTCTCCCTTTTTACACCTAGATGCTTCCCCAGGGGATGGAGGAGGCTACATGGCTTCTGTATAACAGGAATGTCACACAACGGAAGGCTGAATTTGTGGTTAACGACAGTTCCTTCCACTTGAACCTCAACTATTTAAGCAAAATAGTAAAACAAAAAGAAAAGTCAATAACCAAGTTTTGCCTCTGTTTCAGATGGATACACTACTGATGATATTGAATTTTACTGGAATGGAGGAGAGTCAGCAGTAACAGGAGTTAATAACATTGAGCTCCCACAATTTTCTATTGTTGATTACAAGATGGTATCAAAGAGAGTGGAATTTACAACAGGTAAGCACTGGCTAGTTAAAAAAACCCTCTCCTCTCTTCCGCAACCCAGAAATATCAGTGTCTAACTTTTGTTAGGCATTACTTATTATATGATTTCTTTCTTTCAGGAGCATATCCTCGATTATCACTTAGCTTCCGGCTTAAAAGAAATATTGGATACTTCATTTTGCAAACTTATATGCCTTCCACGCTAATCACAATTCTTTCATGGGTATCTTTTTGGATCAATTATGATGCCTCTGCAGCCAGAGTTGCTCTAGGTAACTTCTTCTCAAAATAACTGAACTGCATAAATACTTGTTGCCTTTGAATACAGTGGCACCAATTCCATATTGCTGATTGCAGCATCATTAATTATCATCTTACATATACAGCGTAGGACCTTCATTGTCAGGAAGGCAGGCAGGTGCCACCTTGCCTATATCTGAAGCTCTTGCTCTGCAGTTAGGTTGGGATCCTGACTGATTTCCATTTGTCATAATGGTCTCTGGATCAGAACAAAAGTGTCTTGCTTCCAAACTGAAGCGCAAAAGTCTAATTCAGGTATTTAAGGATATCTACACTGTGCTGCATGAACAATCCTTGTAGATGTTAAAAAGTGTCCTCTCAGGCCAGATGCATGATTGAAATGTATACAGAAGATCCTACTGACATCAGTGCAAATATACTAGCTTCCTTTTCTCCTTTCAATGCTCTGTTTTCAGTCAAAAGCTAGATACTTATTCCAGATCTCCAGATCAATGCAAGTCACCCTCTGGGATCAAGCAGGGCTACTGATGTAAATAAAGTGAGAAGCATTTCCTCACATAGAAAAAACATCAATCGACTCTTTGCTATCCAGGTCAGTTAACACCATGTTCCCTAGCCAAGCTGTTGTAAAAATTAAGGCAAGTTGTATCAAGACAGCCTGGGCTTTTGAAAGTTATTTCATTCACCCTCCATTGCATGGAAGGCCAAGGAAGGTGCTATCAGCGGACCTGCAAGGATATCTTCCTTTCCAGTCCTGCAAAATGCATTCCCTTGGCTGTTAAGAATCTGATCACATAATTAAGCCATCTATATGGGAATATAATGCTGCCATTATGCCTTTCACACTCAAATCTCCTTCCTTGTCTTGTTAGTCAATGTCTTTTTCTTCTTTTTTCAGGAATCACAACTGTGCTGACCATGACCACCATCAGCACCCACCTCAGGGAGACCTTGCCAAAGATTCCCTATGTCAAGGCAATAGATATTTACTTGATGGGATGCTTTGTGTTTGTGTTTCTGGCCTTGCTGGAATATGCCTTTGTAAATTACATATTCTTTGGGAAAGGACCTCAACATCAAAAAAAGACAGCAGGCAGGGCAGGACGTGCTCCAGGCGAGAAGAGCAGACTGGAAACAAATAGAGTCCAGGTAAAACATTCAAGCTAACTTCTCAATCATTATTTCTATTGTGATAATGTTGATGTATATGATGATAGAGATAAATGCAGATGAAACATGTGCAAAAGCATTTAAGATTGCCTAAAGAAAAATTGTATTTTAAGAGAATACAGCAATGTATGGTCTGTTCCATCTTCAATTGAAAACATAGTAAGAAACCACATAAAATGCAAATGAGTATTCAGGATACACATTTCTTTGCAGCAGAGAAGGAATACAAGGGTACAAGGGTACAAGGAAGTTAAATATTTACTACTTCAGCTGTGTATTTCTTTGATATAGAAGGTGGTATAGAAGAAATGTTTATAATAAAGTTCCTCTTTACACAAAGAAACTTCATCAAAAACAAAAAGCAAAGACAGACTCTGTTGCTTCAGTGAGCCCTGAATGAAGCCCACATGACAGAGCTTCCAGGAACACAAGGATGCCGCTGCTAGGTTATAACAGCTTTCACATGTCAGGATTTTTCTTTCAGCTAAATTCAAGCAGACCTCAACTACCCTCTCTTAAAAAAAATAAGCCAGAAAAGCTCTAGGAAGTAATACTATGGAGTTTGGGTTTTTTTTACAGGGACAAGTTTAATTTTGCAATACATCACTGAGCACTTGCGAACTGCTATAAACCTATTTCAACTTTTCCCAGTTTTTCAGAAATAAACCCTTCAAAGCCTCAGGTGTATTTGGCCCAGTCTGACTCAGAGGAAAATACATATTCTAATGAGCCAAAAATCTTCCTCCTTTCTCTGCTTTTCTTACAATATATTACATCCAAGTATTAACGAGATCTTACCCAGGCTGTCCTATAAATTTCTGTACTATTGTGGCCTGAGGCGATAACATTTGGTCAAAACTTTATTCGAGCCCTCTGTTCAGCTGGAAGAATGAGACCGACACATAAAACTCTAACAGGTAAGACCGTATCTTGATGGATGGTTGCAATTTCACATACATATCAGGAAGTGTGTTTCAGAAACTCTGTGATATCTTATTAGTTCTAAATTTGTGTGTCTGGTGTCCCAGCAGCCACACCACTACAGCTAAGCATCATTAACAAAGCTGTCATGTTCTCAGCCTCAGTGAACTCATGAGCCCATTAAAAGTCCTTACTCGCATTTGCCTCCTGTCCCCTTGTGTAGGAGATGCTTTATTACAATGGGGGCACAATGTCAGTTCAGGCAATCATCAGTCTCCAAGGTCCCACAAAGTACTGTCTTCCACAGAGCAGAGGAGATAAGCCACCCTGTTATGGATTGTTGCACGCAGACACTGTCTATGCATTTCTATGGCAAATAAGGAAGGGAAAAAAACCAACAAAACTCACAAACAGACCAGCCACCTCAACAGCTCCTGAGATAACCCAGCCTAGGTGAGAAGCAGCACAGCAAGGATTCAGGATGAAGAGGGAATCAATGCTTCTTCAGAGGTCAGCCTTGTCCCCATGGGCCCCAGTGCACTGAACTGAGTAAAGGATGAGAAAGTGTAAAGGATAAGAGTGCCGGTAAGTTCTTTTTCCTACATATTTGGAGAGTTTGTTTAACTAACAAAAGGCCCTCATAACTAAAAGCTTTTGTCTAAATGTTACATGGCAAAGATTTAACTGAGGCTGGTACTCTGAATGGAATGGAATCAAAAGTTTTCAGAGCACCACATGCATACACCAGCATTTTTCTGACAGAAAAAGAAGGCATACACGCTTTGTACCAGGATTTGTAAGTGCTTACACTTGAGACAGTAATTCCATTTTGAGGCTGAGAGTGCTTTAAGTGAACAGACTGCTTTCTGCCTGTACAGTGCAGGTTTGTGAACATTCATTTTACTCAGCATGGAAATGCTGATGTCCGACAGTTGTATTTCTGTCCTTGGCAGGAACAATGTACATTGTGGGACTGAAGAAGTGGGACACAGTAAGGTTATGTGAAAACAGCTTTGAGCTCCTCTCCACTGTGTTTTGAGATTTTTCACTGGTGTTATGATGTCTGTACCAGAGCAGGGGAAAGTTTTTTTTGGAGCATAAAAGTACAGTTGTAAGTATATATAGCTACAGGATAATTTTTTCCCTTCTGCTCATGACCCACATCACTTATCCATACAGGGACCTCTAACCAATAGATGATATGTAACAGTGCTTCATCTCTTTGTGCCAGGTGAAGATATTAATCATTTCCATCTGACATGCAACTCCCATGAGTAAAAGAGTTCAAATTCCTTCACCAGATAACAAAAGCATTAGATGTGTGAGCAACACTCAACAAACTGACCTTGATATTAACAGTATAGAGAAGACCAGATGAACAATGAAACTGAACTGCTGTTTCCTATGTGGCTGTTCCTTTCTCTACAGACTGAAGAAGGTGGAAATAGTGTCTTTCCAGTTTCACAATTTATGCCATTTTAATTTCTATATACAAAAAATATTAATTTGTAGTAAACAATATTTCTGTTTCTCTGAATAAAGCATAAAGACTGTTTATATGTCCTTGCTCATTTGTTGAAGCTAGATGTCATTGAGGAGACCACCGTAATTATGGATAAATAGGACAAAAGCACCCTGCAAGAAAATATTTAGATAGTCCATGCATGCAACTGCTTCTGTTTCCCCAGACAATGATAGTGTGAATGTTACAGAGAAGATTTCTCTTAAATATGAGAAAAACGTAGAATGCAATCATATTGTGAGTGGAAAAGGGGCTGAGCCATCATAAGGTTCATAAATGACAACACAAGGCAAGTGATAGATGGTTCCTCACTCCCCAAGTCCGCACAGCATCACACCTTCCTTTCAAACCTTCTGTGAACCACAAAGCACCCAGAATAGAAAGCCAAAGGCCAGCCACAGGTTCTGAGGAAATCATGATTCTCCAACAGAGTGGCTACTGGAAGGAGAAAAAAAAGGGGAATACATAACCACATAAGTAGCTCAAAGATCAAGTAAATCCCCACCTGAATAAGTATAGCCCTGCTGAGCATAACCTGTTTCTTTGCAGATCAGATTGTGATAACACTACTGCATTTGTTCCAACAAGACAGCTTGTATGAGTAACATGGCCCTGAATCTTTCATCTTAAGAGGAAGATGGGTTTGTATTGAGATAAAACAGAAGTTCTTACCTTTTATCTCCCAACAGTTAAGATAAAGAAAATAGGTAGGTAAAAACTCATTCCAGACAGCTTTTAACATTTGAGACTCATTCTTTTTCAAGGAATACCAACATGCTATTCTTCCCCTAGAGCTGACTGACTATTTGTTATGTGGTCAACACAGGACTGTTGTTTTGGGTGATTTTCTTTTTATTACTTTACTGTTTTACACTTAAAATATAATTTGATGGCCCTCAGCAGAAAACTCATTTTCTAAGTAAACATACAAGCAAAATTATTACTTTTTTTAATGATGTTTCCTCAGCACACATCATACACTTTAAAAAATTCATATATATGTACCTGTGCTGATTTAGGTTTTAGGTAGTTCCACTGCAAAGGGAAAATTAAAAATTTATATACTCAATTTAGATACACTCTCAATACAGATATGAATGTTCTTACAGGAAGCATCACCATATACCTGAAGAATACATAAACTTCGATAATTATACCAGATGACTAACACAGCATCAGCTTTAGATCCTTTGACATGTTCCTCACATATTCTTCATTATATGTTCAAAAGACCAAAAAAAATCAGTTCTTCGGCTTTCTACAACTTTAGGCAAGATTTATGCATTGTACAAACCAAAGTGTTCATGCAAACACACATTTAGGCTCAGAACATCTGTTAAGCAAGAAATCTTGTTTTCATCTGAGCCATGGTCAGTTTATGTAACAAAATCTAAGGCATTGTAGTTAAAGAGCAACACGGTGGTATTTGAAAGAATAAATATCATATCTGAGCAAGGAAAAAGTACTCTAGGCTTGATATGGCTCTTCCTTCCTCCATAAGCAGGGGACTGAGATACTCTACTCCTAAGCAAGCAGCCAGACAGCTACTGGGTCAGAAAACTCAGTGGACAGAGCCTTGTCTCTTCCATGCCAATTTTTTGTCATGCCATCTGATGCAAATATGTCAAAGACTGTACAACTGCAGTACCTACCTGCTCTCTGGTTCTGATGCACAGGCTTCCTCCAGCACAGGGCCAAGAGAAAGGCCTCGGTAACCTTGTATTAAGTAAGGGAGAAAAGATTTTAAGACAGAAAATTTACAGCATTTACTGTGCATATATTTGTTGTTAATTCATTCCAAAAATAAAAATAGACAAAACTAATAACAAGACTCTTTTGGGGATCCCTTAACAAGTTGTACATTTTCCAGATTCCTGCAGGAATTTGTAGAATTACTAAGCTTCAGTAACAAAATCTCAGCTGTACAAGTTTAAGAATATTTTGAAGTGAACTTCAAGATATACTGAAAGGGTTTTTAATTATGTGGGAAACTAATTGTTTCCCACAAGCTTCACATTACACAGAGAATTTGACCAGGTACATAAGAAGAGACTTTATACTTCCCTGAGCTAATTTAGTCAAGATTAGTGTAAGGTCTTTTGTTGTGAATTGCTAAGACTTCAATTCAAAGACCGAATTGTTTCATGATATATACAAATCACCTCACCTAAAATGGTTTAAATGAAACTTATTCTAAAAATAACAGGTTCATTCAGAACACTTAGAGTAGGAATTCATATGCTGCTTGCCTCATAATAAACTGTCAGGGCACATTAGTTCAAGAAGAACCCTGTGAATCACTTCAGATTGTAGGCTGTTAAGAGATGTCTTGTCAAAAGAAAAGTCATAATAACTGCTTAATGATGCTTGCATTACTGTTACTACTATTATAAGACTAAAGTCAATTAGCTTACACATTAGCTTATGTAATCAAAGACAGTTCAAAGAGCTATTTCATAAAACTGGGACGAAAAGGTTGACTATCAAAACTTCTGAGTATTAAAAAAAAATATCGCTACACAGAGACAACTCTGAGATCATTATTTTTTCCACTGAAAAAAAAATGTCAGATCTTTGGAGTAATGAATAGTCCCATGGTTATGGCAGTCCTCTGGAAAGCAGGAAACCCTAGTTTAAATCTCCCTTCTGCTTAAATTTGAAGGCTTGACCTAAAAAGTATAAACTGGGTAGTCTATATCTCAAGTAAATATTTGAAAATAGCATGCTCATTTGTGACAAACTGGCCTCTCTAACCCAGAATATATGAGTTTTTTCCCACCAAAGCAGTGGTAGGAACTGGGGTGTTCCCACTGCATGCTCTTTTCAGCACATACAGAATCAGTTGCTAAACCAGACAAGTGCATTTTCTGTCTGTGCTGACTTATACTCCATTTAGAAAATGTTTTTACCCCACAGATCTCTTGTGTGGCTTTTGTACAAATAGCCCTTTCACTGCTTTGTTTTCAGTTAGCAGGTGCTTAATCTGGTAACTACATGAAGATTTCTCCTGGCCATGGGAAGGAACATCTTCCACACTGCCAGGTGGAACCAAGGCTTTCTCTGGCTCTCAGCTATCCTCCGTGGCAATCCCAGAGACTGGGTTTCCCTGTGTGTTTTTCTTGGAGATTTTTCTTGAACGTACTTCAAATCTGCTGTAGATTATTATATCACTTCCTAGCTCTGCTATTTCTTACTAAAAATGTAAAGATCAGAGTGCAAACAAAGAATTGCATATCACTGGTGCTTCACAACACCAGATGTTGTCTATAATTACTATTTTATTCCTTGACATAAAGGCATTCACAGACATGGTCTAGACTGTATTACATTTGGGATAGGTCAAACACCACAGCTTACCGAAACCAATTTTAGTATTCAAGCCTCGAGGTGAAGTCTTTGAAGCTTCATTTAAGAGGCCTGTGTTCTGATGTGTATTTCCCTCATACAAGCTATAGTGGATGTTTAAATATCTGTGAATTTGAAACATCTAGGAAGTCTTTATGAAGAAGTCAGAAGTCTTCATCCTGAGAACACCAAAAATTTTCAAAAGAGGTTTTACTACAAACAGGTAAAAAACTAAAGACTTGTGAAAACACTTTGTAGCAATGCTGCCATTCATGGTTAATTATATTCATACATAAGAAAGACAATAACACAAAAATATTTTATATATATTTATATATAAAATATTGTGCCAGATGTACATAGTGGTTGCAGTTTCCAGTTCTTTGCATAGGTACTTAAAACAGTGCCCTGACTAAATAACAGCACAAATAAAGTAAGTGACAAACATATTTGAAACAATTGCTTCTGGTACTAACACATAAAAATGCAACTGAATGTAGGGTTTCATTGAGTAAAATGGATTATGACAAGGCACAGGAACAAGTTAATGATATGCTATGATTTCCAAAATCAATTTTCATCATGAACATTTTACATAACTGTACCTTCATGCTCTTCCTATCATAAACCCATTGTTACAAAACTCTTTGAAACTAACCTTCAGCACTAAATCTGTATAAAATTGTTTAAACAGTAACATTTTCTTTTCACCTTGTGTACATGAAACCTTTAAGTGTCCAGTCATCAGACATTACAAATCAGAATTTCATAAAGACTGTGACCCAAGTTAAAGATAAAATTAGAAAAGTCTTATTTCACAGAGGATGAGATAACTAACCTTATTACAAGGTCCCAGACCAAGAAGCCAGGTCAGGATGGAAGGTACTTAAATGTTTATTAGCTAATTTCACACTAGTCAGGAAAGTGTATTCAGTATCTTTTCACTTTTGTGAATGCTGTACCAGACACGACTGTCACTGCAGGAGTGTTTCAGTAGTAGAGCGAGAAGGTCCATCTGGAATACACCTTGGGCTGGCTGAGCAACTTGTCTAATCCACATTCCTTCCTTGGCACAGGTTGATCCCCATGGAAACATGCTTCTTAGACCACTTGAAACACGAAATGACGTCAGCAGCTCAGATGTGTTCACAAGCCTCCGTGACCCTCGAGCCACCACATACACGTATGACAGTGCCAACCTGCAGTACAGAAGAGCCACTTCCAGCAGAGACCTCTACAACAGGAGTGCTCTGGATAGGCACAGGCTTCATAAAAAAGGACACTTAAGAAGAAGGGCATCCCAGATCAAAGTCAAAATCCCTGATTTGACTGATGTTAACTTGATAGACAAGTGGTCCAGAATGGTCTTTCCCATAACATTTATTCTTTTCAATGTTATTTACTGGCTGTATTATGTCCACTAATTTATGCAATAATGTTACCACAGACTGACTTAATTAGACTTGTTGCTTTTCCTTCTCAATTTTAACTCTGAAGAACTTCAGTAGCTATAATGTTACATGTTCAATGTAAGATACCCAGCCATGGAACACCTCTAGATCCAAGCTTTCAAAAAAAACCCGCAACCCAACCCAAATTCAGCCTTATAGCATTCAGATCAGAATACTACAGATCTGCTCTTAAAAAGCATCTTCAGCAAAAGTGTTATACCTTGATTTTTACAAAGTTTATGCATCACGAATGACCTTTCTGTAGCCACTTTAATTTTTTTTTAAGTGGAATAAAAATTAGTCCCACTGTATTTCTTATCACATATTGGCAGCCCACAGCAGCATCATTCCAAACAACACAGTAAAACAATTCAAAGCAGTATCTATGTCACTATCTTTCAGCATTTAGAGTGTACAGAAATTTGAAGAAATAACAGTTTGGAGGATTATAATTGTTACACCACACATCATTTCAAATAGTTATACTGGGAAGGATTTCCATAGTGTGTGTGAGAAGTATCACTCAAGGAAAAGTCAAATCACATTTTCAGAGAAGCTGGGATCTTGAAAAGAAATAAAGGGTAGCAGAGAGAAATTCCACTGAATTTCCAAGCAAGGAATCAGCTGATTTGATCTAACTGGACACAAAGTAATAATGTTGAAATTTATGAGAACAATTTTGTATTAAAAAGTAGAAAACAAGCACATGTTCATTCCTGGAAGCAATACTGAGACATACCCCAGGTCAAGACTTTTCTTGACTCCCAGGTCTCCTGTGGCTGGTAATTGCAACATTCTCCCAAAAATTACACACAAAATCACACAGAGTATTCCGAGATGGAAGGGGCCCATAAGGATCATTGAGTTGAACTCTTAAGTGAATGGCCCCTATGGGGATCGAACCCACGACCTTGGTGTTATTAGCACCATGCACTAAGAGGAAATCAAACCCAAAACTAAGTTGGCAGATGTCTAGGGACAGATCTGAGGAAATTTCTGCATATAGTTTCCTACAGATTTCCTTACTCCACTGAGGATCAGGAGATGTGTCTGAGTCTTATGGCACACCAGTGATGTTGGGTGCGCTCCTTTTGAGGAGCTGCCTCTCCGCACTTGGCTGCTTTTTTGCCTAACACAGCCAATTCCAGCCAAGGAGCCACAGGTGAAGTTCTAGCAAGGTCCATGCAATTGAGAAGTAATAGGTCAGTCATCTTCTCTATGGCCAATTGTTTCCTAACAGTGTTTACACTGCTGTCTAACATAGCAGTTTATTGAAACTATTATCAGTTAATTTTTTTTTAATTAAAAATGTTTCATACTTTTAGGAGAGTCAAGATATCCAAGCCAACAGAGTCTATGTAGGTACCAAAGTGATTGTTACCCATGGAAGCTTGTACAGAAAGAAACATTGGTACAGATACAAATGAGTAATGTGGAAAGCTTCTTCAGCAGCTCCTCATTACCTGGCAGTAAGGTCAGCTGACTACCTTATTGCCAACTGACATGACAATTTCTTTAATCAGAATATAATAACAAATGAAACCTTCCTACGTGCTAAAGTTTGTCACATTGTGCAATACCTGGACCTTCTCATCCTTCCCTTTGTTTGTGCAGCAGGCTTCTGCAGAAAGAGTCTGTAATAATAGAATAAACAAACAAGAAAAGGAATAGGTTTAATTTACAAGAAATATAGGGCTGCAAACCAGGCATTTGACATTGCTAATCTAGGGGGGTCTTTAAGACTATCAATTTTTCTGTGGGCTCCAAAGTCCCAACCTCATCCCAAGTTTATGGATCAACCAGCTACTTCACACAACAGATGACAGGCACATGGATTAAAAGCAGTTACATTGTACAACTCCAAGGGGATAAAAAAAGTATGGAGCAGAGTAAAAGCCATTAACAAAACAAGAGCAGTGCAAATACAGAACTCCTTAAGAATAGCATGTTCCAAAATAGGAGGGTCCACTCTTATGCACCAGACCTTTAACACATGCCACTGATACAAATCCCAGCCCCGCAGCCCATTTTGAGTGGCACCCACTAAGGCCTATCTGCACGGAGAACAGCAAGCCATGATCTTGAGTCAGGAAACCCCTGCCAGCTCTTGGTGCAAAGTTTGGCAGCAGAGATTAGTGACTCCACCACATACAGAGGCAAGAGCCACTAACTGTAGGTACAACAACTTCTAGAAAAAAAAGCAGAAGAAAACATTTCTCACTTGAGAGCAATAGCTTGGCAGCAAGGAGAATGCAGTAGTTATCAGAGGCATAGGATGGAAAATGAGTCTGTTTATGGGTTACCCAGGTACATTGCCATCTGGAGCTAGAAATTAGTGAGTACAAAAGAAACACTCTCTTCCCATCAATAGGTTGGAGTAATTCGGCTGGTTTTGCACAATAAAGGTGAATAATGCTGTAATGTTAAGCTCCCTCACAGTTGTACTTCAGTAGTTAATTTCCTTGCCCCTAGGAACCAGCCTTCAAGATCAGCATAAGTAGGTCCTATTGCTAATTATGTTTCAGCTAAATCCCGGTACAGTTTGTGCAGCTCTCATTCAATTTGAACTGGAAGTCCTTTTTGGCTCAGTTTCCCAAGGACTTGAGCTTTATTGTCCCTGAGTGTGTATATTTGTGTGCCTACCTGGGAGTGTCTCAATAATATACAAATCCATTCGTAATTTCAACCAAAAGATAACAGAACAGTAAGGACCTATGAGATACGACATTCCTACAAGTTTCAACAAAGCAGCTAGCTTATAGCAGAGGACAAGGCTCACGTTAACCCACCACTCATATGTGCAAAGTTTTGGTTTTGGTATAAATTACATACTTAGGAGGTCTGTACACAGTACCTGCAAAACCACAGAGATTTCTTAAACATGCTCATGATAGCTGGTTGGGATTTTTTTGGCCATATGACTGCAGGACCCAGAAGTGAGCTGCTCTGCAGGGTAAACATTGGGAGAATATGAACTCGTGTCCCTGAAACAGGACGAAGGGGAAGCATCTCCTTGGAACAATCTTTACAAGTTAGTGTGGTGTAATGTGCAAACACCAAAGCTATTCCATGCACTGTAGTCAGTTAATTAGAAAGACCTTAGGCCTGAAAGAACATAGGAAAATACAGATATGGGCAAAGTGAGCAGATAAGCAAAGACAAAATTAAAAATTATTTAATCTAACGGGGTCTCTTTAAACTCCTGCACCTTTGGCCTAAGCCTTCTTATGCCTTCAGAAGATTTTCCCGATTCCCCCTTAGTCACAGCCTTAGTCTTTGTAAATGACACTTCTCACACCACAAGCTCTCCTCAGCTTTTGTGACTTTATTCAGCTCTGGTCCCAGCATCTAGTTCTCTCCAGGGGCTGTGACGTGCATGGCCATGCTCCACACTTAATGAAAACCTCTGTGTGGAAATGTGATGCCAACTTCTTTACCTGTCCTCCTATTCTTCAGGAGGGAAGGGAGCATGGCTGGGCACACTTGACAGACGTGCTCCTGGCCACGAGCTTGTCTTAGATGCGCACATTTGTCCTATTTGCTACCTGCTTGGGTCTACCTGCGTTCCTTGAAGTGTATGTTGAAGCTGACACCCGTATAACGGGGTTTGTGAAATCTCTAGCTTTTTGCATCAATTAGGTCTGGTACAGTCTCCACAAATGCCTTATCTGTCACAACTGGAGACCTTGCTTGTTCCAGAAGTAACTAATTCTCTGAGCAAAGACAGAAAAAAAAACATTTTCTGATAGATGGTACAAAGTACAGAGCAGCAAGCTCTCTTCTCCATTCTCTTTAGTCCTGTTCCTGGTCACCTACTGGAGCCCATTTTGTGCCTTATGAGGACAGTTCATTTCTCTGTAGTGATGTAAGGTCAGGATGCAATTCCACACATTCAAATGCAATTCCATGATTATCATGTTTTAGCTGCTAGTTCTCAACTGCTCGTCAACTGGTGCTCCTCTCCCTCTCTAGCCAGTCATACAGTGTTGTTATGTCCCCTATTAGAAACATAATTTTTATCATTATATTAAAAATACTGAGATTTTCAATAAAGTCTAACACCTACAAAAAGAGCATATAATTGCGTATTTAGTCTTGTCACATCGTAACAGAAACTTGTCTTCTTTTTAAAGCAAAAAATCATTGAAAAATTATTTTTCAGCCTTTTCTGTTCAGTGCTGCAGTAAAGGACAGGACAAATATAGGACGATACTAACGACTAAATGACCACCCCATACCCTTAACTGTAAAGCCATCATTACGTAACTTGCTATAGAATTTAAAATGAAACTATGTAAACTTTACCACTAAGAAAAAGTCAGAAATATTTAAAGTACCATCTACATTTTTAAAAATTGCTTTCTATCAGTGAGCAATGTGGCAGATTTTGCAATACAAGTTTCGCTAGTTGAACGTGAAAATGGAAGTTATTATTTGTGGCCTTTTATTGTGGAGAAAACAACTATTTTGATGAACTTACTGCATTTTTGAAAAGTTGATCTTTGAAAACTAAGAGGTAGCAACACAAAATTCTCTTCAGCAACATACTACAGAATAAGTTTTAAATAACCACCTTAATATTCTTCAAAGTACAGACTTTCTAAGTATCTGCTACATCTATAAATTGTGTCAGTGGATCAGCACACAAATAAGTGTCTTCTATCCAAATGACATCCCAAACTTGATAGTGTACACTTGTATGAAATAAATGGCTGTTTATTGGTTCTGCTACTGTAAATAAAAGTAGTTTTCAGTCCTTCCATTCTAAATGATAAAAACAGCATGGCAACAATAAAAATCAGTTACCAAAAAATAAAGCCTCTTTTCTCTACAAAAGCTTTTTAGCAACATACGCCTATCATAGGAAAGCTAAAGCAGAGTTACAGCTTCAGTATGCATCATACAATCCATGAAGCATTTAAACACATAAGGCCATATTCCCCTATGAAGCAACTAGATCTAGAAGAAAGGAAAAAGTGGAGTCAATACAAATACACCTATAAAAAAAAGAAATAGACATGACAAATTTATTCCTTACACTCACAATTAAAAAATAGCATGCTCCTGAACAGTCTACTGGACAACCTGCAGTAACGCTTTTCAGATTTCTAGAAAAGCTAAGCAATTATCAATTCCAATCTGATTTTTTAGCTTGAATTTCGTACCACTTATACAAAGTCTTTTTCTGTTATCTGATCCATTATCAAATTTGTTGTGTATGGAAATTCAAGACTATGATCAAGCTGTATCTGTTAGAGATTGCAGTCCCTTCACTGTAAGATGCATTTTTCAGTTTCTCATCTTTACAATTCTTTATTCACTTCTCCACGTTTCTGATCTTTCTTCAGTTGCTGGGACTGAACATGTACACCTGACTAAATGTACCAGTACCAAATAAAAGGGAAACAATATATTTTACACAGATACACATTTTCAAAAATGTTTTCTGACCCATGAAACTTCTATCCTAGTTATATATGTATTTATGTTTCCTATTCATGAAGCCTATTAAAGTCCTTTTCATAGAAGCCTTCCTACAAGAGAGTTTCTTCTCCTCCTCCTCAGACCAGTACTCTGAAGTCCTATTCCTTGTATGAATGTATTATTTTAAACTTTGCTTACATGAAAACCTACAGCACAACAAAATATAGTGGAAGAAACTCAAGAAGGGTCTTCAGTTTTGAAACTACAAAGAAAGTAGGTCATAAATACTTTGCTTTTTTATATATACAAAACATGCCTAGTATAGACATACATGATGAGAACCACACATTAGCATTTATGTCAGCATTACAGATAATTTGCTCTTTATATATGGAAAAATGGTTTAACAAATAGTAGAAAGCATAAGATTTTCTGCTGTATCCCTCTCTAGTATTATGGCTTCTAACTTTTGTAACTACAATCCAAACTCCATCTGGTTTCAGGAAAATTTAGAGCAGGATTTACCTGCTGTATTAGGTAAGCTGCAAATATCTTTTTCACAGTCTACGTGGGTCATCTCCTCTCCAGCGCTGTGCTCCTTTCTGAAAACATTAAGTGAAATGCCATCAACTAAGATACAAAAACAAAGCTAAAACGCCACACTTTACTCTGAATAAAGATCCAGTGCTTTTTCCACAACTTCTGAGCACTGAACAGGATGCCTAGAGAGGTTCTGATGTCTCCATCCTTGGGAAACAATCAAAAGTCATCTGGACACAGTCCTGCACAGTCTGTTCTAGATGACCCTGCTTGAGCAGCGAACTTGGGCAAGATGACCCTCAGAGCTCACTTCCTACCTCAACTATTCTGTGGTTCTACACTGGTTTTGTTTTTAAGGTGATTTTCCCCAGCATATAGAAAGATTGAGTTTAGTGACTAATAAATCAAGAAAAAAATTACTGCAATTATTCACACACAAAAGTAGGTCTTTATTTACCATATTTACAATATAAAATATATTAATGCTACAAATACTCTCTCATGTTATTATCATGGCACTTCAGATAAGGTAACACAGTATGCAAGTAAGATGCCTTAGTTTTACTAGGCACCTGTGTGGTCACCATCAAAGTTTAACCAAAACAAATATGGCACATGTCATAAGTGATTCTTTTCCAAAGGTCTATAAATCTTCAGTACTAAAAGCAACTGTACATTGGATTTTCATATTTTTGATCAAACAGATACAAGATTTTACTACTTTTATCAAAGGATTAGTAGTTTATTTGGTCACAAGTCATAACAGCCTTCTCACTTTAGTATTCTACAGCACCAACAACTTTTTGCTTTGCAGAGAATACATTTTTTTCCTCCAAATCAACTGGGGAGCCATCACTAGCAGACACTGTTGATGATCTGAATTCCATCATTTCAGTTGTAGGACAACCTTCAAAAAAAAAGGAAAGGAATGAGATTAAAGTTGGATAAGACCAAAACTTAACCAGTCTATGAAATGCAGCTTTTTGCTTTCTGTTTCAGTGTAATATGCAACTGAATAACCATGTCTTCGCTCTGAAAAGCACACTATCCCTCTCTCAGCTCTCTTTTACAACCTCACACAATTATCACTTCCAATAACTTTCTTTACCCTTTCCTGCATGCAATCCATTCCTCAGCTGCCTGTAGTCACAAAGTAGAATAGTCCAGCGAGATTCCTTCTGCACAAAGCAGAGATCAGGGATCATTTCTGAAGTGGATTCCTCCTTCTGCGCACATAAAACTAAGTAAGGAGATGATAACATCCCACACCTTGTGGGGATTTAAATCTGGCATGGAAAAATCCTTGTTTGCATAGTGCAGAGCTCATGACAAGCTACTATGTAGTTTAGTAGGAAAGCAAATGCAGAAGAAAGCAAGCTTTGAAAGCTGTTAAGGGCTGTAATTTCATTAGAACACTACTTTCTTCAAATCCTCATTTTCCTTAGTCTTTCCTATTAAGAAATCTGAGATTCTCCAGTGTCACAGATCAGTTCAAGTGAAACTTTATTGTTTCACTTGAAATTTTCTTCTTGGGTAACTGCATTGGAATCTTCGTAATTTTCTTCCTGATTTACTATGTCATAGAAATTAAAGGACTCACAATGAACCAAAAAATTGTCCCATATGCACACCCAGACACTGACAATTTACGAAGCTGAGGGAACACTAGAATTCTTGCTAATCTTTCAGAACAGGAAAGGGGTGATGGTATTAAACTACAAGAAAGTAGATTTAGACTAGATATTAGGAAGAAACTTTTTACAGTGGAGGTGGTGAAACACTGGAACAGATTGCCCAGAGAGGTGGTGGATGCCCCACCCCTACATCTAGTCGACAATGTCCCTGTTCACTGCAGGGAGGTCAGACAAGACAACCTTTATAGGTCCCTTCCAACCCAAACTATTCTACGATTCTGCGAATTTTGCTTAAAACAAACTCAGCACATGAGAAGTCAGGAACAAACAATTATATCAGTAAAAGCTACCTTATTAGCAGCTTCCAGTGCATTTATTAGGTTCTGCAACTCTTCCTTGTTCATCTCTATAGAAATTGGCTTAATTTCACCATTTTCTCTCACATCCAAATCAAGATTGAGGAGTGGCATTTGCAGCACGGAGATCTTATCACTGGAAAGAGCAAGCTATGCAGATTGACAAAACAACAATAAAGTGTAAGGTGGAGCCAGTAAGTTTTTAGTCTTTCATAATAACACATCTGCACTTTAAATTCAATTTGTGCTACCAGAACAAATATCAGCATAACAAAATTAACTTCTCAGAAGTCATTTCAGCAGTTTGGATTCTTTTTTCCTCCTCCTTGTTATTGGGATTTTTGTTTGTTTGTTAATACCAACAATATATTGAAATACTAAAAAACCCTCTTCACAGCAATACGCTTCTCAAAAACAATTTGTTAAAATTACTGGGCTGACACATTTTGATAATATAGGTAAAAAGAAAGGATACATTTCATCATGGCTCTTTAATGAAGTATATGAATTCTGAAATCACCATACTCAAATTGTTTTGGTTTTCAACGAGAAGGGTCATACAGAATGGGGCAGTTAGGAGAAAGAGGGGACTTTCATGTGTTTTTCAACACTCTCTACAGCTGATTAAACACTGTTTGTCAGAGATCCTATTTGACAAACATTGATGAAGAGGACTATATACCAATCGTGCTTTCTTTTCTTTTTTTTCCTATTATACCCACTCTAGCACAGATAAGGCTTTTAAAGTGTATTAAAAACAAAGATCAGTTGATAATACTATAGGTCTATATACAATAGATACTATCTTACAGTATATAAATATACACTATATATACTATAAGGTAGTATAAGATACTATCTTATCTATTTAGAGAACAGAATGTGATACAGCAGAGAAGACACAATGTCTTTGGTAGAGTTCAATCATGGCAAGCAAAAAAATCATAATCAGCTCAAGGGGGGAAAAAAAAAAGTGGTTTTAAGAAAAATAAATATAGTAGTTTGGACATGTACCAGAAATTTGCATTGCAAAATAGAAAGAAACTCAAAAAATCCTTCAGAAGAAAAAAATAAAACAAGTCACAAAAAAACCCCAAGAATTCACATAAGTCCAGTTTGTATTTCTGTCAGCAGTAAATGCAGTTAGCAAGAGATCAACCCCAGTAACAGTCCATCCAAAGCATGTTATGATGCCATATTGGCTCCTGCAAAAACTTGTCTGTTTAGGGCATTACTCTTTGATTTCCAAGGCTGTTTGCTGCCAAAACTATTTAACACTTGTTAACATGGAAAACTATTCAACAGCTCTACAACTCCGTTTAACAGTTCTCATGGACTAACTAAAAATACAAACAGTACAAGTAATTTTTTAAAGTATTTGACAGAGCTTAATTTAAAGCAGCTGTCTTCAGCACCATCCTGCTTTAGGCAACACCATTATCATTGGTTTACCAGAAAAATAGTAAGTCTAAACATAAATTATTTCAAACTAATTATTGCTTATTGCAAAAACTAAAAATTTTTAAAAAGTCAGGAAAAATCATCCTGAATCACTCAGCTAATCTTAAAATTAAGTAAATATTTCTTCTTTCTTTGAGTCAAAATACACTTTATTCAGGCCCCAAAATCATAAAAGCATACAAAACTTTTAGGTGTTCCTGAATAGCACCTCATGTGTCCCTTTAGGAAAGGGAGAGATATTGCAGCTTTAAAAGAAAGGAGGGCAAAACCAAAATAAAACAAATGAAAAAATTACTTTTGCAGTTTATACAAATTTCTGGCAAGTCTTTGATGTGTAAGTATGAGAAAAGCTCACTAATGAGCTTTTCTCATACTTATAGAAATTGAACCATACTCCAGAGGGGGCAGGCCTAGGGGGACTATATCAATAGTTACTTCTGTGTTGTAGAACATTTTTTTCAAACAACATTAAGGCAACTCTCACCTTTAACTGCCAGTCAAAATCCTGCAGCTGGGCAGAAGAGATTCCATTTACGCTTTCCACTAGGGCATTCCTGATTTCTTCCTTTCTACCCTTCAGACATTTTGTGATTGCTTCTTGGTAGTCTGAATTTAACTCACTTATCTGCTGAGCAGCCTACAAAAATAATAAAACTGTGATTGCTTAAATTATGAACAACAGAAATAACATGTATCACCTGCAATAGCTGTGCTCTAGATATCCAAGTTGACAGCTCTTATACTGGACTGCATAGCCCCATCTTTCTTACACTGCCTTTAGTGGCTGCCCTCTGTGTTTGATAGAGTCAGTGCTTACCACAGCAAGATATAAAGAAAAAAATAACGTTCTTCTCACTTAAATTAAAAGATGACAGAGAATGCAGGCTTTATCGGCCTTCTTAGATGCTACCCTAAAATCAAAACAGAATCACACACACAAATAACTCAGGTTTAGCTCTAAAAGTTTCTCAGCATCAGAGTGCAGGCCAAATACATTAGCTCAGCTGAAACAGACATACCGATGTACCGACCTCCTATGACTACACGTGTGATTTCGACCTGGCTACTAGCAGGTAGTCAAAATGTGAGGCATATGCAAAAAGTAAGAATTAAGATTTCTAATAATGGAACGAGTTTTTGCAAAGTTCGTACATACTGGAATACCCTGAATTATAGTCCCTGCACCCCAAGGTCCTCCATTCACTGTCAGATTTAAAAAACCAAATTATTTACATACAGCCAACATTTTAAACCACTTTAATGCAGCACTAACGAACAAAGAAAGTCAAATGAGTGTAAATTGGTTCTGTTGCTAGAAAACGGTATTATTTACAGGTATATATTTTAAGTTAAACAGATTAAATTTGGTGGTACTCAAAATACGAATTTGAGTGATTAAACCAGTATTTTAACAAATATCCAAAAATCAGCATCAATTTCACTTTTTGTTTTAAAAGTCTTAGCAGTGTATTTGTAAATGCTGCTTATCTTCTGCTTAATCCACTACTATTCAAATGCTACACTATAAAAATATTTTAGGACTAAACAGACTGCAAAACTAATCACTCCAGTATGATCTCTCAAAGTCAAAAGCCAACCAGTGATGAACCCTTACCTCTTCATCAGATATGTTTTTGCCAACTGCAGTTTTGAAATAGGCCATTGTTTCTTCTAAAACCTCCATCCACTCTGACAAGCTCCAAATGGTGCCATAATCTTGGTATCGAGGATATGCACGGCCACATATGCCATCAACTACTTTATGAAGGAACTGAAACAATGTGATACATAACTTGAGAATATAATTCTATCATAGTTAATCTACCAGCTATGAGACTGATCAAGCAATTCAGTTTTCACCCTTCCATCCACTGGGTACTCCCTCAGTGCTTCCTGAATGCAGCATTCTAAAAAGTCTTTAAGAGGTAGTCCCTGAATACGAACTGTCCCCCCTTCTGCCCTAAAGTCAGTTCACGAAGTTCGGCCACAGAAATCACAGCATGATTCAGATTCACCCTGAATGTGGATGTAACTGGCATGCACAACTACACAGCACCGCCGAGCACCACAGCTACACAGCTGCACAACTACACAGCTGCCACGCCAAAGGCACCTCAGTCACCTCTGCACCGGGATGGCCAGGTTGTACAGCACAGCTCCAAATGCTGACTTCCAAACCTGTGGGCATCTCTGGTCTCCCAAACCACCGTCCTCCACCGCCGCGGCCTGGCGGGAGGGGGCGGTCCCGGTTCGCAGCCCCGCGCCGCCGGCGGGCCCGGCCTCGCTTAGAGGTGCCGGGGAGCGGCACCTGGGCTTTCCCGCGGCGAACACCGCCCTCCCCGCCCGGGGCCGCGGAGAACCCACCTCGGGGGCCCGTCCCGCCGGGAGCTTCTCCAGCAGCTGCAGCATCTCCAAACCCTCCCCGCCGGCCACCTGACCGTCATGGCGGCGGTACGCATGCGCACAGGCAAACACCCGCCCTCTCTCGTCACCGGTTCGAGTCCCAGTCCCGGCAGTGCCCGGCGCGATTGGAGTGGGAAGGGGTGCTCTGTGTGCGACCCTTCGTCAGACCCTGAGCACCGAGACCTTCCAGATTTTACGAGCTCTTATATGCAATAACACTTTAACTGTATTTGCATTCTGCCTGTTTGCTTTTTGACTCTTAACAGATTAACTTTCCAACTCGTGGCGCGAGAGGAAACTCAAGGCTTGCGACAGGCACTACATCATCTGTGATACTAAATTAAATTGAGGAAGTTAAGAGAAACACTAACTACAGAAGTTCGTGCTGCTGTAGTGTTTTCCATGAACAGCTCACTTTTTTATGCTTTGCCAAAGTGGGAGTTCAATGCTTACCAGACCATGGAGGAGGTTTATGGAACAGGTTTTAGCTTTTAGCAACGACTTTTCCGTGCCTTGAATTGATTGAATGTGAATGCAAAGAAGCAAAATTGCCCCGAGCACTTGTACGAGAAAACCTGTAAGAGTTCAAATCCCAAGGAAGATAGAAAACTGCACAGAGCAGGGAGACCTTATTTCGATGAAATCACTGGGCTAATTTACAGTCAAACAACTGGGCTGTAAGAATACAAAAGCAGCTACAAGTCTGTACTGGTGGATATAAGGTCTATGAAAAAAACCAGGCTGGTTAAGTCAGTTTGCAGTACCTTCTCCGAGCATGTGGCCTTGTAGGAACAATGTGGTGCATGGGAGTTTTGGAGAAGAAACAGAGAGGGAAGAAATGATTTCAACTCAGTCTCCCTCAGGGTTTGCTACCGCTAGTAGATTAGACTTTTAGAAAAGGCTTCTTGACAATTTATTGAATTTTATTATGGAGAAATTACTCAAAGCTGCTGTTAATTTCAGGAATAGATGAAATTCCAAATAAAAAATTAATTTTCAATAATAATTTCCTTTATTCCCTTGGAATTCGCTTTGTTAGATAACTGTAAACCTATCCAGTTTCTTTTGACTGTACTATGTTGAACACTACAAAATAGAGCACCAGGGGGAGCATCTGCTCCAAACAAAATAGACCCAGAGACAACAGGAGAAATACGAAGGTGATCCAGGCTTGGAAAGAAATAAATTACAGAGAGGAAGGAGAAAGATAGCGAGCGTCCCACTCAGTCGAAAGGGATCAAACAAGTGAAAAATGCAAGAGAGCAGAGATGTAACACATGAAAACAAGAACAGATATAAGAGGATAGGAAACTACCATCCCATATAACACTATCTCAGTGAACACTTTCAAAGCAGCTAATTTTTTGCAGGTCTGAAGAATAGAGTTTCACTTTTCATGGATATGTAGTTTAAAAACAATATTTTGGGTTCAGCCTACTGGCCTATGAAGAGCAAAGGGGGATGGTGCAAGGAAACCACAGTTGGTTTAGCTAAATCCATGGTTCAGAGCCCATGTTCAGCTACAAAGGAGTAGGGGATATAAAGCTGGCCTCTGGCAGTTTGGAATTTGTTTGGACCTGCATTACTTGGATCTGCCATCAGGTCGTAACCCTTAAAAATACCTGCTTTTCATGCTTCTGTACCACAGTAGCAACAACCCATCCCACCCCTCTGAAGTTAAGCTCTCAAATAACCACAAAATCAGAGACAGGGAGGGAAACTTGTAGAACAGTGAGTAGACAGACAAGAGACACTTGGGCAGCAAGGAAAGAAGAATTTTATGAGAGAGAAATGCAGAGTGAACTTTGCATTATTTTATCCACATTGCTGATAACTTATAGAGCTTTATTTGCTTTAACAGATAACCCACAAGCTGCAGTAACTAAACCTATTTTAAAATGAATCCTTTTGTAGCCCTTGGTTTTGGAAGAATGGCATTAATTAAAACATTGGGAAATAACTTAATCAGAGGTTCTTAATATTATAGTAGCATAAAGTTGTATTACATTGCTCTAAATATATCCAGTTGGGGAGAGCATCCAAGCACCAGTATAACTGTCCCACAAGGAACTATTAAATAGGTATGTCAATAGAAATAAATAGATATCTGTATTTTACCAACACAACAGGGACAGTAAATGTGTTTTTAAATGCAGTGGAAACATGAGGTTGCAGTTCAGATTATGATGAGCTAAATGTAGGAAAAGGGAGGTTCCACTGGTCCCCTTGCCCCTGTTGCCAGCTCTGCTTCCTCTCCCTGACCCTTATGCCAGCACAGGAAGAAACTGCAATTTCTTTGAAAACAAATTGTTATTTTTGCACTGGTTTATGTTTTTCATGGGTTAGATTTCAGCCAGGCTGGAACAGAGCACTATTTCTGACAGAAGAAACAGACCTCTTTCTCTTTTTCCACTTTGGTACTGAGGGGGAAGACAGAACTACCCCTTCTGGCAGCCCATACTTAGATCAGATGAAATTGGTCCTGAAACTACAGCCTGACAAATTAATATCAATCAGGGAACCTCTTTAATTATCAAACCAGGAATCTTGAAAGCTTTTGTAGAAGCTTAGATATAAACATGTGATATGCTACAGCTGAAGGAGATTGAAAATAATGTTTCTAATTTTTACACTCTGACCAGCCAGTGAAGTTCATAGTAAGTGAAGCTGGATGAACAACGTGACACGGATGCATAGAACATACTTTATCAGCTATTTGCTCTTCATAATCCATAGTCATGACTCCTCCTGAATGACAAATTGGTTTCTTAAATAATTTTACTTGTAAATTTTAAACACACAAAAGCATGAGATGTTTCGGTTCTCCTCCACCCTCTTCCCACTCTGTAAATATCATCATCATGTATTTATTCTTTGAGATATGAAGAGTACAGTATGTGATACATAATGGATACAGTCTATGTCCACAGGCTTACACTTGTCTATCTTCTCTACCTGTTCCCAGTAAGGAGATGTAACAAGAGGAACTTCCTTAAATGTTCTTGATTTCACTTCTTACTCTGATATTTCAAAATTCTCTTGTTGGTTTCTGCAGCAGTTCTGTCCTTCTGACAGATTGCACTGAAGAACTAGCAATACCTCTGAGGGAGATTCTTCTGGTTCACCTTAGAGACACATAATTTATATACCAAACTCTGTATTGCCTTTCACAGATGAAAACACACTGAAGAGATCATTCAAAAGATCTCTCTGCTACATGGTAAGACTTTTAGAGAGGAAGTCCTATTGCTGGAGACACTCCAAAAATACTTAAAATACCAGATAGGGAAAAATCTCATACATATTACTCAAAATCAAACAAATTAATATCATAAGTTTGTAAAATATCTGAACTATATACATCTCTGACACCTGCCTGGCTGAGGTAGTGGAAGAGACAGAACCTGGTATCACACCCAGTATTCTGCAGGACAGAGGCAGGGAAATAGCTCAGAGCAGAAGAGTGACCTTCTGTATAGTCCAAGGAGCCTATAGTTGGCTTGAGCCATATGTCCACTAAAGCAACAGCTCATAACTCAAGACAAACTAGAGTCAATAACTGGGACTCTGCTCACAAGTAACACTGGTCACCATCTTTTGTAAACAGCTGGACAGGCACAGACTTATTCTGCCTTTCCTCCCCTGTCCCCGACACACTTCTTTGCATAAACTTCTTTGATGGGAGAGGGAGGAGTCTTCGTCTTCCATCCTACAAGAGTATCTATGAATATTCTCCTAACTCTCCTTTCCTACAATTCAGGCCCATTATTTCTTACACTGTGCTCAGGGAACATGCAGAGAGTTTATTTTTATCTGCTCTATTGCTATCATCTTATAAGGAAAAATCTATTGTCACCATTTCTATTCCTCTATGTCTCTTTCTTCATGCTTAAGAATTTTAAGTGAACTGAATACCAGGTATGTGTCAGGACTGGAATTTTACTCACAATGTGTAGGTCTAATGATTGTAGCGTCTGGAATGCAAAATGACAACGACAACAACAGAAAATTAGTAATGCCATTTAGGGCAGATGCAGTAAAACCATAAGCCAAATATTCCCTCCCTTCTCTAAGCCTAAACTTAAGATTTCAGTATTAATAATGAATGGTAAGAGTGTGTTGGTGCTTTTCAATAATCTCTGGACATCATAAAACAGAAAAGAAAATGCCCTATAGGTAAATTAGCCCTATTAGTAAACAACAATTAGTAGATGCTGGAATATGCTGCATAGCGAGTTGTACCAACACGTAATAGCAGCAGAGAGAATGCATTCCTAAAGTAATAAACACCCTACTAGGTACAGCTCCCCTCATCTACACAAGGAGTTCATTTATTATATTAGTCTGAGTTGAGAGCTACTATGGTAGCTACTAGAGATTTAATTTTTATTGCAGCAATTTTAAAGCAATGAAAGTTGGTGAAAGTTACGCTGGCAACATTCTGGTTTTGCTGAGAGAGGTTGTTTCAACCAAGGCATATAAAGAGAAGGTAATTTTGACAGACTAAGAAAAAGCAGTTTGTTTATACAGCTACATCCACAGTAAGAGTGCTTTTGCCAGTACAGCCCAGCGGTGCTTTTTTGACTCAATCCCTTCCAGGGTAAAAGGAGCCAACTTGCTCCCAAGTCAAATGGCCTTTCTCAGTCTTATCAGTCTGTGTCCAGTTTGGCAGCACATTGTGCTGGCCAGATTGTCTAGACTTCTTTGGGGTCTCTAAATAATATATTAAGGGGCAGCTTTTCACATCTCTACTTCCTACTTCTGCTTTTGTCTTTTGCATAAGAGAAATAATTAATAGACTTCACCAAAACAAATCAAAACAAATAATTTGAAAGTAACATCATCTCACAAAGCTAAGTATTCAAGTATTAATGAATGGGAAGCAGTTGTAAGAGTCCTCGACAACTTCCTTATAGTTACCAACTTTTCAAACCTTGCTAACTGTCACACTGTCACTGCAGTTGTATAATCGCCTTGACCCATGTCCTCCATGACTCCTGGGGCAAATTCTGCTTTGAATCATATTACTGTAATTTCTCTTCCTTTTTTTTACCCCCCCAGCATGAGAGTGTCTCAAATTAGCAAAGATACAAAAAGAAAAGAGGCACTTTTTTACATTGGCAGACAATTTTCTTGCGGCTTAGTCACTGATGACGCTGGTGACAATAGTATTTTGATTAGTATTTTGCTCACACCAGGTTTGCAATGGTTTGATGTTACAGCATCAGTAGAAGTATTTTTTATTTTCAATGAAGTAGCTGACATTTGCTGTTATTTAGAGTTACTCTGGAGCAAAGTCTGGAGGAGAGCTCTCTAGAAAATTTCTTTGCATAGTGTAGACATGGTCTACTTGTTCTTCCAGAAGATACAGTAAAGAATGTAGTAGGAAATTTTCATTTCATAGTTTCGAGAATATTTTTTGAGAAATATTGAGTGACTTAAAATAGAAAATTTACAATTATGTTTACTTTCCTAGTTTTCCTCATATAGTTCTTCTACCTATATGAGGAAAATAAGAAGAAAATATAAATTGTTCACTTGAGGACATGACATGTTTTTTCCATATGTTATTTAAAATGCATTATATGACATAAAATCCTAGCAAAGAGCAGTTGTTTTAATATTGTCACATATAGTGCTAGTTAAAAGCAAACCCTAGGCTTTCTTCTAAGTTTGAACTTGACATACAATACCTTTAAAAGTATAAATCTCTCTTATCTTTACCAGGGGTATGGCTTTTCATTAATTAACCTTGGATCTGTGATGTACTGGGCTAACCAAGTGGATCAGAAACACACGTGTGGTAACATTTTTTCCAAGTTAACTAAAGTTGTACTTGTGCTTTGGCTTGGTCTTGGTCTATCTTGGTTTACACTTTATATCAGTTTACACTGGCTCTAGAAGATGAGATGATCAGACATAGTGTCTGCTGGGACAAAGTTTCTCCTTCAAAATTGTTGAAATATATATGAGCCATAAAAATGAGTTTTTATCAGTGTGGTGTCTTGTGGACACTTTTGATCTGATTCAAGGTTTCCTAAAATTATATTAACCATCTTATGGTACACCAGCCTTGAATTCTCCCTTTTGGAAAATACCTGAGAGAATCAAAAGTCTAAATGATATCTTCATATCTATCTGCTGGATTATTTTTATTTGTTCAAGAAATGGATACAGTAATTGTGACATAAGTAACTATGTTAGAATATTGACAAAATTTGATTGGCAGCCAGCAGTATTTGAGTTAGAAAAGCTGTAAACAAAAGTTAATGGGAAAAAAAAACACAACTAAAAACATGAAAAATATTATAGCCCAGTTAAAATATTATAGCCCAGATCTTTCTACAGGCAGAGAGAGAAAAAAGGCAATATTTACTAAATAGTTCATTTGATATCACTGACTCAGGTCATTTCATTAGCTGATAGAGTGGTTTGATAAAAAGAAGATGTACAATTAAGGTTATTTTGTGGACCAAATAAAATCAACACGTCAACTTGCTTACATATACAATGAAAAGGAAGGCATATAAGTACATGAGTGCATATCAAAAGTGTTTTGATGCACAATGAATCTGTAACAGTGTAAACAAGCTAATGACAAATTTACAGCTGTAGATAAGGTTGAAGATTAGCCATGGGAAATTGCCACATCAAAATAAACAGAAAAAGAAAGGATAAAGCAATTGACCCAAGTGCATCAAAGCTCCTGTGCGTGCAATTCCACTTACCTAGAACTACTTTCCAACCATACACACTTTCCCATCAGTCCAGAAGTAGCAGATTTAGATGGTGTTCCCTTTCTTTAGGGTTACTTTTGTGTCTTCTCATGTTAGTTCATGAGTAGTGACCCAGGATTGTTAGAAGCTGGAGTCTCACTATAGATTACCAATTCAGCTTCCCTAGTGAATAAAGTTCAAATGACAAGATAAGAAGTAAATTCCTGCTGCACTAGGAGCTGCAGTAAGACCAGTGTCTCATTTAAGATGATTTTCTGCTTGTCCTGGTAATTCAGAGTCTCTTAAAAGTGAAAGACTTTCAGATTTCTTGTTGAATTCTAGTTGATAATTACTTTCTGCAGAACAGCAACAGAATGAAAATCTCTAGAACAAAAAATCTCATCGTCTTAGTGACTTTCAGGATGGAAGTTCCTAACACACATGACGGCTAAACCACAGTGAGTGGTAATCAGGAAGTCCTATGCCAAAAACAACAACCGCTACTGACTGCTAATAACTGCCCTCCAAAACTGGGATATAACACAAGCTTCCTGATTCCTGGCATTCTGCAGTGGCCTAAACACAATGGTATAAACCACAGGCAAAGCATGGGGATTGCACGAGTGAGTATTTCAGTCAGTGACTCCCTTAAAACTTTTCTACACAAGCTGTGTCAGCAATTTATCCAACTGTAACTAAGCTCTGAATGGATTTGTTATACACCTTTGGCTGGACACTTTTATTCAAAATTTAGTTAGCCTTCATTCAGATTGATATAATTCATTCTTATCTGGTTTACTTTAGCAAAACAAAGATGGATTGATAAACACCAGGAACAAAAAGAATTATTTAATGGAAACAGTGGTCACTGCTAATATAATAGCTAATGGGTATAAGTTTGAGTTTAGAAGCTGAAAGATAATTCTTAACTCTTATAGCAGCCATACTCTGGAATAGTTTTCTAGTACAGTAATGTGAGCAAAATACTTAACTACTTTTAAGGTAAAGCTCAGTCGGTCTATGAACCAGATTACATGGCATGTTTGCAATAACAAGCATTTAATGACCCTGAAGGTGCCTTTCAGGAAAGTTCCCACAATAATATTTACATACCTAGTCTACCTCTCTCAAGATTTGCAAAATGTACATAATATACACAGAACATATATTCCACTGTAAAAACATTAAAACAAATGTTAGATCTTTCAAACTCAGTATGTAATTTCAGAATCACTAACAAACACTTTCTACCTTGTTTCAGCTTTTTATTTGTAACATGGAAGTAGTAATACCTTCTTGTCTCACAGGAAGCAACTGAGGAAAATTCATGACTATTTATAAAATGCTCACTCCAGTGATAAACCCAATCTCCTCACAATGAAATCACTAAACTAATACAGATTTAGACAGTGTATGGTAAATAAAGGTCTTAGCTACACACAGCCTAAACAAAGGAACAGCTGTTTCCTTCATTGTCAGGATTTCCTGACAGGGGTCCTGCCAGGAAATATATCTGAGGACCTTGGAGTATCTTGTAGTAAGAAATTACCTTAGACAGCTTTAATTTGCACTGGCAACATTGGTTAGGACTCTAAACACATAATTTAGCCAACGATCTGGTAAACAATAATTCAGTGTCATTTAAAATTCAAGGTTTTTTTGGCAAAATCTCAGGTGCAGTTAAATTATTTGGGTTTACTGCAGAGTTAAGGAGGAAAAACATGAAAAACAAATTACTGGGTAATAATCAATTCTCTTTCTGGCTATAAATTATTATTAATATGCTACCACATCTTCAATATTTAAACTAGAGTGTATATCATAGTATGTCACTATTATACTGTAAATACACACCGAATCTCTCAGGTATATCCACTGACCTGATATGAATGCACCTTGTACTTACTAAGCTGATCCAGGAGCATCCATACTGCAGTAACGATAACCATCTATGTCTACAAACTCAAATCCCCACTGGCACTGCTATTTATGAGGATTTGGCACTGGAATCATCACTGGGTATGATTCTCCAGAGGAGAATTATACCCAGGTTCCTAGCATTTCATTAACTTGTGGTGCTCTGGGAAACATTTGATAGCATGCTATGACAAATTTCCATCTTCCTTTCAGACCTTCATGGGAAAGTTTTCAGTCTGCCAACCTGTTAGGTTGACAGCTGCTGTGACGTAAGTTCCTCTCTTTCATGTGTCCCAAACAGTGCCAATATGAGCACAGCAGGATGAGCAGTTCATGCTTGTACTTGCAGAGTTATCACAGCCATGAACAGATAGGGGAGCTGAAGTACACAAAGAGCTCTCAAACTGCTCTGGAGTCATCAACAGCTCTCACAATGCCCATAGTTTCCCCTTAGCATATGGATGTTCAGGAGGTGATATAAAAGACACCTGCAGACTTCTCTGGAAAAAAAAAAAGGATATATCTGTGTGGATGACAGTGTTATTACCTCCACATAGAAAAGCTGTCAGTGAGATTTCTCAATGAAGCATTACCTCTGGTGACTGTGTTCTTTGTATTTACTCTTCCATAGGATACTTCAGAGAAGATAGTTTTAATTACACTTCAGACATTCTGGATGCATTTGCATGCTTAGGATCAAGACCATTCATACTACTGGACAGTTGTACGAAAGGAAAAAAGTGAAAATATTTATATGTAATGGCCAAATCAGGAGACAGCAATGCTTCTCATGCACCTGACCAGTTGTACCTCTCCAAACAGCTCATATGCTCTGCTTCAACACATCTAATTAGCTGCAATAAGGCAGCTGTATTTTTTGTGGCAGCCAAACTAGCTCATTTATGGTTTGATCGGGTATTTTTGCACTGCACTGTTGTGCAGGCCTAATTGAGGCAACTGTTACTGCTGGGCAAACAAGGGAAACAAAATAATGCTTTCTGTAGTTGTAGGCTTACAGAATGGACTCACATGCATGAAAAAATATGAATGGGAAATGTGAGACTCTGCATATGAATTATTTACAGCTCCAATGTGATGACAGTAGAGGTGGTTATTTTGTTATAAGCTGTGTGATGTTCTCTTCTTTCTCAAACATCTCTGCAAAATGAAAGTTCCAATAAATCAGTTAACCAATTAAACCACATAAAGTGGTTTTAGCACACCTACTATCACCTTGTGTCTTGCAGCAGCTTGCTCTGCCTCCTCAGAGTTGCTTGCTCTTTCCTACAGAACCTGATCCAGCAAAGGTGGTGGATCCTGCAAGGAAACAAAACTCTATATCTTTTCCTGCCAAGAAGAATAAACCTGCATAATTTCAAGACAGCACTTATGGCCTTCCTTCATGTAGATGTGTTTTTATTTCATCTGATGCACCAATGTGTTTTGAAATTCCTGCTGGCCATATGAGCACTTCAAAGAACAGATCATCAGCTGCTGTTTACTGAAACATACCCAAAATGTTTTCAGTGTCTGGTCAGGGGTGCGGGGCCTGCTAAAATGCAGGACAACAGAGGAAAACAACACCATGCACATGGGAAGGAGAGCACAGCCAACTACCACTGCTCAGCACAGCCCTCCCAACTCTGTGTTAGGAATTCATTGTTTACACTGTACAGGTACTGGTAATCCCAGTGTATTTCAATAAGGGACCAAGGGATCCACAATTAACCTTTCCTGTTGGTTTGTTGCACAGTGCTGAAGCAGGAATCCTCTCTCTTCATGTAAAAGGCCTATGTGATTTCACTGTAAGAGGCAGCTTTCAGGAGTGCTCTGGTAGACAGTAAGAGCAAAAAGGACAGTGTGGGACTTCAAAAGGACTACTGATGAAACAACTCACTGAGGTTCCTGATGGCAGTAATCTGTTTAAGACAATTTGGACAGTATCCAGAGGCTTACTTCCTAGAAAACAAGAGAGTGTTTGCTATCCTCGATAGTGGCTAGAAAACTTTATGCTTAGATGGGCCAAGCTGCCTTCAGACTGTCATGGCAAAAGATTCAGAACATCAGTTTCCCTGACAAGCTGTCAAGAGCGTCAGGTTCTGTCACAGCCACACTCCTGCCACAGCCTCCATCTACTGAGGCCTCAAGGGGAAAAAAGAAAAAAAAAAAGCCTTAAAACAATAACTAACCTCTGGATGCGTAAGCGCCATCCACGGACCCTACGGCAACGAGCAAAGCTTCCCCGCCCTTTCGCGGAGCAGTAGGACGTACTAAGGAGCCGCTTTGGGAAGGGTGCCCCGCCTCAGTCACTCCCCGGGGGAGAAAGAGCAGAGCCGGGAAGAGGCGAGGGCGGGAGGAGGCGGGCCGGGAGGGCGGGAGCGCCAGGCGCGGCCATTCGGCTGGGATGTGCGCGGAGCCATCGGTAAGCCCGGCGGGGGTTCAGGTGGGCGGCTCGGTTGCGGGGTCGGGTCCGTGGGGGAGCACCGGTGCTGGGCACTTGGACCGAGACCTGGCGCGGGAAAACGTGGAAGCAGCGGTGGCGGAGGGAGAGAGGTCCCTTCTGCCCGAGCCGGGCGGCGTTTTGCAGGGCCAGCGCTGAGGAGCCCGGAACGGCCCCTGCAGAGCACGGCGGCGGCGGGGCTCGGGGTACAAGGGCGATTTGTGCCTTTATGTCTTTAAATGCCCCCTGCGCCACGAGCCACCCCCGCGTATTTTAATCTCCTCGACTGAGCTGCTCTGGCAGCAGACCAGAAGAAAAGGTAATGAAGACTGAGACTCCAGAAACAAAAGCCATTGTTTTAATAGCTCGTGGTAGTGACTGAGGTGTAAGCTTTTTAGTACTTTACAGATTTATGGTAAAGAAGTAGACTTAAGTCCATGTGAGTCACAGGGAAATTCCTAGAGCTTCAGGGAAGTACCCAGGGGTGCAGAGTGCACGGGGCACTCACAGGATTGGACCACACTTATAGTTACTGGGCTTAGTGATGAAAAAATATTCATGAAGGTGGGAAAGAAAAATCAAAGTTCTTGTCAGAAATACAGCTACTGGAGAAAAAGGTGCTTTTAATGTCAAAATTACTGTTATTGTAGTACTAGATCAATATGTATAGAGTATTCGAGTACTCACCAATGACCATAGTTTTGAGAAACCTCTTATTTAAAACATATTTGTCTTCATGTCATCACCAAGAGCGAAGTGAATTGTCATTATTCCTGTTTTCATAAATGGTGGTTTGCAGCAGAGAGGCACTAAATGGTTTACCTAAAATCAGAGTGGAATTTAAATCACTTAACTCTTGTGTACCCCAAAAGCTGGTCTGAAGCCATTGTTTTAGACTGAATCTTTACAGTTAGGCTGTGGGCATTATGGTTTACAGGAGCAAAAGGTAGAACTGACAGGCAAGGATCACATTCTTCTGTTACTTGCCACTGCTGTGGATAACCTGAATTTCAAAGGCAATAGCCAGAGCTGATATATATTTCTAATGAAAACTAGGCTAAAATCAGGACCAAGTGCTCTACATAAGAACTCAAAGATAGTCACTCTAATCTGACATTCCTGTCCCACTTTGCTTGTGCCAACAAGTGCTTTCACAGCTGTAACAATGGATTGGGAAATCCAGTAATGTTATTGTCTTTGAGTTAGTAAAAGGTCTTGCAGATCAGTGAGAACCAGGTTCAGTAAGTAGCAGATCGATTATCAAGGAGGGATAAGAGCAGGAGGTAGAAGCAAGAGCTGTTCCATTCAATGTTAACTTTTAACTCAGTTCAGCTACTCACAGCACTAATACTATAGTGTCTTAAATAGTTTTGGGGTTACTAGGGTCAGACTTTGAGTGTTCTTAACTCCTTGCATTTTTTTTCAGGTTTCTATATATTTTGGCTTCATTTTTATTAATAAAACTTTTGAAGATACACGTTTATAGTTGAGCCCTGAATTGCTGTAGGTCACTTCTCACTTTCAGGCCTGAAAAACCATCTCAAGATTCATGTTTTGCTGTCTTGCAGAAACTCTCTAGTGGTTACAGTGGATTCACAGGTTATTCCTCTCAAAATATCCCCAAACAGTGAGCAGGTTTTATTGCTCTGTGACAAATACCCTATTGTATTCCTGAGGTTATACAAGAGTAGGTTTTATCAAAAATTCACTAACCTTAGAGTACTAGACCTGAAAACCTCAGTGGATGCCTTGGGAGTTTCTGGAACTCTTGAATAGCTGATAGTGTAGGTGTCTTAGAAAACCAGAAAAAGAAAAGAAAAACCAGTCAGAGACCTAATCTAGGATTTTAGGAACTCCAGTACAGTTTCTTGCTGTAACAGGTACTTTCAGTATAAATTTCAATAAGTACCCTAGACCTCATCTACGCAACAGAGTTTGGGCCCTTTGAGTAAATCAGCATAGTTAAAAACCAGCAATAATGCCAGTATGGATCCATTTCCTTTAGAACTATTTATGATAACATAGGGAGTGTACACTGCTACAAAAAAAATCACATCGTTCGGTATTATGTGAACACCAGTATAAATTTTTAACATGGCCCACACCTTAGTCTTACTGTGACATTAATGTGAATTTCACACATACCAAAGCTTTTGTAGTGATTAAATGCTGCGTGACCATAAGCTAAAGATACACTTGGGTGGAAAGATGGTCATAAAAGAGCGACACTTAACCTGGAAGGTTTTGGTTTACAATTTTGAAACCAATGTGGCGCATGAGAACAGGGTGTAAAGCAGAACTTTTCTCGTGAATGAAGAAAAGGAGGTTTAATATTTGCACACAGGATCGCTCTTCAGCAGCCTTCAGTTCTATTTTGGAACTGATTAGCTGGAGCAGAAATACATAGCTCATCTGAAATTTGTTAGTGCATTGTTTGGTTGTGTCTGTAGGTACAAGATCTGATTGGCATCCTAAATAATTTTACCCAAGGTGAAGGAGATTTTTTTTGTTTTTTATACTGCTCCCATACTGTAGCACATGAACCAATACTACTGCATGTGTGGTTTACTATTGTCTTGTGTCAGGGCCTTGGCACTTCCTGGGTTTTTATGCAGCTTGCTGATTGTTTTTTACTTGTGAACAGCTATCGATGGCTGAGAGCCAAGAAATTTCCTTTCCAAGATCCAAGGCATTTCAAAGCTTGCAGGTTTTCAGTGTTGCCCATACTAAATTAGACTTTGTAGGTAGGAGTGCATGGCAAAATAGTGCCACAGCAATTCACTTTTCATAATAGCATCTGCCTTCCACTCTTAATTCAAGAGTTCTTAGCATCCCCTTTATAAATATAACTCAGAATACGTGGTTGCTTGTCCCATGAATTGGCAGCACAAGTCTTATCCAGATCTATTTGGCATATTAGAGTGTCTCTGCTTATTTCACGTTGGCTTGCAAAGACACATGATAAATTTGTGAAATCGCATGTTACAGAGAAAGTAGCAAACCTTAGGAGAAGAGATGAACTTGTTCTTCAGAGTGTAAATTAATCCTCAGGGCCTGCTTCCCTTAAGTTTCTCCATTGTCTAATAGCTTCTGAGTTTTAAAAGATGATTAGTAGGAGGTTTTAACATTTAGCCTGTATAGTTCTGTCAGTGTAGTGACACAAGTGCTAATGAACCTGCACAGTAACATTTACTACGATGTTTAAATGGGACTTTTGTGTGGATCAGGGATGATCCACTCTTCCATAGCATTGTGTAGTGTGACCTGCATCTAGGTCAGCATTTTTAATCTTCCCTGGCCACCCAGAACCTCAGACCTGGAGAACATCCTGAAATATTCAGATGGAGAGCAAAGAAAAGGATGTTGCTGGGGAGATGCGCTGTCTGAATTGCTTCCCTTTTGGGTGCTGTAGACATTTTTCAGGTAAGATAGTGCAATTTTATTGATTGCATTTCTGTTTGCTAAGAATTGATTTATTACTTCCTACTGGAAATCAGCACAGATGACACAGAAGGCCTATTGCACATTGCCTGAGAAGGAACAGAATAGAAACACACACCATAAACATGGTTTGAGAAACATTCTTGTCAAAAGTGTCATTTGCTAAGTGTATTTAACAAAGAATTTTCTGAAAGAAGAATGAGGACTAGCTATTTGGAGATCATAACAAAAGAGAAGGATGTTGTCAGAAGGGAGGAAGTGGTCAGGAGAAGGCAAGGTAAGTGGTAAGGCACTTAAAGTGACATGTGAGCAGATGACCACAACATAATAGTAAGGTGCAGTTCCAGAGCATAAACATAGACTAAATTATCTACACGTTTGTTTTGCTGACAATATTAAGAAATGATCTAGTATGGGAGAGGTCCGTGATTTGAAAAAGGCTACCAATAATGTAACTGGAATTAAGGAATTTTTTGTCTCAGCTCAGTCCCCCTGCAGGAAAGCTAGGAGCAAAACTGTGCATGCAGATATGCAGGTGATATTTTGCAGAACTGGAAGCTGACAGAATTTATAAGAGAAAATGGAAGGCAAGTAATTGGAAAAGAAAACAAATTATGGACATGAAATACACACGCAAGAGAATGCTTATACTGGGCTTTATGATGAAAGACCCTTCTTTCAGGGTACAGACCATTTAAAGAAGGAGTTTTCTCAGTATTACCACTAGCAGAAGGTTCCCAAAGGCTGTTTTTATTATGATATAGGATGGTTAAACATGGATAGTATATGGTGTTGATCTGTCCTGTGGTAAAAATGACACTGCTGTGCCTTGCTTTAACAAAGATATGACAGCCAGCTATTTCATGCTAACCATATCTAGTCCTTCCAGTTTTTCATATCTCAGATATGAAGAGGAAGCAATCAGAGTACATGAGGGAACTGATATAGAGAGAAAGCAAATGTGTCCAGTATCAGATAATTCCTTCCACATTTCATCATTACCATATGATGTTAGTAAGCTTGCTACAAAAACTTTTCTTTTTGAGTGTAAGACATCCTGAATTACCTCTGTATCATCTGTTGCCGTTCAGCAAGATCAAGTAGTATTCACTTGAGTTTATAGTATGAAAATGAGGTTGGTCTAGCTTGTATGACACTGTCCTCAAAACTTGGCATGTGATCATTTAGGCTTCCTGTTTTCAAATAGTTGAACGTTATACTTGGGTTTTTTAAACATAAACATTTTTTTAAATAAAATTCTAAAAATAGTTCTTCAGAATAACTCATCTTGTGGGTCGTTTGCCAGTGTTTAAAGAATTATCTACCATTTTTTATTACTACTTTTAATTCACATTAGCTGGAGAACTCAAGAATTTAAAATGAAAAATAGCATAACAAGAGGGTCAAGTAATGTTTTAAGGGAAGGGATTTCTTAGAAAAATTGTTCAAAACAGCTTTTATTTGATCTTCGGCAACTTAATCCTTGATAATATCTAACATGAAGTTGATGAAACTCCTTTTGACCAAAGAAAAGGTGTTCATTACTTTCTGAACCAAATTTAATGAGGAAGAAGAATAAAATGACTCTAAATAGTTTAAAAAAGCAAAAGAGATTTCTGAAGTTTGAAACCTCATAAATCCTATTTTAAAATGGTGATGCAAATGATTTAAAAAAAAAAATCATTTGCAGGTAGTAGCTCTGTCAGGTTCCAGGTGAGTCAGAGGGCATTGTGGCAGAGTCTGAGGTCCAGATACTTTTTTCTCAAGATGTTGGTTAATTGTCTGATTCACCTTTCTGATCATAGAAGATTACTTGTTTTTTCTCATACAATGCTTCCAGTGTGGTAGGTTCATGTTAGTTATTTCTGGTCCATACAATCTTCAAAGTTTATTTAAAAGTTGTTACATTAAAATACTGGGGATACTGACAGAAATGTGCAGTGCACACAACCGAATGTGATGCTTCCTGTCCCTTTCTAAGCTCTGCTTCTCTGAATAAGGATGAGGAAGGGTGGGGCAGCGGTTTTGGAGCTGTGTCAGGGATCAAGGGTGTGTATGTGGTGAGGGGTGACTGCTCTTCTGCAACACTGCATATGCAGTTTAAACCTTTAGCTCCAGATCTAGTAGTGAGAAAGTCCATCTTAAGAATGTTGTCATGTTAAAATGTCCAGTACTCTTCCATTCTGCTGTGCCCCCTCCCCCTTTTTTTTTAAGTAGTGGTCACTGGGTATCAAATACTAAAAAAGATAATAAATTATGAACACCAAAAAGACCTAGAATTTAGGAGAGTTTGAAATTTTTCAGGTGTATTTTAGCTACACAGGTTATTTAGCTTGTATAATTTTCACTGAATGAGCAGGATCTGCTATTTAAAACTTCTGCACTCCGTTTAGCCCTGGGAATTTTGGAAAGAGTTTGTTTTACTGCTTCTTCATCATCAATATCGGGTGTTTGTTTGCTTGGTCTTATGAAGACAAACATGATTTTCACTACAAATCTAACCTGCTCTCAAATACCTCACTTGTGGCATCCTGAAAAAATTTGCAGCATTTACTTATTTAAGTTTTCCACAAGGACATTGCACATTATAACAATATGTAGAGATATGTCAGATTACTGGGCAAAGAGTTATTGTTTCAAGCAAAAGTGTGGTTAATTGACACACCCTGTATGATTCATGCTAAAGACCGAACCTTGAGAGAGTCTGATAAATTTAATAGAAGAAATCATGTTAAAACTCTCCCTGATAATTCAGCACACTTTTAATTAAACAAACATTTATTTGAAAAGGTCCCTCACTGCATAAGATCTGTTTGTCAGAAATTACTGAGTTGTCACAGCAGAGATTGTGAAGAAGTGGTGTTTTCTCAAAATGGCCAAGACTTAAGAATGTTATCCACAATGTAGATGTTTGGGTTTTTTTTAATAGCTGAGCTGCCAACATTTGTTATTCTTTTTAGGAAGTCATCTTTTTAAAGTCTTTAATTTTCAATACTTTATTCTTTGTTCTTTGCTTCAGTCCTGACTTCAGTGTAGGTGGGTCTGTGTTAATTTAGTTTTTAAGAGCTCTAGGTGTATTGAAGACTCTTCATAGCCATGTATGGACTCCACCAGCAGCACATTCGACAGTACCTAAACATTTTTGAAGACTTTGCTACCCTTCAAGCTTCAGACTTGTTCTCAGGCTCAGTGTAAATGAATTGAAGCATCTCTTCCACGTGTGTACAGATCAGTGTTCATATGTATGACTGTATAGTAGCCATGCATTTGAAAATGCTGTTCCCTGCAGAATTAGCATCTTGTCTGCTTTTTTAATACTGTAACATGAGAAATTGGTGGACGGACTGCTATTAAAAAGCAATTGTGCATTTTAAACAGAGTAATAAAACTCTAGGATCCTAAAAGAGTGGATGAAATTCAAGCTTTGAAGCTGAAGTTCCTGGCCTCACATAACCTATTGACTGTCTGGGTTGGTTTTCCTTAGTCGAAATATGAAAATCACTTTTTCTCTGGGCTTATTCAAAACTGTAACCGTGACTTTTTAGTTGAAAAGCCTTTATAGAATTGTTATGTAACTTGCTGTGTTCTAAAACATTTCTAGGTAGACGACATTCCTTGGATTATAAAGCCTTCCAGGTGCAATGGCAGATCCCATCCGCTGGGCCCGATACCGTTGGCAGCGACTGATATCAGCAGAGGGCAGGGAAAGCAGCAGCAGCAATTCAAGTAGCAAGTGCCATCAATCATCAAAAACTACTGGCAAACATAGGATAGTGATACCCTGTTTGGGACATTTTAAAGAAGAGTATGAAAAAGTATCAAAACTATACATGAACAACAAAATACGGACTACTAAGTATACTTTACTGAATTTTTTACCACGGAATTTATTTGAACAATTTCACAGGTAATTAACTCCTTTTTGATTGTGGTAGTTCTTCTGAAGTGGAATCTTTTTATTTAAATGTGTGTGTGTTGCTTTCTGTTCAAAAATTATTCTTCCTCCTGACCTGCTTATCATTTCTGAAAAGATATGTGTTATTTGGCCAAAGTGTCTTAAATATCAGTGTTGGACTAATCCTTTTCTTCTTAGCTTATGTACTTTCCACTTATTCAATTCTTTGGACTATTGAACTATTTCTTCTTCTTGGAGCACTGCCACATACCAATCTGCAGTAGGATTTTCAATTCATTTCCTGTAAATGTGTTTTTCCCTTTCTTTCATGTCTATCTCTCTTGCCAGTTTTTTTTCATCTTCCTTCTGCTTGGAGGACTGCTGATTTGTAAAGTTATGCAGGAAGGTTGTAGGATGGCTTCCTTTTTAAGACATGCCATCTCCCCTGAGAGATGATAAAATTAAGTTTAAAAGACCTGGAAATTTGAGAGAGTGGAAGTTTGCCAGTGCTTTACTAGAAAACCTGTGCCTGGAGGACAGTTTTGAAAATAAAGGAAAATTCTTGGTTTCTGCATTGTCTGGTCATGTATATTAAGCAGCAGTGCAGCTAAGTAATCTGTTGACTGGAGAGTGAAAACAGAGTTCTGAATACTTAATTCTTAAATTGCAGTTGGGATGAAGAAAAGATAATTGCTGTTAACTTAAATGTCTGTATAGCGTGGAGTGGGGAAATAAGTATCACTGTCTGCTAGTACGGCTAACTCCTGTGTTTTCTCTTTGTTTCAGAGTTGCCAATTTGTATTTCCTATTTCTAGTTGTCCTAAATTGGGTTCCTCTGGTGGAAGCTTTCCAAAAAGAAATTACAATGCTACCTCTGGTAGGGGTTCTGACAATTATTGCAGTGAAGGATGGTTTGGAAGATTACTCAAGATACAAAATGGATAAACAGATAAACAACTTACTAACCAAAGTATATAGCAGGTAAGAGGCAACTGTCTGTATGGTATATTGCTGTTATTTGATTATGACTATTATGTGAGAAGTTGTTGATAATTCTTTTGATTTACTTTCTGAATACTCATAGAATCATAAAATAATTTGAGAAAGGTCTCTGGAGGTCATCTGATTTTAACCCCCTGCTCAAAGCAGGGCTATTTAGATCAGGTCGCTCAGGGTCTAGTTGAGTCTCAATCACCAGTTTTGCTAAATGGGTATCAAATTAGTGTAAAATTTACTGAAAAAAATTATGCTTTGAGGCGTGTTCATGCATGAGTTTGTACTGTGTTAACCAAGCTACTTTGACTAGTTAAGCATTGTTGTACATAGCATTTGTTTTGAAAGGTGTATTTTTAGTTCCTCTAAAATGGCTGTAAGCACCATGGAAATTCAGAGGCTGCTAGTTTATCGCTCATTAATGGTATCATATTGTACTTACAATGTAATAACATTTGCCCAAGCAGAATGAGATAATTTTCTATTTGAGTGCATCACAGTTTGGTACAAATGTTAGTATCTGTTTGACCGTGCAGGACTGCAGTATTGCAGACTGTGGGTGCAAGTCAGGAGTGGAATCTACTAGTGGCAAGAGGTTTGCTGATAGGCAGTTATTATACAGGGATAATAAAAGGATAGGAATGCAAACTGATGATATTCTAAATTAACTGGCAAAAAATTCTTTTAGTGTATGTTGGTGCTGCCCACATAATTGTTTTTCTTTTATACCTGTCATGAAAGGATATTCTGAGCATGTAAAATACAAAGATAAAGGAAGTATAGTGAACCCTTTTTCTTTCTTGCATGCTCTGTTTCCATGTAGGGAAACAAGTATTTTGGAAAATGTCACTTTTAATGTGTTGTGCTAGCCATCACAAATAGCACCTGGAGAGGTGCTGGAGAGGAGTGATTGAGTTCAACACTTAATGTACTGTAGTTGCTGTAGTACGAAACCACATTTAAATCTTCCTCTTTTCATTAAAGACACACCTTTTCTTAGTGAAGGCAATACAGGGAAAACAAGCTTTTCTAAAATCTCAATATGCTAGTTTAGGTTTATGCCAAACCCTAAACTTTGTACTCTAGAGGTAACCTTAATTAGCCCATGCAGCGTATTTACAGTCTGGTACTACATAATTATTAAATGTAATGTGATAGTTAGCAGATGGAATCTCCAGCTTTCTAGCATTTGCCACACTCTCTTGGTAGATTATGAACTAACTCATAACCATAAAAGTCTGGACTATCGTATTATACCACAAAGCAAAGCCAAACAGATTTTGTTGGCAAACACAAATATATATAGCAGCTTTTCCAGAAACATTCTATTCAACCTATAAAAATTTGAGCTCAAAACAAGTAAGAAATTGGGCTATTAGGGAAGATAAGTGTTTTCTTTCTTTTTTATGTCTGCAGAGAAGGTTTAAGGGAGAAGCTGGATTATTTCTGGCTATGAATTGTCATGTACCCTGAAAGAATTCATTGCCAGAAAGCTGAAGTATTCAGTCTTGATATTCCTGAAGATTCTGTGTTACTCGTAATCTCATACCAGTGTTAATGAAACAGAATTAATTTCTGATCTTCTGTTCTGGCTTGATTTTTTTTTCCCCCTTCACCAAAAATGTGTAATAATCAGTGGCCATATTAGTCCTGTGTGAAAATTCCTTATTGTGCTTCTAAATGTTTTGGCTTTGTAACTTTTTTTTCTCCTTAGTTTTTGTCATGAAGTATTTTATATAGTCTAGTCTGGTTTTAAAAATAAGCTGAGAGGCATGGTTCAGGAGAATTAAATGCTACTGGTACAAAAAATTATTGCTCACTACACGTGAGCTGATTTATCTTAAACTTCCATTAATCTCACATTAGGATTCAGAATTTCTTAACTTTTTTAACAAGAATCCCTTGTTCCAGTGCATGCATTTTATCAAACATAGTAATTGTAAACGTGATGAACAGCTAGGTAATTTTGAATACAACTTCCAGTCATTTTCTTGCTATGCATTTGTTCATGTGGAGAAGTTGTATACATTGTATGTTCTGTTTGTGCTTTTACTTAACGCTTTAGATACTGACACCTACATGGCTTCTGTGTGCCTAATATAGCAGCTCTTCTTGCTATCTCTAACATAACTAAGCAATAGTTGTCATGCCTGAAAGCTGGTAGGCCAGCTTTTTGTACCTGAAGATAATTTGTATGATGAAGCATTTTCAGGAAGACCAATGATCCTTGCATCTTGAACTCTTGTGAGGCTTGCTTGTGTACAAAGCTAAGGGTTTTCATGATAAAACCCGGTTTCACTGTGCTCTGTTCTCCATGACAAAACATGACAGTCTCAGTGCCTCGATAGGTCTATCTGAGCACCTAGATGCTAGTTTCTCTGTTTTTTGACAAACCCGACACCACCCCCTACTCCTTAATTGCTTTTGCTTATAGCAAATATCTGACATCCATAGTTTCAGAGTTTTCAACCTGCTACTTTTCAGAGCTGTGGATTGTATACATTTGATGGATCAGATTTATTGTATTTGGTCTTAAATACACAGAGCCTGAAGCAGATTTTTCCAGGAAAGTTTATTTCTGTGTTTAAAATGTGATAATATTGCTTAGAATTTTTTCCCCTTTCTCATTTTTCACTTGTGGAGTAGTAAAACATATCAATAAACAGTAAGATGTGCTAATGTACATTTTAGTTTAGTTTATAATTGTTGCTATGATGTTAAATAGTTATCAAGTCCTTGTGCATTTTGAGCAAGTTATCATTCTAAAGTAGTAGGATCTCATTTAAATAGCTATGAATCATGAAGTATAAAGGCATTTCTGTTTGAGCATTTGTTAACATCGTGTAGCTCATGTCATTTTAGTAGAACAGTGGTGAGGTGACTATGACAGAAAAATCCATTTAGTTCCCTGCTGACCTACCACTAAAGGCAGCTGCACTTTTTTGTTAGACTTTGTGCTGAACTGGATAGAGAATATGTGCATGATCCACCTGCTGCATCAGAAGTAGGATAGTTGATGTTGCTGGCTGATATGTTTTTCTTCTCTTCTTCCCTGTTCTGCAGAGCTCTTCAAGTATATTTCTTTTTCATTGCAAGCCTTGCGAGTAGATGTGCTGTAATCACTGTTCTTTCCAAATACATGTTTATGCAAATCATTGTATATATTTGGAATCCAGACATAATTTAATAATCAGTTTTTCTTTGTGGAACTGAGCTCTGTAAAGAAAAATCCTTTCTACAAGATTATTCCTTACTTTTAGCTTTTCTTTCCTCTCCCAGACTCCAGTCTGGCATAAAGAAAGTGGGACTAATTCAAGTCAATCAAGTAAAAAGAAGCATCATACGTTTTCAGTCTAATGGTCAATAAACAGGTAGTGATTTAAAAGAGGAAATATTTTCCATCACCTGTGGGCTAGTCTCAACAGTGGCAGCATGGACAAATAGTTTTTTGTATTTTTTTGTGAAATGCATAGTAGTTAGAAAAAAATACAGGGATGTGAGAGTACTGGTATTTTGTACTTTTTTTAATCTCTTGTAAATAATTTCTTCAAGAATAAATCAAAGGGTTGCTTTGTCACAAGGTCTACAGTTTCCAAATATTTCTATGGTTTTGGAAATTCCAATTCACTTTGAAAAATCCCTGTGGAAGTCAGGGACAGAAATTGACAACTGTTCACCTGATATTTTTATCTTACTGCATTAGTGATGCCATTGCTTTCGTCGCTTATGATCTTATTTTGTCTTGCTTACCTTTCTGTTTCCACCCTTTCTCTAACTCTTCTAGATGCAAGCTGGCTGAGGAAGTAATCTTCCACTGTCCTCATGGGTTCTCAAATCCTTTCCATCCTGTTTGGAGGGTGAGGTAAAAGGTTGCTGTTTTGGAGTGACCAGGGCATTCTGCTCCGGTTGGTGTTGCACCCTAATTGGACTCGTTTGGCCTTCATAGTGGGGTAAATTGGCCTACACAGGAAGTTATGCTGATTTAGGTTTTTTCTATACCTGAAGGGTAGTTCTAAGCAAACAAACAAACAAAAATTACTAGTTTTCATATCTCTGTCTCCTGAATAGATTTACTTTGTCAGCAGATTTGCAGCTATCAAAGCCTAAGTCATACCTTCAGTAAGTGAGATTTATATTGTGTTTCAGCAGTTCTTCCTACCCTTTTTCTGTTTACCTCTATAATTAATTTGGAGTTTGTTAATTTACTTTAGAACTTTTTCCTTCAACTCTTTTTTTTTTTCTTGTCTTTATTTCAGTGGAGATGTACTGGTATGAAAAGTTGATTCCTGCAGTTTTTTTAATCCATCCATCTTCTGATAGACATGGCTGTAGCTTTAAGTTTTACATGCTTTCCATTGTGCCAGTGTTCCATCTGCTTAGAAGACTAGTGATGAGCATCTTAAGGAGAAAACAGTTGTGCATTATATCACTTTAATTTTTGTCAGCTTTTATTGCTTCCTGGTTTTGCTTTGTTTGCACTTTGAAAGCAATATAAACACCTCCTTATCTTCAGTGGAGAAACTGTCATCATTACAGTGGTTAAATGTGTGGGCCTTGTGCCATCTGTTTGTAGACAGGTATTTTCTAAGGGATACTATCAGATAATGCAGGTCTGAAAAGTATGGGTGCAAAGCTCAATACAGGAAATGTTTTTCTGATATTTTCTTTGTCGTTAGGAGTGTCTGTTTCTGTTTCAAAATGAAAATGCAGCCCAAACCATACACCGGTCTGGATGACTGAGAAATGAAGACTGTGGAGAGTACGTGCTCCTCTCTTTAAACATTGCTGTTGGGTTAGTCCATGCAAGGCAGGAAACAAAGCAGTCACTGAGGGCAGTAATAGCTTTTACAAAAACCTACTCCAGACCTGCGCAGTCCTTGTAGCAGTCACTGTAGCTGTGTTTCATCCACCCACATTGCATTAGCCTGCTGCTATGTGCCTCTGGCTAACTCCTCAAGCACTCTTTGTTGCTTTCTACCCTGCATCCTGTTTACCACTCTAAACTTCACTATGTTTGCAATGAACTGCTGTGATTATACATTAAAGGAAAATTCTTAATCTCAGCTGAGAACACAGCAGCAGCTATAAATGGAATGTTGAAAACGGTTCAAACTTATTTACTTCATGCCTGGATATTTCATACTAATAAAGAATTTCAAACTCAATGCTGACAAGCATGAGCTTTTATTGACTTCACTGAGTATTACAGAGTCTTGGTACCTTCACAGAATCACAGAATGCTTGAAGGGACCTTAGAGATCATCTAGTTCCACCTCCTTGCCATGGGCAGGGACACCTTCCACTAGACCAGTTTGCTCAAAATCCCATCCAATCTGGCCTTGAACCTTACGTTCAAAAATTGACAAAAAAAACCCCTTTAAAATTCTGTAAATACAAATATTTATATTCAGAGCATCAGTGAAGTTGTTGCTGAATATTCTTTCCTTACTGGTAAATATTTGTTATTTTGGGAGACAGACATTTTTGAAAGGCCTTATCAGAAGAGAATAAGCTGTTCTTGTTGCATAATTGCAAGAAAAAGTGAAGGCCCAAAGAGAAATACTGAAAACATTGTTTCCTTTCTTGGAATGATAAATATATAGGAAGCAAGTGTGTTGAATTTTAAATAGAGCTAAAATAATTCTCAGAGGGTGTCTTGAATGTAATTCCCAGAAAAATGGCTTGGACTCCAGAGTTGATTCTTTGTAATTATATTCAGCTTGAGCTGAATGCACTATCTTATCAGAGATTTTTAATGGTTGGAAGCATAAATAGTTATTTGAGACATTTTCTAGTTCCAGTGTGTTTGTCTGAACTTTCAGATTAGATTATGCATTTGTAAAAAGTCACTGTTCTTCTGTGTATTTCAGGAAGGAGAAGAAATACATAGATGAATGCTGGAAAAATGTCAATGTTGGAGACTTCGTCCGGCTTTCACGGAATGAAATCATTCCTGCTGACATGGTGCTGTTATATTCCAGTGACCTGGATGGGATCTGTTACATTGAAACAGCAGGCCTTGATGGAGAAACCAATCTGAAGCAGAGACAGGTGGTGAAAGGATATGCAGAGCAGGTGATAGTTGTGTGTTTCTAGTCACCTAAGAAAGTTGACAAGACAGATGGTCAACTAAAAAAACCCAATCAGCTCAACCCTCTACATTGCCTAATTCATGATAGCTCAGCAGTCCGCATCTGAAAACAAAGTTGTTAGGTAACAGTTATAATTTGTCACTGGAGTTGTTTTGGAGAAAATATTTATGTGTTCACCTAACCCTGAGAAAGACAGATCTGTTTGAAGTAATGCAAGCCGGTGAAATTACCTATTCAGGTAAATGTCAAGAAGTCAAGTATGGTGCATAGCATGCTGTGGGTGAGAAATTTGAGTTTTTTAGAGGGGACTTCTGTGCTGTATAAAGATCTAAAAAGAAGAGCAGATATTATCTTCTCTTTCACTGTTTTTTTGTATTTCAAATATATTGTTACTCCATACAATACTTTAATGTTATACCTAGCAGTCAAAATGTTGGAGACTGGCACAATAGGAAGGGGACAATATCAAAAGATCAAAGAATCGTGTCATTTCTGCAGTCTTCAGCACACTTGGTACTGAGTTCTGCTGCTGAAACACCATGCTGAAAACAATAGCAAGGAGACTCAGTGCTGTCTCCATAACAACAGACTGATTAGTCCTCTGGAGTTAAAATTACCTGAACTGCCTCTGAATTTTCAGCAGTGGTGAGGAAGTGAGAAGTTGTCTCTAAGTCCCATTACTTAGTGAGTCTGGTAATAACAAAGGCATGATGTGCTGTCCACGAGAGTTAATCAACTTCAGGTTAATACAGTGCAATACATCAATACAGGAAAACATAGTAAAAATTTTTTTAGCAAGCCAACAAAGTACTTGCTAATAATATGATGTCTTCTGAGTTTCGAATTCTACTTACAGGGTCGTGTTTTAAGCTCACAGTTGCTATTCTGCCAGTGTGAAGCCACATGGTTGTGGGAGTACAACCTTCTCAGAAACCTGTAATTATGCAGATGTATTCAGTAACGCCTGTGAATCAGAGAATTATACCTGGGAGTTTGAAACTTTGAATTGTGTGTTTGTTTTTTCTAAACAGTAGAACTTCCAAAGAGTTCTTTCCAAAGAGTTAGTGGCAGGTACTCAGTTTGGAAATGACTTAGTTATACCCGTGGCTAGCCTGTGTTATACTGGAGACTAGAGGCATAGTCATATGCCATTAACTGAAATTAAATTGCAACAGCAGGTAATTCCAAAAATAAGGCCTTTTGGCTTTTCTCTTACTTCTTGTCATGCTTCATTCTTACTAATACAGGATTTTGTTTTGCTTGGCTTTTCTCATTAACGTGTACCTCTGGCCTTTCATAACAGCCTTTTCTTTGGTACTCGTAAGTCTCAAACATCATTACAAAGTTCTACCTGCTTTCTTTGTGTTAGTACAGATGGCATCCTGGTCATGGTACTAGGAAAAAAATGCCTGTGTGCAAGAAATACTGCTTGCAGAGAAGACAGTGCCTCTTCTTTTTCTTTTATTTTCCATATAATGAAAAAAACCTATGGGAAATCTCTTCCTTTTAGATGTTCTTATTGGTTTTGTTGTTTTCTTCTTCCTTACTCTTCCACCCATTTTCTCCTTTCCAGTGCTCTCAGAATATCAGCAATGCAACTGATACTTGTCAGGGCTTGATATTTACTAGAAAGTCGTTCTATGATTTGTAAGTCTGATTTATGCAGGGTAGGAGACCATCAACACCACCCACAACCTACAGTTTCAAAGACAGCAGTATCTGAACCTATGAGTTTATGATGTTTTTAAGTTCTATCTCATTTTGTCTGAGTTCTGGTTTTTGGTTGTTTTTTTTTTTTGTTCCTGTGGCTTTAGGTCTCTGAAATTGATCCAGAGGAATTTTCCAGTAGAATAGAGTGTGAAAGTCCTAACAACAACCTCAGTCGATTCCGAGGCTTTGTGTAAGTATGCTTGATGGCTCTTTAAACTACTGTCTTTTGCTTTGTCATTCTTACTAATTTTCAGAGAGTTTGTGATGTTTTCTTTAAAAAATAACAATATAGATAGAAATCAGTTTGCACCACTACCTTTCTGAGTGCAGCCCAACAGACAGAGCTCCAGAGGGGTTTTCTGAGTAGCAGATTGTGAACTGATGCTTTTTATTTTCTACTGAATATTTTTAACATCTTAGTTCAGGCTACTTTGCAATTGTGTATTTCATACTTGAAATAGGTGTTTCAAATCTGCCCTTCATAATGTGTGACCTCTACAGTATTTGATCTGGAGCATGGCCTGATTGGGCAAACTGCATTGCTCAGACTTGGAAATCAAAAGGACTGGCTTCCCTTCCTGCTCTGATTTGTTTTCTTTAACCATCAATCACTTGATCAAACTCCTTTTCACCATTGTGCCTAGCTCTAGTTTTTTTGTCAGGTTTAGCTCATGATTAGGGTTAGGGTTTTTCTTCAGGGTTAGAGTTGGAAGGAACCTTAAGGAACTAGATGATCTCTAAGGTCTCTTCCAACCCCAGCAATGATTATTACAGGTTTATGATTTTCTGTAGACGGCAGGAAAACAAAGTGCTGTTTTATGGGGTAACTGATTTTCAGGATTTGAGAGTTATGTCTATATTCTTCCCTTTGCACACTGACACATTAGATATTTGAGAAGATAAATAAATATATATAAATCTTAGTCTGAGGAAACACCCTTACAGTGGGCCTGCCTGCACTGAAAGTATACCACAGGAGTCACCACATATGCTCTCAATATGTTTAAATGGAATTTTAAACATATTTTCTATTTTCTCCAAATTTTTTCTGATGCTTGTAATCCAAGTAGAAGTTATAGGGTTTCAAACTTCCAGTGTTTGTCTTGGATCTCTTTTCAATAGTGTTGCCTACTTCTCATATGACAGCTGGCAAATTCTGGGCTTATAAACACAAGAAAATTGTAATGCAGTGCCTTCATGCTTGGATTTTCAAGGGTGATCTGCTTGCATGTTACTCCATTCTTTTGAAAAGTCCAATCAGTAATGTCAGAATGGGGGTCAATGACTAGCAGCTTCTTTGGGAAATCTACTCCCCAGTGGTTTTGCAAAGCCTGACTGTAACTGCTGGAGTCCTACAGCTGACGTGATGTGCTTTTTTTACAGTGAGCATTCAAACAAGGATCGAGTGGCTCTCAGCAAGGAAAACTTACTCCTGCGAGGATGCACAGTAAGAAACACAGAAGCTGTTGTAGGCATAGTGGTTTATGCAGGTTAGTGAACCACCCTGGCTTTCACAGATTGCCTTGCACACAAGATGGTTATGTGCCCTAAAAAACAGTATCATGCAAAGTGGAATTGAAAGAGTAAAAGCTTGAATCCAGCAAAAGGCAGCTGTAGCTAGAAATGTTAAGAACTCATGTCTGGGGGAAATTTGCTTCTGATTTAACAATGTAAAAAATTGATATGCCTAATTATTACTGGAAGAACAGATCTGTTGTGTGTGAACAGGCCCTTGTCCTTAACTATTAGTTTCAATGGTAAACCCAGGTTTTGAAGTGAACATGGAAATGCTTGGCTTGCTTAGGATTTTTTTCTTATCTGAAACTGAAGCTAGTGCTGTTCTTCAGTGTTCTACATCAAAGGGCAGAGGTTTTTAAACTAATCAATATGATGTATCCAGCCAGATAGTTGTAACAGAGGTGTAGGATTTTGTAGAAAACACTAGAAATAATATAGAGGGATCAAGAATGAGGTTGTTTCTATAGGAATGTACACATGACAGATTTTGATTTACCTTGTTCAGTTTTCTTCACAACAGAATTCATGCATTGTATGAGAAATTAATTTGCTCGTATTTATAATCACTGTTCAAATATTTGTCAATAGAAATATTCTGTTTCCCAGAGCTTTAGAAATATAAAGCACTTGTGGTTCTGATACCTGTCATCAACCTGTTTTTTGGTTGCAGGTCATGAAACCAAAGCCATGCTGAATAACAATGGCCCTCATTACAAGCGCAGTAAATTGGAAAGAAAAGTGAACACTGATATTCTTTGGTGTGTTCTACTTCTAATTTTGATGTGTTTAACTGGAGCAATAGGTAAGTGAGAATCACCAGCCTCCTACTATTTTCTTCTCTCAGCTTAGTGTTTTGTTTTGGAGTTGATTCATTTTGTCAGTCTTTATCCATGTGTAATTCCCTAAAAACTGGGGATGCTGCCAGGTTTTAGTTCATGTTGTCATGTTTAATCTGGGATGTGGTCAAGAATTATATTTCTGATGTGAGTTCTTAGGTCTGGAACCTGTTTCTCTGGTTGATTTCTCTTTTCTCTCACTACTGCTCTTCAGAACTCCTACTTTCTCTTGGGATTTTTCAGATAATGTGTGATGTACACATTGAGGTGAGAGACCTAGCGTGACTAGAGTTGTAATGATCTGATATTTTAGGGATTGATTAAATGGTGACCTTGAGTATATCTGAACATACTAACTTTTCTGACAGATCATAAAGGTGTTTAAAATATGTTTAAAAATACTTCTTCAGACTATACTTAATAATGATAACATGTTCACAGGTAGACTAAAACCTGAACAAGCAAGGATAGCAATTAATTGCCAGAGGGGTTTTTTTGGGGAAAAGAAGTGTTTGTGAAGTGTAGTTAATATTTCCTTAGTTCTGAGATATGCTGTATAGATGTGCTGTTGATAGAAATGCATGTAAGGTATTTCTTCTATGCATTGATATTTGGGTTCCTGTTGAAGAAAAAAATAAGAAAGAAAATGGTAGTTTAAAAGCATAGAAAGGACTGCAGAGTGTAACAGGTACCACAACGACCCTGAACTGTGATACAGTTTACATACAACTGACTCACTTTATCTTGTTCTTGTTTTCAAGGCCATGGAATTTGGTTAACTAGGTATTCGGAAATACCTTTTATTAACATCCCCAAGCCAGATGGGAAATCGGTTCCTCCAGTATTAGCAGGGTTCTATATGTTCTGGACGATGATAATTTTATTACAGGTAACTTTAGTCTGTTTTGAACATGGGTCATATTCTGATCTCATTTATACCCTTGAGTAACTCTTCAGCTTCAGTAGAGCTACTTTATGTTTGTAACTGGCCGAAGACTTTGGTTTTATTTAATCCCCATGTTTTATTTTGGCAGGTCTTGATCCCAGTTTCTCTCTATGTTTCAATTGAAATTGTCAAATTGGGACAGATCTATTTAATACAGAATGATATTGATTTTTACCATGAGAAAACAGATTCAACTATTCAGTGTCGAGCACTGAATATTGCTGAAGACCTTGGCCAGATTCAATATATCTTCTCTGACAAGACTGGAACCCTCACTGAAAATAAAATGGTTTTTCGGAGATGCAGCATTGCAGGACAGGAGTATTGCCATGAGGAAAATGGTAAGACACTAAAGCTGTGTTCACATGGGTCATTTTTCCAACATGATACCATTTTGATACCATGAATGTAATATCCTTTACTTGCTCTGGAAGAAATCATGACTACTATGTTTTGTTTCTCTCCTTGAAATATTCAGAACCCAGAACACTGGAAAATTGCCCATCTAGTCTTTCCTCTCTTTTTTTTTCCCCCACACTAGAGTGCCAGTGCTTAAGTAGCATTTTAGGGTTTAAACATACTGTTGACTGACATAGCAGTGTACCAACTTTATATAGTATATCTTAAGGCTGCAATTCAACATACTTTTGCCCTTGAGGATACAGTAACATTACATGCTTAACAGTATTAATACATTACTTAACAGTAATTTTAAGGTACAGGTCAATCACGTGTGTCCATATGTGTGTTAATGCAAAGATAAGTACCTCCATCAAAAATGACTGTTGTAGTCTTACTTATATCTTACACACACCTGTTTATTGTTAGCCAAAAATTTACGAGGTGGTGTTAACAGATAGTTGCTATCTTATTGTCTAAAAGTGTACCATCTTTCAGTATACATACCATGAGAGCCAGCTTGAAGCCTTATGGGAGCCAGGAGAAGATACAACTCCAGACACAAGAGAAAACTGGGCAGAGTGACACGAATTATTTAATTAGCTATTTTATTAATTATATAAAACCACAGAGTTTTTATTACGGTTACCATGTGTAAGTACTAGCGGCTGCAGACCTTTGCTCTTTTGCTGGTGGGCAATGCAAGCATTCCATATGAGATCAAAGGGGAGGTGCTGACAGGTGGACATGTGAAGCACAGCTGTGTAATAAACCCCCTTTGTGGTATTGGTGGGTTTGCTGCCAGATAGAGCTGCTCACAACTGCGAGCAAAAGGCACACCCTGCTGGCCACAGCAGTGAATCAGTTCAGCCCTCCTTTTGTCACAGGACCAGATGGTTGCAAACAAATTTTACAGCAATTTCTGCACATATTTTGAAAATGTTATGGTGTGGCTGTCCAGATAATTCTTTAGCTTTGCATGATTGTACTGGGAAGGATGACTACAGCAAAGTGAGAAAAAAATATTTTTAAGTCTCAAACTTGGTGAATGAACAACTTAGATAAGAAGTAGAATGTATTTTCAGAGCATTTCCTATAGGAAGGAAAAGTATTTCAGAAGAGAAACCAAGCAGTGGTGTGAATGATGCAACTGTAGCTGATTCAGGTCTCAGTGTGCCAGGGAAAGTATGTCTACATGTGCTTCTCTATGTAGTTCACATAGAGTTATCTTCCAAAATTATTAGTGTGTTAGTTCTGTTCATAACTATTTCCTCTTGCACCCTGGTTTTTTCCTGGAGAATAAGCACAGGTTTCTTCCTAACAAATCAGAAATTATATGAGCCCTGAAAATCACTTTATGAAACCTTGGTAGGTCCTGTGGTTTAGCCCTGCTTTGTATTTGTTCAGTTGCATAGAGCTGCTGCTTGCAAGGCTCCTGCTACACATGGTAAGAGTTGCAGTGCAACACAGTACAGTCTTTTGCATACAAGCCACCTAGTCTGGACATTTATCTCCGTGTTTATATCTATGACCCAGGGTAACGGGAGCACATGAGGGAAGCACACAACAGCAGTGCCTGTGATTCAGTATAGTCCTCCATATAGGTGCCCCCATGCGGTGTTCTGTCTAAAGTCACACGTGCCTCTTGCACCATGGCGCTAGAGCAGTCTGGTTTTACAAGAGGTGCCACATGTTACTTCAGACAGAGCATGCAGTTCTTCTCAACAGCCCAGAAGCATAAAGGAATGGGCATGTTGTCCAAACCTGCCTCTGCAAAATAAGTCAGTGGTGTTGCTTTCTAGTAAAAGGTATCAATGCCTCATATGGGATATTGTATTTGGTAGTTGTGGAGAGCCGCAGTTTGTTACATTCCCATCTATCTGTTTTTTGAAAGAATTACGTTACTAATTTCATGTTGACAATAGGGAGATGGCCTCCCAAGGAAGGTATAAGCTCTGGTCTCTCTGCTTTCCTTGGCTCATCAGAATGGCAAGATGAGAGGATTCTTTCATTTATGTTCCAGAAACAGAAGACAACAGAAAATATAGAAAACCTAACAGGGTAGCAAATCTGGTACCTCATTTCTGGAACATAGCTAAGCTCCTGTGCTTTGCTAGGAGGAAAAGCACTCACAAGTGACATAACAAACCTATTTCCATCTCATTTTGAGCAACAGAGCTGGGGACTGAACTGTGGATAGGTTTTATGTTTACATAAAACAGAATAATGTCACAGTTTTCACTTTTTCCTGTACAGTAGCTACCACTTGAAATAAGAAAGAAATAGGGAATTAGAGGTGTTGCTGGATAAGTCTGTGTGTTAATGTTTTGTTTTTCCTAGGATGCCATTGTTTGTATTCATACTTCAATGAAATAAATACGCAACGCACAGTCCTCAAAACAGTTTTTCCGTGCTGTCTGTGGAATTTAGGTACTGAACTGCTAGTGTATGCTCATTGCATGCTGTTTTCACAGTGAGAGGTAGAACGTTGAAACCTGAATAGTGTACACTGATCCAGTGCTTTCTGGATTCAGATTTCAACTTGTGACATGTCATCAAACGCTGTTTGAGAGCTCGATTGTAAACACTTGGGTATGTTCTTGATCAAGCACATGATAGCATAGGAGTTTTTCCATTTGCTATAGTGGTTCTTTACAGCACTGACCTTCCGTTCTAGATTCGTGGGGCATAGAACCGCATTTATATCTGTGGTGCAGTTGCCCTTCACTTGAAGACTATTATTCCCATCAGTGTGCCCTTCTGAAGACTGTGTGACTCCAGCTAATTTTATTGTTTCCATGTGACACGTTGTCTAGAAACTTCATTCTTGCTTCCTCTTCTGGATTCAGTCCAGTGGAATAGTGGTCTCGAAGTGCAGTGTCCCAAACAGGAAGTCAGTGTGATGGCTTCTTACAGGTTGTGGATTAATGGTGGATTATTCTTAACTATATATTAAATTCCTTATTGTAAAATTTTGGTTCCTGAACCTTTAGGCAGTGTTTTAGACAAGTTTCTTTTTGCTCATGGAACAATAATTTTGTTTCCCTTTCCTTAGCAAAGAGGTTGGAATCCTATCAAGACATGGATTCAGAGCATGAGGATTCGGTTGATTGTCAGTGTGGCTCTTCAACACATATGTCAAAATGGCAGAGGCACAGCTGCAGAGCTGTGTGTGAACCTTTGAACAGAAAGTCTTTGAACCAGTTGTCTGGTAGTTACCCTGCATTCATAAGGGAAAATGGAGCAGGTGGTGGTCCCCACTCAGGACACATGGCTTTCAGCAGTCCCATTGTAAGTAAAAGCTGTTGGGTTTGATGCTAAATTTCTGAAGTAACTCATTAGGGAGTATCTTTTTAGCCTCATTTGATCAAGAGTGCTTGTCATTTAAGAAATCCCCTCTCTCTCCCCTCAAAATCAGAGCCTGTCATGATGGCTTGGCAGCATCCTATTTGCACCTGAATTGCAGATACTCATTGAATCATGAAGGTGTATGCTTTGGTTCTTGCTGCTGTGAGCCCATGACCACTCCAGATGAAATTGCCAGCTTCATCTTAATAACAGTTTGTTCTTTTATTTTAAGAAGTTTCTAGGATTTTCTTTTGTTTTTAATAGGAAATATCTAGATGATCAATATTTATTTGAGGTTATGAGAGGCAAAAACTCTGCTTCTGTACCTGAAGGTGTCTAAATAGCATTCATCATACTTAATCTCTGTAGAAGTGTCTGTGAACTAAGACCTTACTGTTTACCTCTTTGGGCATGAAGTTTTCCATTTTCAATAGACTAGCATAAGGCAGTGAAAGCACCGAAGTGTTTCTCTGTTTCCTAGTATATAACTTAGCACAGGAGGGAAGTTGTTCATTCATTCTTCTGTAACTGATTTAACCTTCAGAGACTGAGATTAATCTTATAACCTAATGGACATTGTTCATTTCGTAATAGGAAACGGATGTTATACCAGACACACAGCTGCTGGAGAAGTTCAGTCAAATTTCTTTTCATTCCTATCAACAATCAGAAGAAGCTAGCAGCAAGTTAACTTTGGAGACAATGTACATCACTGACTTCTTTCTTGCTCTGGCAATCTGTAATACTGTTGTGGTTTCAGTCCCCCATCAGCCTCGTCAGAAGGTAAGAAGGCTTCACTTTTGGCTATTTGACCATATTTACAAATAACCAAGCTCCATTTTGGTTTGATTACAAAAGGAAGAAAACAATTAACTGACAAAAAAATTATCCTTTTATCCTCTTAGTTTGTCCTGTTAGAAAAAGAAGGGAATTACTCTAAAGCTACAGAGTGCAATGAGTTAATGTATAAAACAATGTTGGTAACTTGGCTTCCATCTTTTTGTTTCTGTGTATAGACTGTTCATAACTTTTACAAGACAAATTTTGAGATTGAATTGCCATTGTAACTTTTTTCTATAATCTGGGGTTTTTTCCTAGATATGGGCATAGCTTCCTTTAAGAATACACCAACACTTAGGCTACCTTTACAAATAGGTTACTCTTGGCTGAAAGATAAGAATAATCTCAGGAGATTCCAAGAATACTGGAACTAAGAACACTCTTCCCTGTTCCCTGACTATTCAAATAGAGCTTCAACAAAAATATGGAAGATCAATTTTTTATGTGTATTAATCTGAAGAAAAAATGCTTTACAGTGTGACAGAAACTGGTCTCACCTTGAATTGACGGTGCATTTGCTAGACTGTCCTGCTTCAGTAACCTGGAGTGACTACTTGTTGTTTTCAGAGCACACAATCTAACTTTATATTTAAAGATACTACTATTTTTTTCAAATCTTTGGGTTTTTTTCAGGGTGGGATTTTCATAACCCCATTTTTTACCAGTTTTGACTGTGTTGCAGGATAATTCTCAAGTACAGCTTTTCTTCCCCCATTCTTTGGTGATTTCCATTTGTTGACTTTGTCTTTTGAAAAAAATATTAATGGCACGTGAAGGACTAGATTTTTGCGTCCATCTAGGCAGTGAACCTACAATGATGGCTGGAGACATTCCCAAAACATATCCTGTAGGGTATGAAGTACCTCCTGTGTATAAATAAGTCTGGTATTTTACTGTGCTTCCAAGCATTCCCAGAAAGCGTCATAGGAAGCCTAGAGGTCCATGTGTGGATGAGGCACCTGAGTTCATAGTTTATAGTTAGCTATTCCTTAAATGCGATGAAGAAAAATATACAGGTGAGAGTGTACAGGTGAATATTCAGAAATATTCGGAGATATTTCTGAATAACTTGCTAGCACAGTAGAAGATCTCCAAGCACTGGTAGGAAGGTTGAGAAGAGCAATGTGGCACGAGGTTTCTGAGGTCACAATTAGAGCATGAATGAAAGAGCTCAAGGCAACAGCAAATTTCAGTGTCGCGTTAGGGAGGGGCGATGTTCCTAGTCTCTATTTCCATGATGTTGAACGGAGACACATTACAACTTGCTGGAATGATGGTAGAACTGAAGCCAGAGTCTGTCCTTAATTTATGCTTTTCAGTGGCAAAAGAACATGTTTTCTGGTAACTCATTCTTAGCTTTTCAACAGCAGTGACAAAGGAGTCAGCCTTGCATGCCTTGTTCCTTTGTTGTAAGCTGTCAGCTTCCTAACTGTTCTAAGTAACAGAAAGCCAATTATTTTGTAACATTGAGGAAAGAGGAACTGACCTTTAATTTAAAACATTGAAAAAGTATTGATAAGGTACTGTGTTTCTAGCGATTCTTGCAGCTAGTTACTGTGAGGGGTATGGAGTTGGTTTATTCTTCACAAATATCTTCTAATTCAGAACAAGGATTAAAGTGTTCAGTTCAGTTTGCCACAACTTTTAAAAGTTACAATGTCATACTAACTCTTTTCGTTACTGAAAGTTTTAAAAAGAAGTATTGTGTAGAGTCATGAATCAAACTTGAAACACATCCAATTTTCAGACCTGAAGTGTTTTTACAGCCTACAGGAGCTGTTTAGTATACTCGTGTGTTTATGTTTAGTTGAACTGCCCATCTTTAATACAGGCAGTCAAATTTGTGGTAAATTTCAAAATACTGCATTCATTAAGAAACATACATAGTTTGGAAGCTGTCCTTCTTTAATATAATAAAATACGAAGAATTTAACATAAATGCTTTCTCTAACTATTCTTTTCCAGATGAGACTCTCTTCACTGGGTAGGATGCCTATTAAATCACTTGAGGATATCAGGCAAATGTTCCAGAGGCTGTCAGTCCGGAGACTGAGTTCCTCCCCACTTCCAAGTGTGAAGGAGTCATCATCTGAAAGCCCCAATAGTTTTGTGAGAAAACTGTCTATTTTCAGAATGAAACTGGCCTCACCTGCTTTGGATGGAGCTGCTCAAAGGGCTGGTGAACCTCACAATACTGACAGCCCAGAAAATTCCCAAGTGCCTCAGGAACTAGATATGGTGAATGGAGCTGGCTGTGAACCCAACAGTGCTGTGTCATCTATTGAGTTATCTCCCTTACCTAAACTATGTTATGAAGCTGAGAGTCCAGATGAAGCTGCTTTGGTTCATGCTGCCAGGGCTTATAAATGCGTTTTACAGTCTAGGACTCCAGATCAAGTAACTGTGGACTTTGCAGGTCTGGGATCTTTAACGTTTCAGCTTCTGCATATCCTGCCTTTTGATTCACTGCGGAAAAGGATGTCAGTGGTGGTTCGGCATCCAATCTCCAACAAAGTGGTGGTGTACACAAAAGGCGCAGACTCAGTCATGATGGATTTGTTGAGAACTGCATCTGAAGGTATCTATAGAACTCCTAATTCTTTGCTCACCTTGTACATTCTTCAGTACAGGTGAAAGATGGCATGATTCATGAGAGGAGACAAGTGAGCAAGCAGAAGTATTATCTGTGAACAGTTCTTGTGGGGAGCCCGGAAAGGTAGCATTGCATGTCACCTAGATATATCTGTGCTGTGTGCTGGTGTGGGAACTGCAAAGAGAGAAGCAGCTGTTAATCAAAGGGTTTAGTGGTGTCTTAAGCAGACCCTTTGGAGCCAACTGAAGTATTTCCAGTTGCAAAGTAAGGTCATCTGCATGAGAGTTGGCTTCTGCTACACAGTGAGTGATGCTTTTTAGAACGAGATACTCTCTAGCCTTTACCTATGTTAGCGTTTCTCAACTTTTGGAGAGAGGTGTCAGGAGCAGATGTCAGCTCTCAGTGCGTTTTGATTTTTTTTTCCTCAGCCACTCATTATTTCTGTGTTTCTAGATGTAATAATAATATCTGCTGGGCCCTGTTGTGTGGAGGTAAATGTTTCTGAATGGGCCACAGGAGGGATGCACCATGCACGTTGTTTAAGCTCTGACTTATTCATACACCGTAGCAAACGGTCACTGATTTTTAACTGAAGGGAGTAAAGAGAAAATATTACCTGTGTATATTAGAAATAAATACCTAAGTATATTTAAGTTCAGAAGATGTTCCAAGGTGGTGGTGGGGTTTGTTTGTTTTTATGGTTTGAAAAGTAATATAAAGGAATTATATTTAAAGGCTTGCTTTCTGCAAAAGGAAGTTTGGTTTGTATGATGCATAAGGAAGAAGAATGTTTCCAGTTTCAGGAGTGGATTTTAACTTGCCCAACATAAGCCATCTAAAGTTTAGACAAAAAGCCTCCATAGGCCATGGGACAGATACAATACCTCCAAAATCTTTCATCTTACTAGGGGAGTAATTTCATTCTTGAGATGCCTCTCCTTACTTTGTTTCTCAAGGTAAACTTGGAACCTAACTTTTGCATCTCCGAAGTTAGGTGAATTGAATGCCTGTCTGAATAGCCCACCCCTTAACAGTTATTTTTATCAAAGCTTTTCAGTAACTCCCCTTTTGGGTCCCTCCCACTAGACCAGTGACAGTAAAGCTTCTTGACTATTTGTGGCCCAGTTCATTTTAGAAAATAATTTTTTTTAGAAAAAGATTTTGATACAAAGCAAAGACATATCAGTACCAGATGGGTTCATCTGCACTGCCTGTGCAGACTGGTGCACTGCATGCTCACTATAGAGACAGCACATGGTGCAAACATGAAGATACATTCATAGTTAAAAGTTTAAACATTTTAGTGTTTTAAGAATGTATTTAGACCTTCAAAATTTTCCACAAAATTTAGCCTAAACAAACATGTTTAATTTGCTTTCTCTTCTTTTTGTGTGATAGCATGTACTAATAATTCAGAAATTGAAGAGAAGATTAAAGAGAGAACTCAGCAGCATTTGGATGACTATGCCAGAAGAGGACTGCGCACTCTGTGTATTGCTAAGAAGGTATTCCTTTTAATACATACTTTGAAGAATGTTTGCAGTCTGTGACCAGCCTGAGAGGTATCACCAGTGGAGCAAACATCACAGCTTCTAAACAGATTCTTCCATTGCCCCACTTTGTTTATCCTTATGTTCTTTCAGAAGGAATCTGTAAGATAACCCAGATCAATTCCTGACTTCTGTTGGATTGCCATAGTTGTTGTCAATTTAGGATCAAGCAGCTTAACAGCCCAATTATGAAACAGGGGTTGTTAAATACTCTGATTTTTCTTTAAGAGTCCTAAGCAGACCTCCTTGTGCAAATCTTACCCTGGTTGGAATTTCAGGCACAGAAAACAAATTAAGTCACACCTGTTTTATTGGATATCACAAACAGTTTGCAATGTTACAAACTCTAGATGCACAACTTAAGTGATGTTTTGAGATTCCACTTTAAATTCAAAGCTGATCAGAAGTAAATTTCCTTAGGGATTGAAACAGGCAAGAAGCCTCTTTACAAAGCCTTATGTAAAGTGAAAGAACAGGCTGTGTAGTTGCGCAGTCATCGAGCTGTACTCAGCTGTGCAGTGGTTCTATGGCTGTCTCAGTGCTGCAGTTAAAGAGCAGTAGGGAGAGAATACTGTGTCCATGGACTGCTACCTTCTGTCCAAGTGGAAATCTGGCAGGCAGCTCCAGGAACCCCCAGGGTCCCAGTGAGTAGGCTGGGTAAGTAATCTAACTCTCTGAACACCGTACTAAATCCAGGGACATGTTGGAGCACATGTCAGAGCAATGCTCTGCCAGGGGCTGCACTTCTAGGCTCAGGATGTGGGCAGCAGAAGTAACCACATCCGAGGCACTATTGAAAACACAGTATAGATACATGCTGGATGTTTTCTCTCCCTTTGTAGGTGATGAGTGATGCAGAATATGCAGAGTGGTTAAATCATCATTTTTTAGCAGAAACCAGTATTGACAACAGGGAGAAGCTGCTGCTTGAATCTGCCACGAGGCTTGAGACAGAACTAACTTTGCTCGGTATGTAGAAAATGCTGTAGCCCCCAGGAAACAGCTTATGTTCATAATTGGAATTTGCTTGTAGAGAGCTGTGCTACTCTCAATTTGTGTAACACATAGCTTTCTACAGACCTAGAATTTATTGTCACTCCTGAATTTTCATAGATCTCACTAGTAAATTTGTACTAGTAAAACACTCTGAAGACAGCTGGTACTCTCCTGTTGTTTGTAAAGGGGAAACATTTTTTTTACTGATTTTTTTTTTTTAATCATTACTATTGTATTTTTCTGTGTTCACTAGAGTTTTTAAATATCATTTTAATAAGCATATGAAATGATAATAACAAATCACAGGCCTGCCTATGCAAACATTCAGAGATATCCCACTTCTGGATGTGTTTTCCATCAGTGTTGCATTTGTGGCACAGCAGGTATACTTGTGCTGTGTCCTCCTGTAATAATATGGAGCTGGGAAGTCAGGCATGCTTCTGCAGGAACCATTCTTCTGAAGGTCATTCAGCTGTGCAGAAATGAAATAAAAAATGTTTCAAAAGGTGTGTAAAAGGGCAACTGCAGACTGGCAGTAAAGGCAGCTCATGCTAGAAGCTAAAAGCTGAAGAGAGACGGGTCCTATTGTGTAAAAAGGTGTTACTTCCCTCATTTTGTGCCATATCTGCTTAGTGCAAATGTCATAAACCTTGATACTAAAAAGAGTTCTGGAATTACTGGCTTCATTTTCTGGAGGGAAGCCAGAGGAGTGCTGCAAACTGATGTCATTTTAAGGATATACAGGTACCCTTTGGCACTAAAGCCAGCAGAGAGAAGTCTAGCTGCTGTGGGGTCCTGCTGTCCTGCAGGCCAAAGCATTTTTATTTGCTTGTGTCTCTGGTGTGACAGTAACCAGTATGGGTTGGCCCTAACGTTAAATGGAAGTGAGAACACGGATGTTAAATGGCTTCATACAGCCAAGGTGCTTGCTTAATCTCACTCTCCCTCCCTCCCTCCCTTAATCCCCTAATCCCACTCTCCCTCCTGCCTTCACTCCTCCCCCCCCTTCCTCTCTCCCCATCTCGCTCCCATTTTCAAGCATTTCACAGTAGGGTGTTAGTTTTGGATATGGGTATGCAGAGAACCATCTTGTCCTGTCACTCTTGCAGCATTTTGGAAATACAGCAGCACTAATCCTTCTGCTTCTCTAAATTGAGGTGCCACTGGCATTGAAGATCGCCTGCAGGAGGGTGTTCCGGACACGATACAGGCATTACGGAAAGCGGGAATAAAAATATGGATGCTGACAGGTGACAAGAGAGAGACAGCTGTCAACATTGCCTATGCTTGTAAGCTGCTGGAACCAGATGACAGAATCTTCAGTCTTAAATCACAAAGTAGGGTGAGTGGAAAATTAGATTTTCTTCTCTGCTGAAAAATTCTGTTAGGCTGTACCACAGGACAATATAGAGAAACAAAATGTTCTCTGCTTTCTCAACCAAACAAAGACAGCATGATTTCTTGGAACATGAAAATACTGGAAAACTAATGGTTTCCTTCCATGTGGGTAACATGTGAAATCTTTTCTATGTATGTAACATTTGTTTCTTTATATACAGTCCCTAAATTATGATTAATTATTTCAATTAAGACTGCTTAATTTCCCATTGTGATAAGTTAGGGTGTTAACAAGGCCCCAGGTTGTGCCAGGGGAAGTTTAGGTTGGATATTAGGAGAAGTGTCTTCACCGTAAGGATTGTCAAGCATTGGAACAGGCTGTCCAGGGAAGTGGTTGAGGCACCGTCCCTGGAGGTGTTTAAAAGGTGTGTAGGTGTGGTGTTGAGGAACTTGTTTTAGTGGTGGACGTGGCAGTGTTAGGTTTATGGTTGGACTGGATAATCTTAAAGCTCATTTTCAACCCAAATGATTGTATGATTCTATGTTATTAGACATTTCAAATGGCTGTGAGTTATAGCATATTAGCAGTATGAGAATTAGTGTTAGGCAAATTCTATTGAATTAAGATTTATGTTGCTTTTTGTAATGCTTGCCTTCAGCCCTGATTGTCTCGCAAAGATATAGAAGGAATAATCTCATTAAAGTACATTGCACACAATTCAAACTAATCTGTCAACACTTTTATCAGAGAAAAAACCACCTTCTCCCTCACAACCCAGTAATTGAATTGTGTGATAAAGAGTGGTTAAAAATGCTGGTTTGGATAGCAAGTTTAATCCTGCTTCATCGTTTCGTCCTCTTGTGGTTGCTTATAAGAAGCTGGTTTTCAATTGATTTTTATCAATTTTGGATTGCTTACGAAAGAGATTGCTGGTAAAGCCAATGTATGAAATGTCCCTCCTCAGAGCAACCTGAGGCTTCTCCAAAATGTGGAGGACTTTTCTAAGATCTTTCATTTTTCTTTGTTTCTCTTAAGAGAAACACGTTACTTAAGAAATATAGTTTGTATTTCTTAAGATGCCATAAAAGATAGTGTGGCAAGTAGTAACTGGGGGGAAAATAAAGTGGAAAATAAAGGATGTTAATGCAGTTGTGTTTGAGGAAAGCTTGGAATTTGATTTCTGCTAACCCTTCTCTCTGTTTTTTTTTCCCGACTGGGGAATGAGTATCTTACTTGACAGTGGGAACTGAGCCACTCTTGGAGTAGTGCTCTTCCTCCCTCTAACTGGGTTTTGAAACAAAATAAAGGATTTGATACTGTTACATTTCAAAGTAAAATAATGAGAACATTTGTTCTTCTATATGGCATGGACTTACATATATCGATATCAATAAACTTTTGGGCATCTTATGTTGATTCTGACAAGCTAAAAAATTCTACCAGGCCAGTTCTTCAACAATTCACTGCAGCTCACCTGTAATCTGATTTGAAATGCACTTTTGGCTTTGCATGCTAGACAAAAGAAATCTAAGAAGCAAAAGTTTTTTATGAAAGCTGTATTAACATTACAGAATCCTTAACAGTTGCTTTTCCTGATAGTCTGTGAAGGTTTTCTGACTTGCTTCAGTTTTTTCCCTTCTCCTTATGCAATACCCAAGCCAATTTGCTTAAACAAAGTTATATCACAGACCCTTTTATTAACAATGGACTGCATCCTTAGTGATTTTAAAGGGTTATTCAGGCTCATGTCTGAGCCTTTCTGGATTAAAGAGAAATGCTATACAAGGGCTGCATTTGACCTTTTCTCCATAAGTATTTTATTAATTGAAAAGGGAGCCAGAATACAAACAGTATTTAATAAGTTGCCTTTCTTTTGTCTTTAATTAGGATGTCTGTGCCTTGGTAATGAGCAAAATTTTAGAAGACATCCAGAAGAATGCTTCTGCCAAAAAAAAACCCAGTCAGAAGCTTGGAAATGTCTTTACAAGTCCCTCCACCCAAACTCCAGGGTTCAGTGCAGGCCTGGTTATTGATGGAAGGACTTTAGAGCATGTCCTTCATGACAGCCTACAGAGTATTTTCTTGGAACTCACAGAAAAATGTCGGGCTGTAGTCTGCTGCCAAGCCACACCACTACAGAAGAGTGTCCTGGTCAAGCTGGTGCGAAGTAAGCTAAAGGCAGTGACGTTAGCTGTAGGTGAGTCCTGTGGTTATCCTTCTTCCTCTGAAAAGAAGTAGAAGCCAGTTTCTTCTCTCCTGTATTTCGTTAGTGTCTGTAACAAAGTTTGTTTTGCAAGCAAGATAATCTTTGAACCGTAGTTGTCTCTAGCATAAGATGCTGTTAGTCTTCTGAACTAGCAAATTTAGTCCATAAACTTATAGTAATCTAAAGCAATAAGAACAGCATCAGTCATGCAATGTTAGGTAACATGTGCAAAGCAGCAAGTAAGAGGGTTTTCCTTTCCATCACAACCCCCCAAAATAGGAAGGCAGAGGGAATATAACTGGCTCTGATTTAAAACACCCATATTTTTTGTTCTGGCACGCCAACTAGATTCTGGCAAAAAGAACAGCTATTATCCATTTGGAGAATATAGCTCAGTTCAATCAGGCCTTCCACTTACTAATCCTCTTTTCCTTAGCGTTTTCCATAGGCTGCACTGTTGGCCATAAAAATGTTTTTCTCTGAACTCTCTGGTGTTTAGTATTTGTCTTTTCCTGCCACATCCAGAGCGATGTGATAGCCTGCAAAGCTAGTTTTGATTCTCCCTCTTTTCTCTATAGGTGATGGTGCCAATGATGTCAGTATGATCCAGGTGGCTGACACTGGTGTGGGAATATCGGGCCAAGAAGGCATGCAGGTAGTGTATCCAAAGACAGCTGCAAATAACATCAGGTTCCATTTTAAATCACTTTGGAGTGTACACTGGAGACCCAGCAGCTCCACAATCTACACCCTTACACAGGCAAGACTTTGCAGCCTGAGCTCGCAGCCTGAGCTCACGCCCTGGTCTCAGCATTCTGCCAGGAGCAATCAGAAGCTGAATGCTGCAGGTCAAGCTCCAAACAACAGATCTTTTTGCCTATCACTGAGCTCCCAATTACTCATGTCCTGCAGGGAAATGAGCAGCCTAAGTGTCAGTGATTTCTGTGCACCTGTGTGGTAATAATGGCAACAGCTGTGTTCCTGCCTATGCTATGTTGGGCTGAGCTCTGTGTGTTAGTTGTAAAGTTTTGTATGGAAGGGGATATCTGAGTGAGGGTAACCTCGTAAGCGCTATATATAAGAAATCATAAAATAAGTATTTCCAACAGCGGGTAAGTTGCTGACTTGGCAGTATCTGAAGCTTGTCTTTAACGGTTTGGATGTAGCATATCCTTTTCTTCATGTGCATTGCAGGCTGTGATGGCAAGTGACTTTGCAATCTCTCAGTTTAGACACCTCAGGAAGCTGCTGCTTGTCCATGGTCACTGGTGTTATACCAGACTTGCCAACATGGTGCTTTACTACTTCTACAAGAATGTGGTATGTAGCTATCCAATCCCATAGAAAACACAGTTTGCATATTTGGGGGCACTGAGGGGTTTAGTGGGGCTTTATTTTCTTTTTTCTCTTCCTATTGTGAATGAGATCAAAAAGCATATGTCAAACAATTCAGTTTCTCATTTATGTCCACAGAGACCAGAGACTCTTATTTCTTGGACTGAATTTCCCACTCTAAGCCATTGTCTGATTTGATTAAACAGTGGGTAATGGGTATTATTAATGTGGTGGCAGCATGACTATTTAAACAAGTCATGTCTGATTTTGAAGTGTAAAACTGCATGCTGGTCAAATATAATTTTCAAGTGTCAGATGGCATGAACTCTGTAGCATTTATACCTAGTTTTCCACAGATTACTGTAACCAGTAATCTGGCAGACCTAGGATCTGCCTGGTTTTCTCCTGGCTTTTAAAACACTTGTCTGTGAGTAACATTTTATCATGTCATCTTTGACTTTTCAGACCTACGTGAACCTCCTATTTTGGTACCAGTTTTTCTGTGGGTTTTCAGGCACATCAATGACTGACTACTGGATCTTGATTCTTTTCAATCTCCTTTTTACATCGGTGCCACCCATCATTTACGGCGTCTTGGACAAAGATGTATCTGCAGAGATACTCATGCAGCTCCCACAGCTGTACATGATGAGCCAGAAATCTGTGGTAGGTTAAAGAGTGCTTGGCCTGAAGCAAATTGAAATGGTCAGCATTTGAGCCATTTTTATCTTTCTTTCATGATTCACCTCAGACAAACATTGTTTTAAAGCACTTTCTCTATTAGAAAAGGGGCCTCTGGTGGTCTAGTGGTTAGGGTGCAGGACTCTCACCGCTGCGACCCGGGTTCGATTCCCAGCCCCCGGGCAGATGGAGCTCGTCAGCCTTGTAAGGCAATCCATCTAGGAGAAGGTCACTCTAAACAAACCTACGTCCTGGGGACCTCACTGCCACTGTCCAAGCTTGCTCGGCCCCGGCAGATGAACCTCAGGATTAAAGGGTGGGCTCAGTTCAGCGCACGCTGTGTCTCACCTAAAAAATCCACTGCGCAGGCTCGAAGGGTTAATGATCTTTCTCAAATCTTCGCTCGCGAAGACTGGCCATTATTACTATTAGAAAAACATCTAGGCCTGTGCAATATGTGCACAAATAAAATCTGTTTTTCAGAAAATTTTTGTCGGCTCTTTTTAGTCATAGACCCGATCTTATCAGACATTTGGATGATAAGAAAAATTAAAGACTTCAGGTGAAGCAATGTACTACATAAACATTGTTAGAGAAGTCAAGCAGAGCATGTACCAAAAAGAAGGAGATGGACAAAGAAGAAAGTGGGACTTGGCATTCAGTGATGGTAAAGTGCAGGGTACATCACTGTCTGCTAGCCCCCTCCTTTCATAGTACTCAGTTAGCTACAGCTCTAGTAGGTCTGTTCTGACAGAAATGACTGTAAGATCAGAGTTCCCAGAGGTGGCTGCTGATTTAAATACTAACAGTTATGGTTGGAGAGAGATCTTCATTCTAATAACTATAACACAAAAGATGCTTCTTTCATTGGGAAACTAACTGGAATTACTTCTGCATGTAATCTTTCCCCAGATCCAAATTAAAGCTAGTTAAAGCTGCAGCAATTTGTTCAGTTTGTTTCAATGCCATTATGTTTTTTTCTCACAGGCTTACGTGCCTTCAACTCTCTGGATAACGTTGCTGGATGCTTTTTACCAAAGTCTGGTTTGCTTTTTTGTGCCTTACTTTGTAAGTGCTGGATACAGAATACGTTTATACATTTTTTCATGCTTAAAACCTAGGCAAATCAGAGAATAAGTATTTGATTTTTCTTCCTGATATATAAATGTATATTAAGAAGATCGTCATTGGAATGGAAGTGAAATGTGTGCATGCAAATATGTATGGTATTGAAACTATTCATGACGCTTTGTATTGGGACTATATGTAAAGAATATATTACACTGACTGCTGTCTTCCTTTGCAGACTTACTATGACTCAGACATAGATATTCTTTCTTTTGGAAACCCTATAAACACAGCAGCGCTCTTCACAATACTATTTCACCTTCTCATTGAGTGCAAGTCTGTGGTGAGTACTTTGTTTCCAAAACAGTATATTCCTAACAGAATATGTGCATACAGCTTTCAATAAAATGAAATGGAAGAAAGATCTTCATATACAAAACAGAATACATATAAAAGGGCCAAAACCTATATATTATACTTATGTGACCATATGAGCTCTTCTAATGCACCTCTCATTGGAACCAATAGAATTACTCATATGACTAAAATTAATACAATTTGGCCTCAGAATTATTTGTAAACAGTGAAAGGATCCTGCCTTGTTAGGGTATGGTGGATTTTGGGGATGTCAGTTCAGTTTTGCAAATGATAAAATCAACCAGTGATCTACTGAAACTTCCTTAGTTCTCAAAGCTGGCATCTCAAAGACAGCAATGTGAATTGTTGATTTTGAATGCTTGGAGCTGATGATCTGCTCTGTTGCTAGGATGAACAATTCGGAGGGGTATTTTGATGCCAGAATGGGAAAACCAGTATGGTACGGAAACATTATTGCAGTTTTTAATTAAGTCTGTGCAAGCTGAAGCATCTGCGTTACCTTGGATAAAGTTATAGCCCTTACAAGAGTAATATTTGGCTATTTGGCATAATTTTAAAGAAAATACATTAATGTTTACAGTAGAAGGACGCAGGTTAATGGATTTTATTATTTATTTGACTTTTTTTGAAAAATATTTTTAGGATTGTTTTATAATGGATGAAATTTCAAGTTGTGATTTCATTGTTCTCTTGGGAGCGTGGCAGCCATGATAAAAATGTCTTTATTGAGAATATATGGATAGCATGAGTGTATTCACGCTCTGAATAGAGAACTTGACTTAAATGGGTTTTGTTTGGCGGTTTTGAATGTCAGCAAGCTGTCAGACCAGTGACAATGTTGTTTCCTATTATAGTCGTTTAGGTGTAAAATTACAGAAAACCACAGTGTAGAAAGCTAATTAACCTCTCAAGCAAGATACATAAGGGGGGTGTCATGTGAAGATCTGGCCTCCGTTTGCTTGAGAAAGCTTTCTTTGCTGCCGGTAGATGAGGTGGCAAATGGCATAAAAATGTCTTCCACGAAAGAATGAAAAGCTATGAATTTATCAGAATAAAATAAATTAAGTGGTTGGGGTATCTGTGTAGTGTGGAAAGACAGCTCCATTCTTTCTGGACCGTTTTGTATGAAATTGGGAATATTATCTGAACAGATGTATCCTCTGGTACATTCAGCAGCTGCCCTTGGAGGAAGAGTATGCACATTCATGCTTGCCGGTGTACACACATACAGGTGTTACAGGTCTTCCTGTTTTAGAGCTTAAATCTAATTTCTTTCCTTTTCTGCTTTGCAGACTTGGATACATACAGTAGTTATAGTTGGCAGCATCCTGTTTTACTTTATCTTCACTCTGGCTTTTGGAGCAACCTGCAAAACCCACAACCCACGATCAAATTCTTACTGGATCATGGAAAAGCACATAACAGACCCAGTATTTTACTTAGTTTTCCTCCTGACTACTTGTGTTGCTCTGCTACCCAGGTGTGTTTCTGTTTTATAATCACAGATTTCTGCTGTTACCAAAATTAGTTTTCTGTGACTCAGTGATGTTATAAATCTCTGTCTAGAGGTCTTCCCCCCAACCCCCAATTTAAAGAAAATTTCATGACTCTACCAGACCAAGCTATGCAAGGACAACTTCTTAGTGACACTTAGTTCTCAAAGTAAATTTCAGTAATAAAAAAACATTTTGTTATTTACATTATATTAAATATTGTCTTTGAGGGGAAAGAAACAGTAATTTTTCTAACCACAGAGTTCATAATTTATATACAAATCGGTGATCAAAGCTGGACGTGTACTATGCTTAGTGCATGGACATATAAGTACTGTGCTTAGTCTGTGTTTATTTGTGAAATGATTTTCTGTTTGAAATTTATGTCACAAGTATATACACGAATATTTAGAATGAAGAATGCATGTACAGACTTCTTTGTGAAGTGAAAACACACTGACTAGGTTCACAAGGGGCCCTGATATTTTTTGCCTCACTGAAGAAGTCCAAGTTCAATAACTCATTCACTCTGGAAAGGCGGGAGCATTGGGTGGAGGTCCCAAACTCCAGCATGCTGAGCAGAGTGACACCTGAGTGAGCCAACAGAGGAAAACAGTGTGAAAACCAATGAAAGAGACTTGATCAAACTCTCGGTTTAGCTCTCCTTAGTAGCCACAGCCGTCTTCCTTTCACTGTCTGAACATGAACTCATCTGCAGGCTATCAGTGAAGTGCCTCTGCTAATTTGTTCATTGTTCTGTGTTTTGTCTCTTTCATTTCAGAAAGAATTAGACTTGAAATTGAATTGCACAGACAGATACTAAGAAGTGCTGGGGAGAATAAGTGCTGTTTCTTCCTCATCTGATGTAATTTTATATGGCTAGACACAATCTCAGCACCCTTTCTGGGTCAAGTGCTGCAGTACAGGCTGCATAAGTTGTCAGTGCTGCCTGCAGGAAAGCTGGCAGAGCTGTGCCTGTAGGTGCCTGCAATAGCCACCAAGCATTCAAGTCCCCTTTGAACATGGCTTGATCTGTGTCTTAGGCGTGTCATCCAGGGTTTTGCTACACTCACTGGGGATCATGACTGATCTGATATGACTGATAGCTTTGGTTCACACTTCAGCAGAAGGACAAACTGTGAGGTACAAGAAACATGTCTGCTCTTTTCTTTGCATCCTTGCTCCTCAGCTTGGAGGTGCTGACAGTAGAGCTTTTTCTTTCACACACAGTAAATCTCCCTTACATGACAAATAAGTAGATAAATGCTGTTCTGGGACCTTTTGGTAGGGCTGTAGAGAGCCAAGGCAGGAGAAAACATTCAGCTTGGTGTCTGCTTCCAATGTACAGCTGTTCAATTTTGTAGAAGACAGTGTGTTTCATGGTGAATTAAATGCAAAGTAAACTGCGCACGGATTTTCATGTCTTTTTCCTGGGGCCAACACTATACAGAGAAAGTTCCACTTCCAGTGTAGTTGGAACCCTGGCCCTTCACTGAAGCTGGCAGTGCATACTGGTGCAGAAACTAGTGTGTAGGAGAACTGTATTCAGGACAGAAAAATGAAGGCAGCTGAGATAATATCTATCTTTGAAAATGACAGTTTTATGGCATGTTCTGGTGCAGTTGCTGGACTAACAGTTTCCAGAGCCTGCTGCAGCCTCAGGGTTACTTGAAGGTGTTCAATTTCCTTTAGTGTAGCTGGAAACAGTTTTGAGTTTGCTTTTAAACAGCTTATTTGTAACTGTGTTTATTTTGTAGATATTTTCTGAGAGTTCTCCAAGGAACATTGTTTCCATCTCCGTTATTGAGAGCCAAGCACCTTGACAGACTGACCCTGGAGGGGCAGACAGAAGCAATTAAGAGATGGAAAGATGAGTGCGATGTGAATGATAGAGGGGAGTCCCAAGCTACTTCTGTGTCTTTCAGTTCAGCTGCAGGTGCTGTATCAGAGGAAGAAACCATTGACAGTGTTTTGCCAACATCTAAAACACCTTTTCAGGCCTGTTCAAGAGATGGGTTAGTAGAGGACACCTCCTCCTTACTAGACATTCAGGATGATTCTGGGAGTACAAATGACTTGAACTCTAAAAAGACTGAATTTCTGAACTTATCAAAGGAAACTAATACAGATACATTTGGTGGTATTAATTCATGTGCCAAAGTCTCTGCATGTGCTTCTGAAGTGGGCAGCAGTGCTGTATCTCCAGCAGATAAAGCAGGTTTGAATTCTCTTTTGTGTGAAGAAGATGCTTTAGTCTGTTTTACAAAGTTGGAATGCTAACTGGTTAAACACAAGAGTAATAACTGCTGATTTATGCTACACTGTGGTTCTGTTTTCTTCAACCAAGGTAGATGTTGCACACGTTTCCTTAAAAGCTTTTTTGTTTATAAAACTTTTCAATAATTTATTAAGATGTTCAAGATCTCAGAGGCTGGGTTGTTTTTTATATATCTTCATACAGTAGACTTTGCATACTGCTTATTTCTTGTATGCAACATTGCATAATACCTAATGGTATTGCATGGATGCAGATTTGCAGGATCCAGTTAAGGTAAGTCATCCTGCTCCTTTGCAGTGCTACCCTAGAATCCTGGCATTCCCTGGGATTCATCATTTGCTGAAGTGTGAAGTAAGCAGAAGGGCTGGGATGTAATGTTACTGGTTGGTTTGTTTCAAGACTTGTAGTTACTTGTTGCAGTGTGTGTACACAGTAATTTCTATAACCATTATGGTCCAGTTTGTTCACCAGGCTATTGCATGGGCCATCTCACTGCTGGCCAAACACCTTTCTAACCATCAGGAGAGCAGCCCAGAAGAGACATGTGTCATGTGTGTCCCTCACCTTTCTCTTCATGAAAAGAGCAAATCCTAGTGCAGTCTTTTGTTCTCTGTGTTAGTTCATCCTCCTACTGCATCCCTCCATTTTGACTCCATGTACCATTCCACGTTATTCGCCACTGACAGGACTTCTTTTCCTCCTCACCCAATTCAGATGTTGACTGCTTGACTTTTCTCTAAACTGCCTCCTGCCTGCACTGCAGAATTGTCTGGCAGTGGGTAACTCCGGCCTGTCTTCACGCTTTCTCTTACAAATAGCAGCTTCCAGCTGATGAGATCACTCTTCTTTACTCTCAGGTGTTTTTACATTCTTCCAGACTTTTATAATAATCAGCTGAAGTGTCTCTAAAGGCTGCTCGAAGAAGGAATAGCCCACTGCATATCCCACATCCGAGTGCTGTTGCTCATCTCCTCTTGGAGGTAGATGAGTCCTGCCTCTGTCATTTTCCCACTGCTCAGCACACTGAACAAAGGTGGTTGAGGTACACATGGCTACTTCTGGATTCCAGACTAAAATATGGCTACCATTTTACTTCCCTCCATTTACTTCCCTTTGCCAGTTACATGGCAGATTTATGGAGGAACTTAGGAAAATTTTTTGTATCCGCTAACACCTGTTGAAATAAAAAGTTTCCTCAAACTGTAGCTGCTAATGAATTATTAGTATTGAGCCCATTTTTTTTGGTTCTGTTACTTTCTGAAAGTTTCTGCTTTCCAATTGCCAAGATTTGTGTTTATTTTTAGGCACTGTGTTTGGGGCAAGGGCTCTGCTTTTTAATTGAACCATGAGCTTTACACATCAATGATCAACATTACATATTCCACATCTTTTAAGATCTCTGCAAGAATTTAAACAAACGCTGTGAGGTCTGAGACAGCTGCTGCTATGCAGGGCAGATACTGAGGGCATGATAAGTTCATTCAAACGCCGGTCACCACATGTTACCAAAAGTTTAAAGCAGTTCTGTTTTCAAAAGGTAAAATGTAATTAGGGCTGACTCCATCCCTAGTGTTAGTGAGGAGAAAAAGAGAAAAATAACCTTTTTGTTTTTTCTTCTGTAGAAATAAAAAAGAGGAAGGAGCCAGTGATGACAGCTATTTCTGAATTATTTTTTTTTTTAATCTGGTTGAACATAAGACAAAATGTTTTGTTAAGTTCTAACATCAAGTTAGTGGGGACCTTTGAAGTGATGGCAGACATTCAAATTCTAAGAGATCATGTCGAGCATGTTGGTTTGTAGTTACGTTTTCAGATGTTTGTCTGTAACATCCTTCTTGCTGTGGGGGCACCTTGCTAGGAGTGGCCTCCAGTTGTTCAAGTGAAACATCTCAGCTTTCTCTACAAGCCATGGGAGCTGCAAGGTGTCCAAAAAGAAGATGCAAAACAGCCAGCAGGTTGTGCAGGGAGATGAGCTGATACAAGGGCAGAATTATACAGGAAGAGACTTACTGGGATGCAGTGAAATCATCTACTCTGCTGCACAGCCCCAAGGCAAGCTCGGCTCTACCCTTGCAATTCATAGCAGATGTTCTCCTGTTGTAAAGAGCTCCAGAGAAACAGGCCAGGCCAGTGCTTTTCTGCCCTAGAAGTCAAATACTGGTTTTGTTTCTACTGTCTGACCTGAATGAATCATCTGCACCTTAAACCTACGGCACTTGTGTCTACAGGGCAGATTGTTTTTATGTTCTGTGAGTCTGTGACTATGACTGTTGAGCTTTTATGGAGGAGCTTTGAGACTTAGCAGTGATCTGAGGCAGTGCAGGGCTCAGCTCTGTCCCCTCCTGTCACTGTGAAAAAGAGTTTGGAGGACAACACTGGCCTGTGACCTGCCCTCTTATTGCCTCTGCTGCAGGAGCAGAACCTACCAGCACATCTGTCAGGTAGATCATTTGGAGTCAGGAATTCACATGGGTCTTACACAAAAGCCATAAATATTCAGAGTAAGATCTTCCAAAACCTGTCTGTAAGCCATGGCATCAAAGTAACTACATGAAGAAAAATAAGTTGGAGTCATCTGTCAGCCCTTAGACCAGCTGCATGATGCCTCTGGGACATTTAAATTGCTATTATGTGACTCTTTACAAGCATGATCACCCCACTACTCACAGCTTAGTGCAGGATGCATCTTAAACTGGTTGAAAGCTGATTTCATTTGGGTCTCAAAAGTGCCAGGCTCTGTGGGTTACTGTGAAACTTCAGATCCTTTTAAATGTTTCTCTCTGCTGAGATTGTGTTTTTGTACCACTTGAAATGGTGCAAAATAACACACACTTTTTTTATTTTGTGTCTTGCATCACTGATGTATTTGATACTGCATGTTGCTTAAAATTGTCCTCTATAGGTTGTGTTCTAGTAGAGGACTTTGACAAGCAGTCTGGGTGATAAAATTATCTGTTATCCGTTGCATAAAACACTTTTTTGAGGGGTTGTTTTTTTTTTTTGGTTGGTAGTTTTTTGGGTGGGAGTTGGTTCACTGGTTGGTTGGTTGGCTGGTATTTTTGTGATGGACAAGCAGCAGAAATACCTGAGGGCTGTTTGCTGTGATCACTTGTTGTCTTTTACTGAAGGGAAGATGAAGGTAGTGAGTCTTTAGTAAAAGCTTCAAAATGTTAATTGGCCATATATAAAGTGGTGCCAAATGAAGGGTGCAAACGAATTGCTCTCCCTATACTTCTCAGCAGTTCAATGTTCCCTTTATTATTTTTTTTTTAGCACTGAAAACATCATGATCCCCTGCTTGCTTCTGCATTCCTGCACTTAGGCACAGCATGACCTCACTTTTCCATTTTGAAAACAAGCTTTTTAAGACCATCTCACAGGTGCCTTCCAGATGTCATGTACATTTAGGCTTTTGTCGATTTAAAATAAACCAAAACAACCACTTTGAATTGCCCCAAACTTTGCAGCTACACCTAGAGCAGCTTTAACTGCCTTTGTGATGTGCAATATTTGATTTTTCTTTCACTGCAGCCATGCCTGTGCTAAACATTTGCAGGAGGCAGTCAGCCATTGCCTTTACTGAGCGTTTTGGCAGCACTGAGGTTTGGTCTGTACCTGGGGCACAATTTCAGCTGAATGTTTAGCCCAAGCCATGTTTTTTCCTCAGGCCCACTGGCTGCAGCTCAAGGCTGACGAGAAGGCAAAGCAGAGTGCCTGCTGCTCCCACCATCCCTGGCTCTCTGCGAAGGCTAATGGGCAAGTCCTGAATGTGACTGTGTTAAGATCATTCTCACAACTGAATTTCAGTGTGGTTTTTGTATTATTTGTTGTTGTTTTATTCTGGTTGTGTTACTCTTGCCCTCATGGTCCTGGCTGCCTTACTGCAGTGAAAACATACATTTTAACTGTTTTAAGCTTCTGTGTGCTTTTTATTTTGATTTCAGCATGTTTGCATGTTGTTGAAATGCTGTGTACAAGTTAAAAGAAGATTGTTATTTCAAACTAATTGTATTCCAGAGAAATAGCCATAGAACAAAATGTGTTCAGATTGCAGATTTAGTTTTTCAGATTTCTCAGTCTTTTGCTGGTAATATTCTGTACTGGAAGCATACACACAGAAGAAACTGGAAGTTTTACAGTGATAGAAGTGCCAGAATCTCCACAAGTGTTGCAGTGCTTACAGGCCTGTCAGGGCTGCTTAAAAAAAAGCCAGCTAAGGGTACAAAAATGCTTTTTGGAGGCTATTTTTAGGCATTATTGCTAAAGTTATAACTTCACATCTCCTTATTACCATTTAGTCTCTGTAAAGTTTAAAACACATTTTCAACAGAGAAGTTACTTGGAAAATGATTGTAAATTTTTATTAGTACAACTAGAAAGACACACATCGGCTTGACTGTGTGGCATTGCTTCCATTTGGAGCTACAGCTGTGGTAGAAACAAAACTGACAAATGTTACCTTACCTGTAAGAGAAAAAGTGTAATTATGATCAACACACAGGGAAAGACTTGCTACAGTGGAAGGAAGAGCATGTTTGCCTATTTCATGTGCACACATAAAAAAACCAGTATAAAAATACCTTTATAAAATTACAAATTTCCTCTTTACACGGAATGTTGTGTCAGAGTTGTGTGGAAGGACAAGACCCAACTGTTCCCTCCTAAAGCCGTTTGGGATGGGGTTCAGCCTGTAATTTTTTCATAGGAATCCCATACGGGATGGGTCTAGACCATATGTTTAAGCAGGACTCTCCCTCATTTCCTGGGAGGGACTGCTTGGAAACTGGTGGCAGGCCAAACCCAGTTAATTAAAATGTATAATTACATGTTATCGTTTAGTAATGCTAATACCTACATGAATGATTATATGTACTCCAGTGCTTTACAATATTCAAAGCTGATAACCACTTCATCGGGTGGAGAGAAGTCAGGCTGGGCTGCTCATTCTGCAACAGCACCTCTTTGGAAAACAGACCTGGCTGAAACCTGTTACCAGGCATGTCAGAGGGACAGCAGGGCTGGCTGGCTCTGGCAATCCCTGGGGCCGCCTTCTCAAGGAACTCTTGGTAACCAGCTCCAGGACTTTGAGCTTTGCTGCCCTACAACTGCAGAGATCCTGGCCCCAGAGGACAGCTGAAGTGAGGACTGAGAGCTCCACCCTCGATATCCTTGAGGCAAAGATATCAGTAACCTGCTTCAGCTGTAATCTACTTGCACTGGAAAAACACGGTCACAGCTGCTTTCTCTCATTTATAGCTGGGGGAAGAAGAATATTAAAGTGTTACAGTAAAACCAAAAATCCTTAAGATACCAAAAATAAAAAAAAAACCAAACAACTAAACCAAAAGGTAGCAAAGCTTCAGAGGGTTTTCTTTCTGAGTGATTCAAAAATCAATTAGTTTCAGAATCCATAACATAAATCTTGAATATGTATTGATATTGATGTCTACAGCGCTGCCTAATATGACTAATGTTCTAATGTTAGTCATGCTAAAGAAGATATGGAGATAAGAGGTAAACCTGCACTAAAGCATAGATCTATGTAGATAAGTTGCAACATGATTATTAGTACCTGAAATGTCCATGTGTTACTTCTTTCAATGCACGTTTCCACATATGGCAGCCATGGTATTGACAAGGCCCTGCCATGTTGTTATGGGGGCATGCCAGAGGTAGCAGAAAGGGTAATTATGTGCCTTAGGCTGGATTTGTGGGGGACTAGGCACAGCACTGAAAACAGTTTTTAAACACATTATTCCCCAGTGGAATTCATCCTGTAATCCTCGGTTCCTGACTTCTCCTTCCTTCTCTGGCCTCCCAAAAGCTGAGAGCTGTGCTGCACATCACCTACAGAATTTGATAAGACACACTGTCCCTCTTGCACCATGAAGAGGTGCCAAGCTCCATTATAATCTTTTTCAACCAGACTCCTGGAGTCAAGGCTTATTCTCTTACTACTGCACAGAGCACTCCATGTCTGGCTACCAAGCACAAGAGCTAGGCTCTTTGAGCCTTTGCTGGTAAAGCTGTTGTACTTAGCTTCACGTATTTCTAATACTCATTTGAACAGAAGCTGGAATCTCAAGCTGCCTGTTATTCAAGTTTCTTTCTGCTTTTTACCTTTTCCCAAATTTTTACTCTTGTTAGTCAAAATTAAACTTTAAATGCAAGGCACTAGAAGAGACCTATCAAAAAATACTCGGTTCCCAGCATTATGGACAGTGCCCATACTATATCTTTTCCATTTTAAATCTGCATATTCCATCTCTCACCACATGTCCAAACTAGCTGACTTTAGAAGGGGAAACCATTGCAGTGGCATAGGCAACCTTCTCATGTTTTTAGAGGGCTGGAGAAGGTCCCTGCACGCTTTGTGTGCTGAACACACATGAAGAGAAAAGCCAGTGGGGCACAGGTTTGATAAATGCACTGATCACTGTACTGCTGCCAAGACATGGATGTTTCCTGGACATGTTAGGATACTGGAAGCTGCAGAAAATAAAGTGGTAGAATCTGTCTAAAGAGTGTGACGAACAATAAAGTTTTGGTCTTGGGTGCCTCAAGTGGTAGTTACGGGTCTTTTGGCCTACTGGTTCCTCCATCACTCCTCCGAGATGCCCAAGCTGGCTCTGGGAACAGAAGCTGTGAAGTCAGGACAGTACAGGGTTATGCCCATGCAAGTTTGCCACTCTGAGGGACAGAATGCAGTGTGCCAGACAGGCACACTGGGAGCATGTGGCTACACACCTTTGCAGACCTGCATATGAGCTTTGATGTGTCCTGTGCCACATGGGTGTACAAACCCATCAATCTCTTCCACACCCTCCAACGTATGGTGCGACCATGTCTTTGTGTTGTCCTTGTGAATATATGTCCTGCAGTGCCATCTGAATGCACAGAGTTCCTTCCTCATGACAAGAAGTGAGTGAAAATGTATGTGCTACTAATTGAATAGTATTAAAATAGGTTATTTAAAAAGGTTTTCCTAGCCTGTACTGCTACTTAGTTTTAATAGCTGAAAGGCAGAAAGTGGCTGATTCTTTCCTTTTAAGCCTTTTGCTGTGTTTGGAATAGCACCACAACACAGTTAAAAGAAAAGTCCAAAGGATTATTAATTCTACCCCAAAGTATATTCATCATCAGAGGGTTCATCATTAACATAAACTGCTCGTTCTATAGCTCCACAACAAGAACAGATAGAGCTTGAAACTACTTTATAGAGTTTCTGGACTGCAAAACCTTTAGTGTTGAAGTGCTGACTCCTTTTTTCTTTTGTCTGTCAGCACAATTCTTACCATCTGGAGTTAATTTAGCAGAAAGGTGTGGATGTATATTTGTCTTTCAATCCACTCAATAAAATGTGACACGTTACTGTAAACTCCAGGTCCCAAAACCTTGGAAAAGCAGACAGAGCCCCAGGATGTTAAACCAAACAAAGTCCAGCGCCCTGCAGGTTGCTCGCACACAAGTGGTCCTCCACTGTCACCCTGCAACAGAAGAGGGAAAATCAGTCTCTTATACACGTGGCTAGCAGTCATGGTTAAAGCTACATCACAGTTCCTACAGCCATTTGCCTTTAGTAAATAACTCAGCTGTAAAAACCAGCTGCTCTGCTGAACAATGTAGCAGCACGCAGCATTACCAGTATTTATTACATTTGTACCAAAAATTACCTGCAAAAGGCTCATACAAATTAAAAAGTTAACTAATATAGATTAACCCTAGAGTCTTCAAGCAGCATTTAATTATCATGAAATTGTTTACATCGGTAGTAACAATAATAGTAATAATAATAAAAGTTTGTTTAAAATGTGTAAATAGATGGTTGTCATTCCTATAATAAAGTATGCTATACCTAATAAACATCACACTACTTTGATTTCTAAAAGCAATTTTGACTGTTTCCATAGAGAGAAGCCTACCATGCAAGAGTCCACAGTGCCAGATTCATAGCCAGCACACAGCATCCTGCTGGTGATGATTTTCATGTCAAAGTATGACTGGCATTGTTCTAAGGAAATGATGCGAACCTCTCCTTCTTGAAGCTTGAAAGGCACTGATAAACAGAATTAAGCATTAAACTATATGCAAAGACACAAATACTTAGCTATGATGGCTGTTTGAGATATGAGAAACATTTTCATTGGGATGAATTTTTAATATTGCTCTATGTATATTAAATGTAAGGAGTGAAGAATCTCCCTTTAGCACAAAGCCAAGGTGAAAGCCAGTGGATTTTTGCACTATTGCATTGCAGGATTTGTGACTGTCATGCTCCTGAGCCAGGAGCATTATGTGTTGCATTCTGGAGAAGGACTGAGCACTAGTGCGATGCTGTTTATTGAACATTCGCACCTTGACATGATATGGTGTGGGATTTCTAAGACAGGGGCAGTAGTGGTTGGAAAACAGTCATATGAGGAAGGTGAAGTTTGATTCACTGTTCCATGGCAGGATCTCCCTGTTTCTTTTGTTTCTCATGGTAAAGCCTGGTATAATCAAAGCCATTTTGAGTTATGTTTGGGTAAATTTGACTTACAGAATGTATCAGGGAATCAGAATTCAAAGCTTATTGAAATGATTGTATCACTTTCAGGAGACAATAAAGGACTTTTTTGTAGACTGGACAACTGAGTGAGCTCAAATTCTAATCAAGTTGTTCAGTCTAGGTGGTGCAGTAATAAATGGTTTTTGATGCTTCCTAACATATAACCTTTAAAAGCAACACTGACCACATTAGAGAACAAGAACCTTTTTCCATTTACCAGTGCTGTGAAAGAGTTCTTTTGAGCTTTTTTTCCTGACGTTACATAGAGATATTTTTAGATGGATAAAGCTGCTAGTAAAAGCCTGCACACACTCCTCATGTGTGCACTTTAATTTTTACCCCATTTGACCTGGCCACTGCAGCTGAAGTCCCACCTGAAGCAAAATGGAAAGGAAAATTTCCTTCTCCCGTGTACAGAAAAGCCATCCCTAGTAATTACTATAATAATAGCAAAGGGAGAAACACAATGGCTAGTACATTAACAGGGTTGGGGCAGGCTAATTTGCATATGATTCATGCAGAATCATTTTTCCTGAACAAAGATTTACATAACAGTTCTTGTCATGGGAAGCAAGGATTGCAGTAGCCGAAGAACAAGAAAACACACTAACATTCTGTTCAAATACAAAACCAACAGCTGTGATTATGGAATAAATTGTGTCACAAGTACAAAGTGTGATCCAGTGTCCTGATTCAAGACCCTACTCCTTCAGCCTGTGTACCAATGCTTTCAGTGCCTTCAGCTTTCACTGAGCTAGGAATGTTTCCACCTGCAATGATGATGCAATACCTTTGCAATACATTTCTGAATACAACTTAGACCAGTAAAATTATAAGTAATTCAGGTGACTTTCTTGACAGGAGTTTCTAGGTCCTCAGCATTTTTAAAAATCAAACCACTTGTCTAAATAAGGATTAAGAAGCATAAATTGAGGCTGCTGCTTTGGAAAAGCTAGGCTCTAATCACAACTTGATGTCTTCAAGAGTAGTTCCAGTTCCCTGGTATTTACTAAGACCCAGTAATAGTATAAATGGATGAAGGTTTGTAACAGGATCACTCGTTTGAGTAACTCAGTAGAAGGTTCACATGTCTTTCCTAAAGTCCCAGAAATATTCATCTTACTTTTGTTGCCCATGTGTCCCCAGCCTGTGATGTAGCAGTAGGTGTCTGGCTGAACCAACTGGTCCTTGCTGGGCAAACAGACAGGTCTTACATAGCTTGTCTCATTGATATCCTTGTCAAGCTCCACGATGCTGATATCGTAGTCTACGACTGCTCTGTTGTACCGTGGATGGAGGATGATGGTCTTCACTAGTCGGGTCTGCATGAAGCCCGATGGATGATCAAGATTGCTAATTCCAAACACTACTTTCCAAACAGCTGCATTTTCTCTCCTTAGTAAAAAAAAAGAAAGAAGAAGAAAAAATGTGAAATTTCAATCAAGATCTTTCTTTTAAGATAAAATACCCGAGAATTTTTTCTCCCTTTTTGCACACTGCACTTTGCAAAGCAATGCACATACAAATACTACAAGAAAAAAGAAACACTTAGGCATCATTCCTTACAGCTAAGATCTGAGCAACAGAAGACACTGCTTTCCATTTCCTTCCTGTCTGTAACCAAATGCATTGAAACTCACTCCGTTAGAAGATATGTAACCATCTCTTAGTTGCTGTATTAAAGGCTCTCAAAATCATCTCTTGGATTCTGCCCAAGTATTGGTTGCTAACATGCTCACTGGTGGGCACATTCAAATTTTACTGGGATAAGAATATTGTTCAGTAGTCTGCTGCTGACAGCAGTAAGTCTAGCTGAAATCCCTATGGAGTCTCAGAGAAGTAATGCTATTATGTAAATTAAATATTTTATGATGGCCATGGGAAAAATCCCTTATTTATTGGGCAGTCAATCTGTGCCAAGCATACTTTCTATGCCTAAGATCAAAGGTTACTTTGACTCTTACATTTGTTTAAGACTCTTCTGGTAAATGTACAAGACCACAAAGCAGTGATACATATGATACAAGGTGGGAAGACTGAACTAGTGTCAGTTGAGACACAAGTGAAAAACATAGATTTTATGAAAGGCTTCTCTTGATCATAACTGGTCACAGAACAAGTTGCAGGTTCCTAATTAGTCTTCATGGGTTCCTAATTAGTCTGTGACTTGAAAAGCCCTCAAAAAAGTCAGCAGTTCTCACAACTGCTGAAAGACAGCTCCATATAACTGAGAACCTTTGACAAAGGATTCAAAGCAGTGTAAATCAAAGCATGCAAAATTTCAACTTTTTCACAGTACCAACAGGACTGTAATTCCTGTAATTTGCCAAGAGATTTGGTTGCTAAATAAAGACTATTTTTATCTTAAGAGTTGGATGAAAATTCTGATATTTCAGACTATAATGATCGTTTTACCATCATGATCAGTTTGCGAGTTTTTCCATAAAGTTACAGAAATTAAGTGCTAAGAATATTCATAGGCTCTTGTTTTTATGACCATCGAGAAAAGCATTGCCTAGAGCAATAAGCAGTCACAGCCAAAATGTATTGTCCTACAATTAAGAAAAAACCTTACTGTCTTGGATGCTTTAATATAATGCATTTCAAAACAATCTTGACAAAACTCTGGGGACTATAATGATAAAACTAGCAAAGACCATGGTGTTTAATGCAGCTCTTTCCAATACTATTAATACTACATTGTATTAATACTACATTACTGTTATGTATTCCTCATGTTTTGTACTCCGAACTTCATATTAACTTCATAAAATACTTTGCAAAATGGAGCATTTTGTATAAGGCACCAGAGCACTTTAAAGTCTCTTGAAATTATTGTCTTATCTGGTTGGTTTGGGAAATTTTTAAATACTTTTTATCAAGAAAACTTTGTGACTTCAAGAATGATCTTGCTGTTGATACATTAGGCTTACAAATGGCTTGTTACAAATGAAGAATCTGAAGATTTCAGACTCCTCAAATCTATTCAGAAAGGTAGAAGAGAAAAAAGTTCATAACTGGACAATGAATTATTAAACTGGAATGTTAGTACTTTAAGGTCTTTAGAACACAAATGTGAAAGAAACCTGTTACAAGTAATACTCTGAGCTCCATAGAAACTATATAGCCCTATGTGAGGGGTAAATGCACAGCTCCAAAATGTAATGGCAGTCTTTCTACAACTGACAAAACTGGGAGAATTTTTACTTTGTAATTTGACAGCTGCTTTTCCTATCTTTCACTAATGGGAGAAATCTCTTATTCAGGAGATTCAGTATCAGTCCAATATTGCGGAAGGATCGATCTCTGTCCCACTCTTTATTTTAGATCACCAGAAAATGTTCTTCCAAAGGTTAGGAAATATTCCAGCAGTATATTTAAAAATAGATGGAGAAAGAAGAGAAATTCCTTCTGGACCCAAAACCTGATAAAATACTATGTTCTTGTTTGTATTATAGACATTTAGCACACTGTTTAGGAGGAAGGTCATCTATGTTCAAGTTTCTGATTATAACTTTTCTTCTTTTTGAATGCAATCAGTTCTTGAACATCCTTAGAGCTTGATATGATGTGTTAGTCAGAACCGAGGTCTATCCAATGGCATTTCCATTAATATGGTATCTTATATCTCACACCTTGAGATACTCACAGACGTCTTGAGATACACCTGATGTCTTCTGGCTTGGACACAAAAGTCACAAAACCCAACAAATACCAAATAACTCAGTCTTTCAGAAATAAAAAGACAAAATTTAAATTATTACTCAAAAAGTGAATGACTAACATTATAAAGAAATACCAGTCAAGAGAATTTTGCTTAACAGAGGATTTCGGCAGGCTTGAACACAAAGAAAGGTGTTTAGAGTAGTTTAAAATAATTTCCAATGAGCAAACACCGATTTAAAGCAAGATTAAGCAACCATAAAAGCACTTGCTAACTACAGCAGAAAACACTCGTTTAAATTTTCTTTAGAAACTCAATTTAAAAACTTTAGCACAAGACAAAAGATACAAGGTAATAAAATTCCCTCCAAAATATGTGGTTCATCAAAAAGAAATATCGGTTAGCACCAAAAAGCTGACATGATCAAAACAATTCCAAGACATGTAAACATGCCTTGCACACCTGACTGTTCATACACCACAGGGCCTCAGATACCAGGAGGCATCAAGTAGTGGTTAATATTGACTTCTTAATGATTAGGATCCTAATAAAAGGGTGAACTGTATAAATAGAAAAGGCAGTGACTTCAGTATGTCATTTGCACTGTGAGCAAATACTCAGTTTTCATTTTTACCAATGGCCATAGCATTTTTCCAGGGTCTTTTGTACAATCATGCACAGAATAATTTTTTTAAATCCATGGCAGTTGTAGGAGAGCTATAGGATTAGTATTTTGGTCTTCCTGTTTTCCTGTTTCCTGCTGAAAGTCAGGGCATCTTCATTGAGCTTTCATCAGTAGAGACACTAGCAATGAATAATAAAACATCTGAAAACCTAAGCTGATGCTAGTTTGTACCTTTTACTTTCCTTTTTAGTCTCTTAAAAGCAGGCCTCTATTGGCCATTCTGCAGAGATTGGCCATTCTGCAGAGATCATCACCTACCCCCAGTGTGTTTGGTAGTGGAGGAAGGAATTGGTAATTCACATGTGCAAGTTCATATGAGCAGTAAAACCATCTTGAGCTCTCTCACCCTTCAAAGCAGTGTGCTACTGTCAGGACCCATCTCTTTGCAATCAGAACACAGCCACATATGTGTCCACTGGGCTCACTCTGCAGGGAGCACTGCCATGGCCACCGGCCTGGGCGGCTGGTCCTGCCCCCGAGGATCCTCTTGTTCATGCGAGCAGCGGGGCGGCGGCCACAGTCTGGGGAGGAACAGGAAAGCGTTAACTGTTACCACAGAGGCAGCACGTACAACACTGGCTGCAAGAGAACAGCACAGAATGGTCTTAACAGCGCTGTGAAATTAGACTGTAATTTTAATTGACTGAAATTAAACTAATTTACTGTACAATACAGTAAATGAGGTCATCAGCAACTGCACAACAGTATTAAACATACTGAGCCATTTTTATTCTTCCTTTGTATCAAAGGATTTGCTCTCCTGATATTAATTTTGACTGGCTCAGCCTGAAATATTAACCAAGCTAAATTTGGCATCCTGACTTCCTTTCTCTCAGGAGTTACTGGACTGCTCTTGGGGAGGTTTCCTGGTTTCATATCTTTGTCCTCCTGTCAGCTAGCAACATGTTAGCCTACTTTCCATGAGAACCACTCCTGGAAGATCTGCTCAGCAGTAACAAGGCTTTTCTTAAGCCAGGTGTGAGGTTAATGTCACACTGTTTCCTCAGCTACACAGCAGCAAATTTGCTTTGCCTGTGGAATTTACCAAGGAAAAATATTTGAAGATCTGAAGACATTCCAGTAGTCTGTCCATTCCACTTTACAAGCCACTTCCACTGGAAATTATACCAGATTCCCACTTGACAGTTATTTTTCTGAAAGACTCGTTCACTTTTGTTTCACTTTATATTCTGGACTTGAAAGACACCAGACTTGTTACTTATCCTGTTTATACTCACTGTGATTTAGAGAACAAAAGAACACCACCAGTTTCTGCAATCAGCATCCCAAGGGAGAATATGCTGCCATTGCATGTATCTGGTAATTTAGTGGTGAAGAAATAAATTGGAGCAATGGTTATTTCGTAACTTGTAATTCCTAATGTGTTCACTTAACTTTGGAGGGCAAGGAATTTTAAGTGTACTTTAAGTAACACATGAGAGGCAAACACCTTTGACAGGCTCCTATGCGCTTTTTCCTTTTTTTGATAAATAGCAACTGTTTTGATTAGTTTCCCAAAGTTAGATCATGCCTCAAAATTACTTTTCCCTGAGTCAAGCTAATTCATAGTTTAAGTATTCTGCAGCAAAGTTCTCTTTGTAGAACATGATTTCATCACAGACGAACTTCACAGATGAATTTGTGCATTTTCAAACCACTTAAACTTGCAAAATCTGCTGTACCAACAGACTTGGTCTGTAACTTTCTACTTCAGGTTCTTCTGTCCCCTTGTGCTTAACAACTAAACAGATCACAGCTTCAACTTCCAGGCAGATAGCCTGCTAACCACTCTGGTGGTAAAGGATACTTTCAGAAGGACGTGTTATGAACTTAATTTTTGGAACCTGACTGCTGACAAAATTTGTTTTGTGGTATCAGGACTGGGCTACCTCAATACACAGATCCAATAGTCAAAATATAAGAAAATCTGATGAAACTGAGAAGAGTAGGGAAAAATAAACCCAGTGCAAAACTGTATGTTGCAGAGGTCTAATAAAAATTTCAGAATGAAGCCACACTAAACATACACATTTCTCAAAATGATTTAACACATTTTAACACAGCATCTATTTTATATGCACTCCTCTCTTACCTTCTTTAGTGCAAAAGAGAGCCACTTTGCTTCTGCTTTGACACATCTGTCTAAATATGGAAACACAAACATGGCAGAAATCTCAATTAATTGATTAATTTTAGTAATTTGAAAATCAGCACAGGTATTGTACTCAGTGTAATCCAGCTGTTAAAAATTCCCCAAACTGTAAAAAGAAACTCAAGGAGTTTCTTATGTCAGATCATTCATGGTTTCCAGCATCTGCCTGGTGAAAATTCAAAATATTAGTTCAGCTTTACAATGCATTTCAGAAGGGGATGCTACACATTTTGCAGACTACCTCGCTCCCTGGGCATGGATCCAACTCTGAGGTCGACTGGGAGGTACAGTCTGTCAAGTCTTAATTTATGGCCCCCGAAAGCACAGAGATTGCCAGTCTCCTCTTCCTTACAAAGGACAGAATTTTCCTTGAAATGCCTTTGATAACAGATGCCTTAGAAGTTTTGTGCCCTGAAAGTTTGGGTGTTTTGAAAAAATCCAGGAAGTTTGCATAAGTAAGCATTAAAACAACAAAAACTTATCATTTGTTGAAAATTTTCATATGAGAGAGGGAAGAGGTGACCTTTTTGTCAAGCGAGGGGAAATCCTGGTTAAATCAGTGAGCACTGTTGCACAAAAAGAACATTATTCTGGAATGTACTGAAAAACTCCTGAAAGACGACACAGTCATCAGTCACAGCCAGAACGGCTTCATGAGAGGAAAGTCCTGCTTATCCAATCTGATTTCTTTTTATGACAAGGTAACCCACCTAGTGGATCAAGGGAAGCCAGTTGATGTAATCTTTTTGAATTTCAGTAAAGCTTTCAATACCATCTCTAATGGGATCCTTCTGGACAGACTGTCCAGCACACAGTTGGATAAACACATCATGTGGTGGGTGAGCAATTGGCTCATGGCTCGATTACAGAGGGTAATAGTGAATGGGATGACATCAGACTGGTCACCATCTTAGGCCCAGTTTTCTTCATCATCTTCATCATCTTCATTCATCTTCATCTTTTTTCATTCATAAATTACTTGGACACAGGACTGCAAAGGATACTGAAAAAGTTTGCAGAGGACACAAAACTGGGAGGAGCTGTCAACTCCCTCGAAGGCAGGGAGGCCCTGCAGAGAGACCTCACAAATTAGAGGAGTGGGGAATCACCAGTCATATGAAGTTCAACAAGGGGAAGTGCCAGATTGAATGTCTGAACCACGAGATCCTGGGTTCTCATTAGCAACTACCTGTTTAGTCAGGTTAATTGAAAGGAATATACCATCAGCCGGAGGAGCTGCTAAGGAAACCTACTGTAAGTGGATACAGACTCTGCTGAAGAAGCTGTGTTTGCTCCAGATGTATGAATCCAGACTACATGGGCTGAAGAGGATGGTAAGATGTGGCTGCAGATTTTGCTGGACTATCTTGCTCAGCAGAGTTTTAATGAAGCTGTCTGGTCCAGGTGCTTCAGGGGCATCACCTCTGTATTACTCAAGTGCTGTTATTTTAGCAGAATGGCCTCCTGAGGATTTGAAGTTAGACTCAGACTACAGTTGTTGTAGACACTAAAATCATTGCAGAGTGTATCTTAACAACTCACATGAGTATGTGCTGGGATTTATACACAGATACCTTGGAAAAAAAGAGCTTACTTTGGGAGTAAGAGGGAGTTTGTTATCCTCCATTAGTAAGAGACTACCCACAGCAGTGAAATAGATCTTATTTACCTGTTACTTACCCATTCACTAGAAGAGCGTGTAAAGTGGATGCATTTTTATTCTTCCAGTCTGAGTGCAGATTCAGCCATTTTTGGTGTTGCATTTCCTCATTCTCTACTACAATTTCTGTTTTGGATGGTCCTCTGAAAGAAATGAAAGACACTGATAGAACTTCCAGTAGGTTTCTGTGTTACAGCTAAGAAGGTGAAGAGGCCCTAATGCCCTCTGTTTACTACAAAGATACACAGTTGAATGTTATGGCGAAGCCATGTGTGGCAGATACATAGTTAGGAGAATGAAATCACCCTGAGAAGCCAGGCCAGCCAACGTATGACTGCCACTTTGTATTTCCTGACAAGAACCCAAACTAGAATCAGGAACAACAGGAGCCTTCTGGTGGCATTTACTGTAGTGCACACATTCATACTGTTTTAACAGCTTCTTGCCTCCAAAAATAAAAAAAAAAATAAATCTTCATATGTAAAAGTGGTGAAAGAAAAATTATCTATAAATCCAAACTGTCTGCTTTGTGAAACAGAACAAATCATGGGTGATGATGTCAAACCTGTCCTTCTGCAGCAAATTAAAAGTATATGTGTAAGTTAGAACAGTTCACCAGGAGATATTTTCATATATCCACTTCCTCAGTCTAATTATTGTCTGATAGACTCAAGCCCTTGAAGAAATTGCTATTTTACTAAATCTTGATTGCCAAGTGGAAAAAAGGAGTACACTTCTATATGGCCTTACAAGTCATGCAACTTTCCAGCACAGAACCATCCACGATTAGCTATCGATCCCTGTCAATGACAAAGAATTACAATGACTGCTCTCCTGAACACTGGTCAAAGGCCAAGTTCTAAATCCTAGTTCACAGAAAAGTGAAGGAGAGAAGTTCAGAAAAAATGGTATGTCCTAAAACTGTCCTCTGAACCCAATTTCTCATGACAGTACCTAGGAATGCCAGCCAGGTTACTAGTTTGTCTTTAAATTCAATTTTCAGTACTGACTATATATCTTTTTAAATCTTTAAAAAACTCCAGCATCCCTTACCCTTGATTGCATAAAGTAATAGAGATCGAAGAATTCTGTTTTATGGTAAAGTTTTCAGTGTAACCATATGGAAATGTTTTCAACAGAGCTGGCAGAATAAACTAGGCTTTGAGGTCACGGCCTTGGATTTTGCCTGTTACGTGACTTATTTTTCAGAACTTTCTCTGGGCATATTAAACAAATATCATTCCATGATCTACTAAACAGAATGTGCAGGCAGATACTAACAAGCATTTTTAAAGACTGTGGTTTTAACTCATTTTGAGAAAGCTGCTTGCCGCAAAAAGGGTTTTCTTTCTCAGCACCTGCTTATAGCAAACACATAAAGCTCTCCTCTCTTCATATCCACAGTTCTCACTCTTTTTCACAAAAAACATACACAAGTGTTTTTTCTGAAGACGACATTCTGCCTTATGATCTTCTGTGAGCAATGATGTTCATCATTTCTTAAATGTGTACAGTGATATTTTATGTAGTTGTAAACAGTGTCTGATCTATAAAATATTTAACTCAAAAATGTCCAAAAGGTGGAAATATCATGCCATTTGATGGATCCAAAACTATATTACCCCACATACCAGATTTTTTTGCTGAGACCTGCAGCTCTGAATTACAGCTTACAGTGATGCTATAATCATCATTTAGGAGATACATACTTCTAAATCAAGATAACAACCCACAAGACACTTACGCCTGTATGAAATTTTATAATTATTTATACAATGTATTATCCTTAGTCAAAAGTAAGATTCTGGCTATGCCTTTTTTTCCTTGGTGGTCACATCTTGATATATTACATTGAAAACCACTATAGCCTAAGTTGTGTCTTTAGAATGCTTTATATGAACACTTATAGTGTAACCCTCTTGATGCTGCTTTTAAAGTTTTTCTTTCAGATAGGCAAGGGCTGCCACTTGTCTCCTTTCATTTATTTAATTAGAAATAATCGGAATGAAGGAGACTTAAGATCATAATTTCTAGGTGAAGAAGGATGGAGACAATGGATAGCATTTGTGTAGAGACCAGAGCATACCCAGAATTGCCAGAGAATGAGCGAACACGAGCTAAAAATGTTAGGATTAAAGACTTGGGCTGGTGCAAGCTTCTGAGTGTGGGACTTTCAGAGGGGCTGCTGGGCCAGGAGTTTACATTACACCAGGAACTATAAATCACTCAGAGAAAAGGAGAGAGGTGGAGCAGTGGAGACTTATTTTAGCCAGACCCATCCTGTGCTCCAGAAACACAGCAGGCAGCAGATTCTACTCAGTTCCTCTTGGAGCCATAGCACACAATTTCTTCTTAGAGTAGACACATTCTAAAGAAAAGGGAAGAAGGATCTTTCAATGGACAGATCCCCATGAACTCACAATTCACAAGAATATTTCGCTTTATAGAACTTCTCAGACTCTTAAAAAATAAGGTTGCAGCTGCTAATTACCTTTACACATCGAGCTTCAAGTTCAAAATTAGCTCTCCTACCAGTTTTATACTTCAGTGACCTGCTGAAGTTGCAGTATCTTTCAGGATTTCAGGCAAACCAATTAAAGATTTTTTTTTACTAAACACTTTCAGAAGGCTCTTTCACTTCTCTGCAGTTTTCTTTTTTCCCCTTTGGTTTGCATATACCAGAACAGTTTTGTTCAGAAACTTGGTGTGGATTTTAAACTAGTGCTTTTAATTATTACCTGTACTGCAATAAAAAGCAAAATTAAAACAGTGTTTCTTGACTGAAACCATTTATATTGGAACACAGTGTGCAGTTTTGAGGCGCCTCAGTTTAAGAGGATATTCAAAAACTGGAAAGCATCACACAAATGGCTTTCAAATTTTCTAGGGCACTCTGGCAGTGACGCATAAGTAGGTTTGAGGGAACTGGCCTTGCTTATTCTTGTGAAGAAGAAGCTAATGGACAATTCAATAAAAACCTTCAACTACTTGAACAGGAGTTAAAACACGACAGAAAGAAATTTTTCCAGAAGTGCTGCATGGTAAAACCGGGGGGAAATGGCCTACAGTTGCAGCTTTGGAGATTCATAGAAGATGAAAAGGAAATATTTTTTCACTAGGAAGGTGAAGCTGCTCTGGAACAGAGAAACTGTGAAATTCCAGTCTATCCAGGTTTTTAAGACTTGGCTAAACAGAGCAGTGGTTGAGCTGAGCTCATTTTGGCAATAATCCTGCTTCAAATAGGAGGTGAACTAGATTTCTCCCGCTGTGTGTTACTGTGAGGATTTTATGATTCTGTTGCACAGCACGAATAGACTGTAGTGACCAGTACCTACACTGAAGAGATGAATTTTAAAAAAGGCCAAGTTACCAGAACAGACTTTACACATATCAGAGCGTATTTTAACATTAAGGTACAGTCACTGAATCACAGAATCAATTAGGTTGGAAAAGACCTCTGAGGACATAGAATCCAATCAATATCTACGTGTAGATATCTGAAATATCTACATTACTTCAGTAAGTTTATTAGTGATATCTGCAAACTTAAGGCATTCATACCATGGTAACAATAATTCACACCTTTTGAATTGTGATTTTTGGACCAGATCCCTCACCAGGTTTCCAAGATAATGTACAAATCCTGCCTGCATCCACATAACTTTATAACATCTCGTGGTGCTATTTGGATGAAACTATTAGTGTACTGAAATACTATTTTTAAACCCTTGGGGTTTTAAGAATCTGAACAGACCACAAAAGTTTAATTGTCTCATGTGTCTAGTGTCTGGAGTAAATCTTTATATCCAAAAGAGCTATGCTAGAGCTTCTGAGCTCAAACTGCTCAAACATAACACTCAAAGAACATACTTTAGGGTTCTTGTAGTCCCAGCCTGTGGGCTTCTCCAAGACTATATTAAAAGTGCCCATATTTAAGTAAGTTTAAAACAGATGGACAACAAACAGCAATGTTTTATGATTTTTTTTCTCCTTTATATTTGAAGTGATAGAAATACCAGGCTTAGTGGTAAAAGACAAGTATGACTTCCATGTAGATTTTCATTAGGTCCTCTGCACTGCTTTCAAGAATGAAATAGAGTTAGGATCTATGAAAAAATTCTTCCACAAGACTTTCTTTCACTAAACAATTAACTACTGGAAAATTCAGCCGAAAGAAATCTTACGAGGCCATCTGATCCATTCCCCTAATCCAAAATAAGATCAACCATATCTAAATCCTGACAGATTTTGTTCTGCCCTCTTTGTACCTATCCTCAGCGTTTCAAGGCAATATATGCAAGCAATGTTTTTCTAATGTTTGTTCTTAATCTCCCTACCTGTCTTTTAAGCTCATTACTCTGTCTTATTTCCAATGGAAATGGAGAACAAGTTACTCCTTACCTTCTGCAGCAACCTTTTACATATTCCAAGGCTCCTATACCTCCCCCTGACTGACTACCCAGAGTTTCCAACCCTTCTTCATATACCATGCTTTCTAGGTCTCTGGTCATTCCTGTGACCTATTCTGAACTTTCCTCATCTAGTCAAAAGCTAACACAAACTGAATACTCCAGAGGGATTACTCATAAACATTCCTGGTTAATTCAGGCCATTTCTCCAGTCTGTCAAAAAATTTTTAAATTCTAATTCTGCTCTCCAAAATGCTTTCAGATCCTCCCAGTTGATGCTGAATGAGAAATTATCAAGCATACTCTCCACTCTCTCTTCTGAATGACTCAGAACACCACTATCACTCCAGACACACTAGAATGTGTCTAGCCCCCTACCAATACACCTTTATGGTTTGACAATGAATCATCGACAGTCTCATATCATTTTATCTTCGTCCATATCTCCTTATTTATTTCAAAAGTAATTTCACATAGTGTGAAAGTTATATCACATCTACAGTTCCTTCCCCATCCACAGTGTCTCTGCTATTCCAAGGAATAAATTAAGGGACTCTGACATGATTTGTTACTGACAAATACATTCTGTCTGTCATTAAGACCTTATACTTCTGTAAATATTTGTTGGTATTTGAAGCTAGGCGACTAGTTTGTAAATCTCTGCATCTTCTTCTTTTATCCTTTTTAACGAAAGATGGCATACCAAATGTTTTCTCCATTCTCTCACACTTCTCAAAATCATGGCTTCCATTACTGTCAGCCATAATGGAGACAAACCATAGCCATAAATTTTAAATGCACTTGGATGAATTTTGACAAAACTTGCTACTATGAAAAGTACTTTATTACCTATTATTTTCTTACTCTAGCCCCATTTCTTAGGTCTTTGGCACTTTAGACACATAATATGATTTCCTAAGGTTTCTTTGTGCTTTTGTTTTAGTTTTTTGCTTGTTTGCTTTGTTTTTGTTTGTTTGTTCGCTTTGTTTAATATTCCTGGCTTTTTCCACATATTTTTGCTGTTGTTCTATACCACTTCCTGTAAGTTTGAACTACATCTTCACTCCCTCTAGAATTTCATTTCCAGTTTCAGGTCACTCTACAGCTTGTGCCTCAGCCAAGTTAGTCTTGTTCTTCACAGAAGATGTCTGCTAGATCTAATGAACTTAAAATTCTAACATATCTAATTTCTTTAATCTGAAAAGTTTCCTTTAATCTAAGTCAATTAAAAAAAATCAATAATCTGTAAAATCAGTCACTCATAAAATCAAAAAACAAGACATTTCAATTTTCGGTAGCACTTATGTCTATGCCAGTGGGAAATTCTAACTTACATTTTCTTATTTTTCAATTTCATCTTCAAAATTAGAACATTCCTTTAATACATTTAATTTCACACTATCAATTCCCTTATGTGTGTTTAGGAGAGGAATTTTTAGAATTAAGAAAGGAAAATCCAGTCTGTGTTCTACATTATAAATGTGCTCACAGTGGGGAAAAGTAATGTTTCATGAGATAAGTTGTACAATGGAAATATTAAATAAAAAGCATTCAAGCCTGCTACCTGCTGATCACTGTGCACAACAGTCAAAGTTTATGTTGGAACACAATGAGCATTATGATTTGCATGTTAAATTATAATAAAAAATAAAGAAAAAAATAAAAGGCAGGGATTAATTTTAGTTTATGAAGTTTATCATTTTGTTTGTAACAGTTTGGGATACTTTATTCTCCCTACTTCATTCTGGAAACCTCTGTCAAATGTATTAAATTGCAAGTTTAGAATAAAGTTTAATCCATAAACTGGATTACTTCTCTCTTCAAAGTAACAGTAACATGCATCTGTTCAGCTTCTATAATTCCATTTTTGTAAACCTCTTGTGACAAAAGGCTTGGAAAAGGAAGCCTTGAGTTATTCCAGAAAGCAATGAATAATGCATATATGGGCAGTAATTTAAAACAAATTAGGCCTATTTCTGAGCTGCTACAGCATCTGTTCCCTGTCTGTACTTACTGGTTAAGATGATTCTTGGTCTTGAGCAGAATTCTCTAAAGCCACAACCGTGCCATAGAATATAAAGTAAAAGATCAAAACCTTGATTTTTACAGCATTAAAATCAGAGAAATGTGAAATTGTAATGTGAAAACATATTGAAACATAGAAAATGGAAATTAAAAAGATTCGCTGCATTGATAGAAAACTCAAACATGTATGATTAAATAGTTCTTAAAATTTCTAGCAGAAAGTAGGTAATCACTGTGATATTTCCAGGTTTCAAAATCCCTAAGTCTTATGTTCTAACTGATAAACTAGTCAACCCTACCAACAATTTTACTTGCTTTATTTCTGTGTGCTGGTTTTGGCTAGGATAGAGTTAATTCTCTGTAGCTAGTATGGAATTGTGTTTCGTATTTGTGCTGAAAACTGTGTTGATAATAGTGGGTTGTTTTTATTCTTGCTGAGCAGCGCTTACACAGAGTCAAGGCCTGTTCTGCTCCTCACCCCATCTCACCAGAGAGAGGGCTGGGAGCACACAAGGACTCAGCAGGGGATGCAGCCAGGACAGCTGACCCCAACTCTCCAAAGGGATATTCCATACCATATGGCATAATGTTCAGCATGTAAAGCACAAGGAAAGAGGAAGAAGGGGAGGGCGGAATGTTTGGAGTGATGGCATTTGTCTTCCCAAGTCAACACTACATGTGAAGGACCCTATTTCCCTGGAGAAGGCTGAACACACCGCTGCTCATGAGAAGTGGTGAATGAATTCCTTGTTTTGCTTTGCTCGTGTGTGTGGCTTTTGCTTTACCTATTCATCTGTCTTTATCTCAGTCCACAAGTTTTCTCACTTTTACTCTTCCCCATTGTCTCTCCATCCCACTGTGAGTAGTGAGCAAGTGGCTACATGGGGCTGAGCTGGTGGCTGGCATTACACCACAACACTCAGTTGCTTGAGTTTGTAAATTATAGGTCTCATAAAGTATGATTTTGTAGCTAAACTTAAAAAAAGGCCATTTGGGACCATCTAAATTTAAAACTTCAAATAAAATCTAGATTTTCTTAGCTGGAAGTCTTAATTCAACTTCAAATTAAATGTAAACTCCGTCATTTAAGGTCAATTAGGTTTTAATTTTAAAAATATGAAGGACGCATTTTAGAGAAAAATATTGTTTTGAAATAAAATTGTACATGTTTCATTTTAAAAAGTTGAAACAAATAGCTTGAGTTTTCAATCTTTTTTCCCCTGCTGAGGCTGTTCAATGAATTTGAACAAAATTCACTTGTTTCTTTGTTTAATGTTGTCCTTGACAGAATTATTATTCACTAAGAAGTGTTCTCATAGTTCTACTGGTAATAACAAATTAGTAAAAAAAAAACCAACAACCAAACCAAACCAACCAACCAAACACCTCCCCCCCAAAAAACCCCAAAACCACTTCAACTTGCAGATTCCAGAAAGACTTTTCAGTGCAGACAGATTTAATATCTGTTTAGTGTTAAGGTGAGTAAATTTGACCTGGAAGCCAGGGAAAAAAAAGAAAAAGAAGGGGGGTTTATAATGTCATTTGTACAAGCTGTGACATAAAATATTTTTTTAAAGGATTTGTGATCAATAATTAGAATAAGAATTAAGAACATTTCCTTTGTTGGCAGTGTTCATTTATCTTTCTTTTAGTCAATCACAGAATGGCTGGGCTTGGAAGGGACCTTTGGAGGTCAAGTCGGGCCACCTATGGCCAGTTACCCAGGAGCATATTCAGGCAGCTCCAAGGCTGTTTGAGATACTAAATCACCAATAACAATTCTCTTTTTACTTAAAAAAAAAAAACAACTATCCGATTATGGAGCTAAAAAGTGTTATATGAAGTAACTGACCCTATGATTAATTGAAGAAATTGTCACAATTTGCCAGGAATTATTAGGCTGACGTTTCTTTGTAAAAAGCCTTATCCAAATAATTATATTTTAAAATACTACATATGTACATGAAAGATGAGACATAATCTATCAGATTTAATCTAATGCAACTCTAATACACTGATTAAAGTCTGCATATTTTAACATTGGTTTACAGTTGCTCAAAATTACTAAAACAGCCTTCTACATCTACCACAGCTTGTGATGTTATTTTCAGTAAATTTTATTAACAAGTTATTAGTTTCCATTCTTAAAAAATTAAATGCAACATGAAGAATTTGCTATTTTGCTAAATCACCTAGAGAATTAATAGAACACACTGTGGCCATGGACAATGAGAATAGATTCAAGGTAGGTCAAGAATATTTTACATTCTGTTGAGTGGGTCTAGAAATCCAGACAATTAATGAGTTCAAATACTTCATCTTTGGCATGGAATTTGATTCACTAAATGTCATATTTATTCTTGGAGAAAATGAAGTAGGTTACGTTCAGAAGTTCAAATTTATTATATGACAGAAGTATTCAGGGTTTTTTCCTTTGATTTTTTTAGACAATCAAGACATTAAACTGAGCTTCCGTTATCCCTGTTGCAGAAACAGTTATATAGTAATAAGAAAGCACAATAGTTCATGTAAGAACAACAGGTTATTGGTCCAGCAGCTTGACTGCTCAGTTGTCAAATATTAGTAAAGAACTCCATACAAAAGAGAGAGAGAGTGAGAAAGTATTAGGAAAGACAAAAGGCCAGACAGTAAGAAGAGATTGGTCCCTCCCTTTCATAAATACACACACAGTAGATGCTACAGCAAAGGAAAACAAGGAAAAGGAGCTACTGCTTTCGGTGGAAACACAGCCTCCAAGAAAAGGAGCAGAAGCCGGAGGAAGAGGTAGCAGAGTTTACAGTAGATTTTTAAAAACAAGTATCTTGGTAAACAGGTGTGATTTTATGCTCTTACTGCTAGACCAGAACAAGCAGATGAGGTAAAATACTCCTGTACTCGTGCTGGGTACAAGCTGCTGATGTTTATCATTATTATATTTCTTATATCATCCTAGTGCAGCAAAGAAAGACAAAGTATTCCATTACATTGCCATGGACTAACAGAACAGCTCCACTAACTTCTGCCTTTGTCAAACTTCAGAGCCGAGCAGACCATGGTTTTACGGTCACTATTTCATCAACAAAAAATGTGGATTCCAAGTATATGAAAGCAGTTTTCTTCAACTGAACATCAAGACAAAACTACAGTCTTCTAACATAATGTTCTGAACCTACACGCTACACCCACCTTCAGCAGCATAGCCTCTGTTGCACACACCAGGACAGATGTGAGACTGATGGCAACTGCTGTTCCATTTTCTATCTGTGTTAGCAGGAAAATTAATTGCCAAGGTCTGCATTTAATTTCACTGTACTGAAATCTGGGACTCAGAAGGAGGTCTCTGAACAAATTTATGTGTCCTGAGACGAACAGGCAGTTGCATCAAGTGATATGATAGTCCCGTCTGGCTGTAAACTATGAAACTTAAGACCTGAACATTCCCATTAGGCTCTTAGCATTACAAACAAAAGCTTACTTCATAGCTAACATTCTTTTTGCACTAGAGGGAAACATAAGAACTGCTAAGAATACATATTGCATAACTTGAGCAACAGCCATCATTAGTCTTTCAGACAATGCTTGGAACTTGCAGTTTTCTGTGATGTTGCATCATGCATCACACAACACATTGCACGAGCTGTGCAGTAAATAATTGGAGAACCACATAATCTGTGGAATTACAACTGGCAAACAGCCAGGAAAACTACTTGCACTTTGTGCAATAGGCAGAATAGAATTAATTTTAATGCTGCTTCAGATATAATGCTTATACCTCCCAAAGAGACGGATTGATATTCTGCAAAATGTGTTACCACTATCAGCTAAACTAAACCAACTTTAACCACTGTCATTTAATTATCTTCATCTGTTTTTTCAGCTTGATTTAGACTTAAGTATTAAAAATACGTTATTTTTAAATAACTAGAATATCCAAAAGCTGTTAGAAAGACACTGTTTTAGTTTATTAAACATTACCACATTATATAGCAATTGGGAGGTTTTTTTTGGCAAAGTTATGAAAAGTAGTTTGCTTTACAGAAAATAAAAATGTCATACGTTACCATTCATTGTAATTTCCAGTCTAAGACATTAATAAGTCTTAACTTTGATATCTGATGTGCATTATTTTTCTCTAAGAATAAACAAGGGAACTATTACATCAAAACCAAGTATTCAAGAAGTCATTATTAAAGAAATCAGCACAACTGCAAAACTGGGTGTTTCTGTACTGTGCTCTAATATGGACAGAATCTGTATATTCACAGTTTTAATACTCTGAAGGAGTAAAATGAAGTTGTTCTGATTGGGAATACTTGAAGAAAAAAACTGCTTAAAATATTTTCTATTTATTTATTAATAAAAAGGAGTGTTTTTATCATTATTTGAGTTCTGTGCAATATACAGTCTAATTTACCTGTACCCTCAATGGTGACTGGAAAGACCATGTTAAATACACCAATGTTATCAACCTCACAGACATTCTTATTGTAAGTCAAACAAATAATATATACATGACATAACAGCCAACAGATGAAGTTTAAGGCTTCAGATCAGATTTCACAGTGAGTGGCATGAAACTCCATTTTATAATTTGGTCTTCCATTTCACCATATAGCAAATGTTACCCTCTGTGACATTTTCATTGCACCCCAATGCAATGTTAACAAAGGAATTGAATAATTATACTAACTCGTATTACTACTTTTTGAAATCAGTTCTGCTGAATGCATCATAATCTTTGTTTTTCTTACAACTCTTCTTCAAAGACAATTTACTGTACTTTTGGCAGTGCCATTTGACAAAAACTTGGAGAATAGCTAAGAAAATCAAGCTTCAGGTGATTGACAAAATCAGGCACTAAGAATGAAAAGACAAACACTAGTTTGGTTTTCTGAAGTACTGTGAGAAAGAATTAGAAATTCATACTGGAGTCAGACTGAAGTTGTAGACTTCAGATTTGTACTGGAATTTCCCACTGCCCTTCACACAACTACTGTCACTACTAAAAAGATCTTGTAGAAAATTTGATTTGTAAACTATCTTTCTTACTCTGTTGGAAAATGGATTTGTGAGATTTAAGAATCATTTTTGTCTCTTATGTTTCTTAAAAGTGTAGGATTGATAACATCTGTTAGCAAGTGTCAGTGAAGAAGCAGGAAGGTATAGGTTTCTACTCATGCTCATGTGCCTTCAGCCTAGGCACACTTCTGTAAAAAGGAAGGAATCAGGGGTCTTGTGATAATTAAACACCTTTTTCATTTTCCTAGCAGCAAGTGTCATAGGAAAGTTAAGCAAATTTTATGTTAGGAATGATGTCAAGTTGAATATGAGTCAGCAGTGCCCCAGCAGCCAGGAGGGCCGACCGTGCCCTGGGGGGCATCAGGCAAAGCATCACCAGCCGGCTGAGGGACAGGATTGTCCCGCTCTGCTCTGAACTGGGGTGGCCTCACCTTGAATATTGTGTGCAGTTTTGGGCACCACAATATAAGAAAGATATTTCTCTCTTAGAGAGCATCCAAAGAAGGGCAATGAAGATGGTAAATGGCCTTGAGGGGAAGCTGTACGTGGAGCAGCTGAAGTCACTTGGTCTGTTTAGCCTGGAGACTGAGGGGAGACCTCATTGCAGTCTACAACTTCCTTGTGAGGGGAAGAGGAGGAGCAGGAACTGATCCCTTGTCTATGGTCACCACTAACAGGACCCAAGGGAATGGCCTGAAGTTGTGCCAGGGGAGGTTTAGGTTGGAGATCAGAAAAAGGTTCTTCATCCAGAGGGTGGTTGGGCCCTGGAACTTCCCCAGGGAACTGGTCACAACACCAAGCCCGACAGAATTTAAGAAGTATTTGGATGATACTCTGGAGCACATGGGGTGACTCTTGGGGTGTCCTGTGCAGGGCCAGGAGTGGGACTTGATGATCCTGATCGATTCCTTACAACTCAAGATATTCTATGATTCTATGATTCTATAAACTGAATTATGAAGAAGAAAAACATTCTTAATGTTAAGATCAGTGCTTTGTTCTTAGAAAACAAAGTTGTATTTCTGAAGGTATCAAAGCATTTTAAGCTTTATTAGGATGTTATATAAGGTTAAAGCATAATGATATTATTTAGATATACTAAACTAGCTAGAGGAGTATAGAATCTTTGTGTATCAGAATTGCAGGCAATCCATTTACAGATGTTCTTGAATGCAGGGTATTACTACAACTGATGTCAAATATCCACGCAGTGCAAGGCAATATACAGTAGGTTAAGTGTAACCCAGGGTCTTTATTCTTCTGTGTATTTTGAGAAAGGTACAAAGAACAAGATTACATGTCAGTATGTGTAGTGGTGAAAGACAAATAGAAAAGACAATTCTTAACCAATTTGGGGATCAAACACTGACAAAAGATATCCTTATATACCATCAGATCTGTCTTTTCCTAGCAGAAGACAGCTGGATATCAGAACAGATGAACTTGGTTTTTTCCCAACAGTTATATTTGTATCAACTATTCCACAAAGCAGCTATTACATTAGTGTGCGTGCAATAAGAAAGACATACAGAGGCTATTTCTTTTTCTGAGTTCCACAAAGAAAGCTCTATTTTTAACAATTCATTGTTCAGAGTTACCCAAGCTAAATATATCCGCTTGCCTAACTCACAAGTATTTGTTGCAGAATGCAAATAAACAAAGAGAAATTTTACTGTGTTTCCTAAGCCTGCTGTAATTCTTCGGGAAGAAACAGAATATCACATTGCCAAACAATTCTGAGCCTCAGCAATAACTGCAAGTTCAAATATTGAGACTTGGCAAGACATTATCTGTTCAACACACTCTTTTATAGCAATCATGCAATGTTTATAAAGTGGTGAAAGCGCCTAGGTTTTAGTGAACTTCTGTTCCTGCCATAGTTTACAAAATTTCTTTACCTCTTTTCTCAGTGAATGATTTCCACACTAAGTCTAACATGGCAGTGATAATGATAATATCTAACTCCAGCACTCCAACTGTCCTAAGAAATTTATCAAATCTACAAACTACTGACCTTACCCTAAACCCATCTGATTGCAGGCCAGTTGGCTTAAGTTTTCTTGCCACTCATCAGCACAAACATGGTTATCAGTAGCTGATCTGTGAATAGTCAGGAACATCAAGGAATTCATGTTTTTAGACAGGGTAACTGGAAAGAAAAAAGGAGGAAAATTTCACTGTTATTTCACATAGTTTTATAAATGGAAAACTGAAAACATACAACTACATTAAAAAGAGTTTTCCAAGATGCCAGCACTTTTCCTGGGTTTATAGGCTGAATAGCTGTGCAATTTAAAACCAAGGCAACCGTGGCTATCAGAACCTTTCTAATAATGAGACACTGGTAGCATTTAATCCTGTAAAATGATGTTTCACCCCACAGATAGTACATCCCACTGAAATAATTTCTGGGATGAATGCTGCTTAACATAAGAGTGATTTCACTCTCGGTAACACATACTGTTCCTGTCATAACAATTTGTGGGTGTAGAGATAGAAAAAAACAACTACTATTTACAAGAACAATCATCACCATTGCTTCTCAATCAGTATATCAAATTTTATGAACTGTTTTTATGACGTACAAAAAATTTCTCAAAATGGCCTTCCTAGTCTCAGCATCTTCCTACTTGCTCTTCTATCCACGACATTTTCCACACTACCTACACATTTCCCTGCCACATCACTTTTCTTCTATATTTGCACCGTGACACTTCTCACTGAGTCTTTGCTTTCTCTTTTGCCCACTTCCTTGGATGCTTTCCCAACCTCAATTCAGTCTTCCCTTTGGTAATAATAGAAGGAGCATCCCTCCACCACTGCAATTGTATTCTAAATCAAATTACCAGTGACTACTACCATCACCCAAACATCAACTGAAAGCACCCCACAGGGGAAACTTACCACAGTCCCATTCATCTGAGCTGTCACTGCAGTCTGCCTGCCCATCACACCAGAGCTCACGTGGCACACATTCATGGTTGGCACATTCAAGTTCACTCTCTTCACAAAATGCTGTAAGGACAAAAACATGTTTCCCTCTCAGAAGTAAGTGATCAATGTGAAGTTTACATTGAGACTAAATAAACAAGGAGGGTGAAGACCTGATTTAGGGCGCAAGAAAGTGAGACAGATTTGGCACAAAATTCAGCATGGACATCACTGAGGCAGAAGGTGCTTGCTGCCATGCAGTGGCAGAGGGCATCACAACTCAAAGGGAAGGAAGAGTGTCTGGAAATGCAAGATGCAAAATTACTTAATATCATTTGTGGCCTTGTCATATGAAACCTGTCCAAGCCTCTCAGAAACTCTAAGTAAAAATATTGTGTTCCATGCTTTTTTCCAGACTACTCCATATTTGTTTAATTATTCATGTTCTTTGAAAAAATATTTTACTGTAATCAATACATATTTCCTCTCATCCACAGGAATTCTATATCAATTTTTGGATTCTCCTTTGCTTTTTAAAATTATGGATTTATTTTTATCTCCACTTTAGAGATGGGGAACTGCTGTACAGATAGAAATGCTTTTGGTCCACAGTTTTTTGCCAGTTGACAGCATGAGATAGGGATTTCCAGAGTCTGTTCAGTGCAGGAACTACAAGAGCATCCATATGCAAGTGACTTCCAGCTTTCTCCAAATCATAACAAACCCTCTCCCAAAAGGCAGGTGTGTAGCATTACAGTACCCTCCTCACTAACACATTTCTAGCTTCTATAAACTCTATCATTAGAAAATTCTAGAGCCGGGGTAGGGCAGAGAGGGAGAGAATACATGGAAGGAAGTGCCTTCCAGTACTGTCTATGTTTGGCTTATGTACAGCATTTATACTGCCATACAATCCAAGCATTTATTTACAACACAACTGCAGAAAGTATACTCCACAGTGAAAACCATACAGACAGAGCAGGCAGTGCTGCCTACCCTGATACGAGTGATCTTTCTGGCTCTGGAATAAAGCATGCATAACCATAAAAAGCTCTCTAATTCTGCCTTCCAGAGAGAGCATAATTCAACTGGGGAAACTTTGCTTCCATTTAGAATATTCAAGCCCCAATACAAAAGCAGAGAAGAAACCTACTCTGGTAATTATAAACTAGCTTAATGTTAGCCCTTCTGTAATCCTTTTCCCTGCCATGATCTTAATGTGTGATCATGAGTAAATCACTTTAATTCACTTTTTTAGATTACAGTGCACAGCTTGGAAGTCAAATGGTATAATCTTCATAATTAAAATTAATCTTAAGCAGATTAAGAAGTGTTTTGAGAGCTGTCTCTTCCCCCTCACAAAAAAAGGTTAATTTAATGATATATGCAGGCTGCTGATCATTCTGGCAAATATATTAATATTCTCCACTTAGTGCATAAAATGTGCCTACTACCCTGTCCCTGGCAACAGAAGTCAGAAGCAACTTTTTTTAAAATCATAAAATTGCATCCTAACATCCCAGCAAAAATTACAAAATACCAAGGTTACCCAGAGAATGAAAACTTCAGTTTTCAACCAACTTCACCAACCAGCCATCTCTTCTTCCTTGTGCAGGCTGAGTGTCACCCAGTATGTCTTTCTAGTTCCTTGTCTTGAAGACATGCCCACACACCAGGTTTTCTCAAAAGAAAAGAACTCAGGGTACCACTAATATATTCATGAAACTGAAGCTAACATCTCACCACACCCACTCCCAGCTTCATACACAGAGTGGGAGCCTGCAAAGAAGCTGCTGCTTGCAGGTCTTCCACCTCTGCCCATCCCACTAGTCAGTGGCACGGTGGCAAGAGAGCACAGGACAGCCCTGCAGTGGACCAGGGAGCCTGTTGTACCCTGTCAGCACTTTGAGCCAGCTTACACTGTGCACACGGCCAGTGTGCCCATGCCAGCAGTGTACCATACTAAGTTTTGTACCTTGACAGTTATTACAGTTCAGATTGCAGAAGTCTTTGGAGCCACGTGGGGAGATGGAATCTAAGAACTGTCATTCAGAAGGGAAATCAAATAAAGAAGTGAAACATATGAAATTTACCGATGAAGAGATCAGAAGGAAAATCAAGTAGAAATCAAGAAAAAAAGAGCAGCGAGTAGCTATGCCTGCATGGAATAACATTGAGAAACATTGAGAAAAGGAGTCAAAAGGCTACAAGGAATAAAGAAAAGAAGTACAAAGACACAAAATCAAGGAGGGGGAGAGAGAGAATAAAAAATAGGGAGAACCAGAGTGACCAAAGGGACAGCAAGGATCCAGGTATGAGAACAACAGAGGACACAAGATGAGGAAAGAGATAAATTGGTGCCATAGAAAAACTGAAAAGGAAACTGAGGGAATGACTAAGCCTTTCTATATGTGGAAACATTTTTACTTTCATTTATTTTGCACCCTAACATCCCAAAAATGTGATTAGCCCTTTATGGGACTAATAAACTGCATAAGTCCTTACAGCAGTTCTTTTCATCCATCATGTCAGGGCAGTCTGGGAAACCATCACAGATCATAGTGTGTTTGATGCACAGCTTCTTCAAAGGACACTCCCACAGGCCCCTTTCTCTACAACCTGGAGGCAGAGAAGCACAGCTCTGAAACACTTGCATGCAATATCAAATGAACTGTTTTCTTCTTCTTTAAAAGTCCTGAAACACACTAAATATTTTCACTTGCAGTATAAACTTTAGGAGGTACCAAGAATACTTACTAATGAAGAAATGGAGAAAAGATTGTCAGAGTGCACACTTGATAAATGGATCTAAAATGTATAACACCTCAATACTTCACTGCTTTTCAAATAATAATTATATTATGCTGCACATATCTATAACCTATGGTTTAGGCACAAGCTCAATTAGCTCAAAACCCATACACCACTACTCTTGAAATACATTTACTAATAATATAAGAACTTTTCTAATCTTCAAGTCTGTAAAAATTCCTTTAAAAGCATACCACGCAGACCTTTGATCTTTCAAAAGCAAATCCTATGAAAGCACGGTGTCTCCATGAAACACATGTAGAAATATATACTTTTTTTCTGGCAGTGCTGACACAGAACCTAATGCAGAATCACAATGAAAGGTAGAAAGAGTTGTTAAGTATTGACCATAAACAGTACTCCTGGTTCCATGCTCTGAGACCAAGCCAATTTGAAAGCTACATGAATCTTCAATTTTCCCTGCATTATAATGCAGGGTACACAGGGCATTATTATTTCTTCAGAGTCCTGCTAACCAGCCTCTCTGATTTCAAGAGGAATACTTACAAAACTATGTCAAATTGCTTTGTCAGTAAAATTCCTGCTAGTCATCTAGAGGAAATTAAGAATGGTCCAAACTACAGGTTTTTTTCTCTTTTGCTTTTTGCCGGAGGTTTTTGTGCTGGGTCTTGGGTTCTTGGTGGGGAGCCAAATCAAAACTTAGACAATATGAAAATAAGAAAGCTTAGACCCCCATAATTTATGAACTTTGCAATTTTTTAGTAGTGTTTACAATTCATTAAATAAATGTTTGCCTTTTCCCTTCATCACACAGTGTTCCACTGTGAAGTGTAGCATGACTCTCCAAAACTTATGTTTGAGTACAGCATAGACAAATACAGAGACAATTTCCTAGAAAAAGATTCATTACTTACTGAATTCAGTGTTCAAATATGTTTTGTTGATAGAGGCCATCTACCATTTCGAGTATTTCTATCTCATCTCTAATTATTTTTGTGACATGCATTTTTAATTTAATGACAATGAAAGGGAAGTGAAAATGGAGGTAGGAAAACTTGGCCATATTAACATTGTCCCCATCTCAAAAATATGTTTTGACAAGAGACAGGGTTTCACATATGATCTTACCTTCATTCTTTTTCAAAATATGAAGGAAGTTACCATTTGTTATTCATGTATACATTTCCCATGCAATTAATATTAAGTCATTAATGTTAAGACCACCACATTTTTCTCTCAACTAAAATACTACAGTCCGCACCCAGATTGCAGAAAACAGTGAAAGACAGTATTGATTTTGACAGTTATGTCCTCAATTTCTTTAGTAGTTGTAGGACGGTCTTCTGCTCCCTGCCAGGGGTATTGTTCAGCAGCCAGCAAATTAATACAATCAATTACAATCAACTATATTTAATACCACAAACTCTTTTGATGTCTTTCATAATATTTTTCAGAAATTACTTTCCCTACACTTTACTGAAATGCACTCAGAAGTCTCATCATCAGAAATCTGGGTTAATATTTCCCCCAAATCCCAGTTTAAATGACAAGTAAATCCTAGGATTTAACTGCAATTGGATGGGTGAGATTTTCTGTCACAAAGATCACACGAAAGTATGACAGGGACTCCTAACAGAAGGGAGACAGTGGGTGATGAATACAGCTCTGTTCTGCATGGGTAGAGTATACCACATTGCCTTTGGACTGTTCTTACTTACATCTTTTGGACTTACATTTTTTTTAAGCATATGAGAGCTGTAGCTACTCTTTTCCAACTGCCTTCTCCCTGCACTGTGAGGTTGTTCTATGCCTATCATTTAAGGCACTTCAAATACAAGGTTTTTAAATTAAATGCTGAGTGTTACTTAATGTTATAAAACCAATTCCAAAGAATAAATCTAATAAAATTTGAGCTAGCAATTTACACATGATAAGATCATCAACTTTTGATTTTGTCCTGCACACATGGAATATGAATGAGTCAGAGTTACTTCTGGAGGTCTACAAGGACTTTTTGTTCTTCAGTAACAGTATTACCCCTGGTCAATGTAATGTCACGCTGACAGCAGTAATTTCCTAGCAGATACAGTCTTCCATATTTATAGAAACTGATAAGAATTCTGCTGATTGCTTGTCACATTCTGTCTAGACTGTAGAGACAGAGAGAGGTCCACTCGAGAAATGAATGTTACATATTAGAACAATATTTCAAATGTTAATGTCTAGGAGAAAAAAATTATGCTAAAAGACACATAACAATTAGTTTTCTAAGGAGTTCAAAATTGGTGGCAACAAAGAATGTTTGTCAGGGAGGACAATTGATTCAAAGGTAAAGAGATGACAAACTCTGAAAGACTCACTGTGATCATCACCTCTGACTTTCCTTCGTAATCCAAACGAGAATCACCAAGTATTAATTGTATTTCAGAGAGCTTTCTTTCTTTCTTTCTTTTTATAGAGGGAGGGGAAAGAAAGAAGGAAAGAAGTAAGGAAAGAAGAGAAAGAAAGAGAAAGAAAGAAAGAAAGAAAAAGAAAGAGAGAAAGAAAGAGAGGAGAGAAAGAAAGAAAAAGAAAGAAAGAAAGAAAAGAAAGAAAGAAAGAAAGAAAGAAAGAAAGAAAGAAAGAAAGAGGAGAGAGAATACAAGTGTGATTTGGAAACTCCCAGAGACTGAGAACACATCACACCTTAGTGATAAATAACCCCTTGGTTACTGCAAACATTAAAACAACCTGCTTTTAAAAGATAAGCACTCCATGGAGCTGACAAGCTTGAATTTTAGCCTAGCTTCAGCTTTCTGGTTTTGGATTTGATTTTATCTTATTTTTGTGCATCTGAGTAGAAACTTTCTTACTGCCATAGTTTTGCTTCTCATATAAACTGTGCTATCATCTTAACCTGCTCTCTGTTAAAGAAAAAAAACGGCTTGTGCACCTTAGCCCTGCTCTGCTGGAATGATTTTCAATCTTTACTTATATGCACATCTCTTCTCTAAATCCTTAGTGATGCACAATTATTCTCTTTGTCCCTAGAGATGCCAGGTGTGCATGTAGACCTCCATGGAGGCTACCCTTTAGTCACGTAAAGAAACAGTTTAAACTGCTTTTTCCCTCTCAAAATTCTCCTGCCAGCACGTGCAAGGATACACAGTGACCAAGAGATTTGTTGATTATTCTCAAGCTCAATACATCCCCTTTTGTTAAAAGTCAAAAGCTTCTCTACTATAAGTAAACTCAGAAACATATTGGGGAATAAACTTTGTGGTTCTGTGCTTGCACTTAGAGCTTGAAGTTGATCAGTCTGAAAAAACATGTAATTCTTGACCTTGCAGTAGAGTCCACTTCAGCAACACAGACCTTTTGTTGATACATCATAGTGAAAACATTGTCATGTATAAATTTGAAACTACATTTATGGATTCAAGATTTAATCTGCCAGGGAGTTATCAGTAGAATCTCCAGCAATGTCAAAAGAATTAAATCTGCAGAATGTTTTTAGCTTGATTACTGAAGGAATACTCAAACATCCTGGAATATGGTTAGCAGAATCTGAATTATCAAATATCGTAAGTTGTATTCACATTGATCAAGAAGGATTCTTGTTAAAGTATTTTTACTGAAACTGTCTTAAAAAAACCCAACACTGAAGGAAAAACAAAACTCATTTTCTAATGCTGCAGCTACCCTCCATTCCAACTCGTTAAATTTATTTACCACAGCTGTCCTCGTCGCTATCATCCTCACAGTCAGCTTGACCATCACATCTTCTGGATGCCAGGACACATCTCCCAGAACGGCACTTGAAGTGACTGGGTGAGCATTCTGTCAATGACAAGAAACAGGGAGAAACAATTCTCCATGAGCTCAAGTTTAATCATGACATGGGCACTTATGTGGCTGTTTTGGAAGGGTAAATGAAATAAAAAGCTTGTGCGATACTGGAACTATGTAGCAGACAAGACACTTAATGATTGAGCTGTGAATGGGATGGAACAATGTGTTGCAGAGCTCTCCCTCACATGCTGCCCTCTGTCAGATTTCACTGCTTTGACAAATAACTGGCATACAACGTTTAGGTTGAGAGTATAGATTTTCTAGCCACTCTTCTCACTATTGTGGTGTTTTGAGATGCATTGAAATGAATATAAGAAATATATAAAGACATATTCTCAGGATAAAAAAAAAAATTGACAATTTCATGTTTATTCAAATTAATAAAACCACCTATAAATGTCCACTAATTTACCCTTGTTTGTGCCTCATCTTAGAGTACCATTCTGGGACAAGACAGCAGAAGAGAGCTGGAAGATCTTTAAGGAAGTCTTCCACTGAGTGCAAGAGCTAGCAATCCCCAGGAGCAAGAAATCCATCAAGGAAGGCGAGAGACTGGCATGCCTGAGTAAGGAACTGCTGGTCAAACTAAAGGAAAAGAAGCAAATGCACAGGCAGTGGAAACAAGGACAGGTAATTTAGAATGAATATAGAGATGAAGTTATGCTGTGTGGGGACGGGGAGAGGAAGGCCAAGGTGAAGCTGGAACTGAACCTGGCAAGGTATGCAAAGAATAACAGAAAGAGCTTCTACAGGTATGTTAACCAGAAAAGGTCAAAGAAGGCGTAACCTCCCACAGTAAACAATGCTGATAAACTGTTAACAATGGATGAAGAGAAGAATGAAGTACTCAACAACTTTTTTGCCTCAGTCTTCAATGGCAACCTCTCCTTGCACACCTTTCAAGTGGATGGACAGCAAGATGAAGATGGGGCAGAAAAATGCTTCCAAATCTACGTAAAGATCAGGTTCATGAATGTACCTAAGTCTATGGGACCCAACGAGATATATACCAGAGTTCTGAGGGAACTGGCTGATATAGTTGCCAAGCCACTTTTCATGACATTAGAAAAGTCTTAGCAGTCAGGTGAAGTTTGAGGTACCTATCTTTAAAATGGGTAGAAAGAGGACCCTGGGAACTACTAACCTGCCAGCCTCTCCTCTGTGCCTGGGAAGATCATGGAACAGATTCTCTTAGAAACCATGCTAAGGCACATGGAGGATGAGGTGATTCAAGACACCAGCACGGCTTCACCAAGAACAAGTCCTGCCTGACCAACCTAATAGCTTTCTACCATGGAGTCATTACATCAGTGGACAAGGGAAGGGTTGCAGATGTTATTTATCTGGACTTGTGTAAAGCCTTTGACACGGTCTCCTAAAACATCCTCCTCTCTAAATTCAAGAGAGATGGATTTGGTGGGTGGACTGTTAGGTAGTTAAGGAACTGGTTGAACAGTCACATCCAGAGGGCAGTGGGCAATGGCTCAGAGTCCCAATGGATATCAGTGACGAGTGGTATCCCTCAGGGGTCCTTACTAGTACCAGTGTTATTTAATATCCTCACTAATGACATGGATGAAAAGAGTAAGTGCACCCTCAGCAAGTTTTCAGATGACACAACACTGAGTGGTGCAGTTGACAGACCTCAAGGATGGGATGCCACCCAGAGGAACCCAGACAAGCTTGAGAAGTTGGTCCATGGGAATCTCATGAAGTTTAAGAAGACCAAGTACAAAGTGCTGCACCTGGGTCAGGGCAACCCCCAGTACCAACACAGGCTGGAGGATGAATGGATTGAGAGCAGCCCTGCCTAGAAGGACTTGGGGGTGCTGGTGGATGAGAGGATGGACGTGACCCAGCAATGTGCACTTGCAGCCCAGAAAGCCAATTGTATCCTGGGCTGCATCAAAAGCAGTGGGGGCAGCAGGTCCAGGGAGGTGATTCTTCTCCTCTACTCTGCTTTTGTGAGACCCCACCTGCAGTGCTGCATCCAGCTCTGGGTCCCCAGCACAGGAGGGACATTGAGCTGCTGGAGTAAGTCCAGAGGAGGGCCACCAGGTTGATCAGAGGGATGGACCACCTCTCCTGTGAGGAAAGCTGAGAGAATTCGGATTGTTCAGCCTGGAAAAGAGAAGGCCTTGGGGTGACCTAATTGCAGCCTTCAGTACCTGAAGGGAGCCTACAAGAAAGATGGAGAGGAATGTTTTACAAGGACATGTAGTGACAGGACAAGAGGGAATGACTTCAAACTGAGAGTAGCTTTAGATTAGATATTAGGAAGAAATTCACTACTGTGAGGGTGTTGAGGCACTGCAACATGTTGCCCAGAGAACCTGGAGATGTCTGATCCCTGTAAGTGTTCGAGACCAGGTTGGATGGGGCTCTGAGCAACCTGGTCTAGTGGAAGACATCTCTGCCCATGGCAGGGGGGGTTTTAACTAGATGATCCCTTCTGGCACTAGGTCCCCCCAACCCAAGCTATTCTGTATTTCTGTGATTCTATGAAAAAGCTTTATTTAGGCGGTTTTGATAAACCGACTCATTTTTCACATCATGCATGTAACTGACTTTGACGTACAACCTCCATCATATGTTGCCTTCTTTTTTTCCTTCCTGAAAAATCCCTCAGATGTTTAATACCATGTAGTTCCTTGGGTAAATTTTAACATTCAATAAACAGTTGTATCAGAAATGTCATCAGTTAAACTGGGAGCCTTAGAAAATTACATTCTGATGATTAAAGGTATGTGAACTTTACTGCCAACATTTAAGAATAGTTCGTTATGAAAATAATTGAGTTTATAATGCCTATTGTCTTGGCCAGTGGTATTCTTGGATTCAACACTGACTGGAAGAGAAGTTAAGGAATTCAGCACACTGTAATAACTCTGTTATTTACTGCTTAAGTTGGAAAATCACTTATACGTCATAATCACAAACATTTTAAATGTTCTCAGACGCTTAATTTCTTTTGTTACATGTGCTTTTCCACAAAATATTTACACTTCCCAGGAAAGACTTTCTAACCAACACTGGTAGTCAGTAGAATGCAGGCATAGAATAAGCATAAAATTCTCGTAGTAAGTGAACTCAAAAGAACTTTGATAAGACCTCTGAATTAATTAGACCTTTTCTAAAAGAATACTAACTCCTCCTCCTTTTTCTTTGATTTTCCAGGAATATCTGTTTTGGAGCTAAGATGGGCAACAACAGTGAATCAGCTTTTTAGAGACTGTCAAGGGTCTACCTCCTGCTTAGAAAAGCATTATTAGATCATCTAAGAAGATAAAAAATTGAAATATTATAACAAGCAAGCAGTTGGTGTGGTCCTGGCAGCAAATCTCAAAACACTGACTTTCACAGATCGAGGGTAATTGAACCTTCCTTCAAACAGAATTCTTATGAAAATTTCCTCTTATCTGCAAACTTCAGGTATTCAAATTCCATGAAACTCAGTTAGGAATCATTTCCACAGTTTAAATATTATAATTAAAAAGAAGGTATGAACTTGGGAACCTATTTAAAACTTTAATTTGCTGTTATATGTATAGGAGATACCTTCTACATCTTCATCCGGTGTTAGACAAGTTTGATTGTCTGAGTTCTCATCTGGAAACTGAGTGCAGTCTGTATCCTCTGGCCACTGCAGACCTACAATCCCAAGAACAGCCTCGCAGCGTTCCTTAGACTGTACACATAATGTCCTGAGGAGACAAAATGGAATTGCACAAAGTAACTGAGTTAATGTCTTAGAAATTCTGAGATACTGTAAGTTAATAATCCCTAGCAAGGGAATTTTAGGACATGCATTGCAATTTTCAGTGCACTTTTCTTTCAATGCAGTAAATGTTAATTGATAAATACTGTCAAGGTAGGCCAAATAAAAGAGGCAGAAATACAGTATGAGAAGGCTCTAGCAGCCAGTAGCTCAAAGAGCTCTGCCTGCTGCTCAGGTTTATTAGCTCTCCTAATCTGCAACAATTGCTGCTGCCAAAGCCAGAAGATTTACAGAACACAGTCTCTTTTGAACAAATACAGGCTCTAAAAAGTACTTGATGAGGATGGTAGAATAGTTAATCTGACAAGTAAAAAACATAAGTTAGTCAGTAATTCAGAATGATGTGGCACTCCTAATTTAGAAAGGCAAACATGCATTAAGATGTCAGTTGTCAATAGCAATTAGATAGAACTTTTCATAGAGTCATGTACTTATGTAAGGAACTATTACAAATGCTAGTGTTCCAAATCAATTCTATGTTTAAATATCCTTTATAGTGGTGCAATTCTAATCAAACACACAGAAATGGAAAATGCTTCATACAAAGCTCACAATATCCTTCTTGTCAAGTTGTCCAACACTAGAGTCAGCAGGTTCACAGTGCACTGACTAAAGAACTGGATGAAGGGCAGAGCTCAAAGAGCCCTAGTGCAAAGTGCTACATCTGGCTGGTGACTAGTCACCAGTACTGTTCCTTTGCATTAAATTTTGGGGACAGTCCTGCTCAATATAGCAGGTCTGGATGCAGCAGTTTAAAGCACCATCAGCAAGATGCTGATGATACCAAAACAGGAGGTGCTGTTGACTCTCTTGAGGGACAAGAGGCCTTGCAGAGAGATCTAGATAAATTGGAGCATTGGCCATCATCAAGGCCATGAAATTTAACAAGAACAAATGCCAGATTCTGCACCTAGGATGGAGTAATGCTGGACACAAACTGGAGAGCAGCCCTGCAGAAAGGGTGCTGGTCAGCAGCAGATTCAGTGTGAGACAGCAGCATGCCCAGGCAGCCAACAGCGCAAAACCATGTCCTGGGGCACATCAAACGCAAGTGTTACTAGCCAGGGAAAAGAGGTGATTATCCTGCTGTATTCGGCGTTGTCACAGCCTCACTTTACACACTGTGTGCAGCACTGGGCCTCACAATTTAAGAAGGATGTGAAGGTCCCTAAATACACCTCCAGAGGAGAGCAACAAAGCTGGAGAAAGGAATCTCCTATGGGGAGTGGCTGAGGATTTGGCCTTGTCTACTTTGCAGAAAAGCTCTCTACAGCTTCCTGAGGAAGGGACAATGAGATGGAGGTGCTGATCTCTTCTCCCTGGGATACAGTGATAGCACACATGGGAACGGTTCAAAACTGTGCTAAGAGAGGCTTAGACTGGACATTAGGAGGCATTTCTCTACTAAGTGTGGTCAAACCCTGGTATAGGCTTTCTAGAGAGGTGTTCAATGCCCCAAGCCTGTCAGCGTTTAAGAGGCATTCAGACAATGCCCTTAATAACACGCTGTAACTTCTGGTCAGTCCTGAAATGGTCAGGCAGTTGGACTAGATGGTCATTGTAGGTCTCTTCCAACTGAAATAGTCTAATCTATTCTATATATACATTTTGAAAATAAACTAACTGTCATTTCTTTCCTTTTTCTGAATACTTTTGATGCTAAACAAACACATGTAATGAACTGCATTTAATAATCATAAAATACAGTTCTCTGTCATTTGCTACAGAATTCCAACCCAAAATTTCTGGCGTTCTCAGTGGAAGCATAAAACTGCAAAAGGCTAATATGACAGACAAAGTCAAGAATTAAATGAAGTATAGTATAGTACCTGCAAGGTGGGATCCGCTGATTTGTGTGAGGGTCACATTTTGGTACTAAGATTGTGCAGGCAAAAAACATCAGGTACTTGTAGCAGTTGGTCTGAACCAAGGCTGGGAAAAGAGAAGACTCCCAGCTGATAGAGGCTTCCTTCTGCGTCCTGTGGCCCAGGTAGTTTGGGTAGTAAGTATAGTTGTAGGGCAAGTTCATACAAAGTTCCAGAGTAATTGGTTCACACTGACCTGTTGCAGAAAGAAAACAAACAAAACCACAAATGGTGTGAGATTCAATTAAATACAGCAGAAATAATTACATATGTATTTAACAAATTTATTAGTCAAGGAATTTCCTCCCAGGCATGAGAAACAAGTTCCAGAGCTCAAGACCCCACATGAGTTCTCATGCCAGTAAAGGTGGGTTTGACTTATGCCTACCTCACAAAACTATTAAGAGACTGATATTTCCTTATTAATATGCATTAATTTCCTGAGCAATGTCTTAACTTGAATGTGGTACAATAAACCATCCTTTAAAACAGATTTCTTCTTTTCAAATCAAAAAGATCAATAATCTTTTCTGATTATTTTCGAGAGTTCCTGTACTTTATAGCAACACACTTCCTACTGGTGTACTTACAATGCTACCATAACACACCTCATCTTGACAGTGCAATTAACAAAATTATGAAGACAGATATCATTGGACATTTGGGTTGGAAAGGATCTCATGAAGTTTCTAGTCCAATATCCTGCTCAAAGCTTGGTCAGCTCTGAGGACTAATAAGTTTTCTCAAGGCTTTATTCAGTCAGGTCTTGAAAAAATCTGCAGTGACAGAGACTGCACAATTTCTCTGGATAGAAAACAGAATATAGAATTTGTTTTTTAATTTTATTTTTTGCATACTAAGATCTGAAGGAAGAATGGGGACAATTAAGTTATGTATTGCACAAGCACTAAGCAAGAGACAGTCTACATGCTAATAATTTAATTCAGATAAGACATCATTAATAATAAAGAGAATGATAAGCAAGGGCAAAAGGAATGGAATAGCTACAGGTCTATATGATTATAGAGACTATAGCTATATACAAAAATTGTCCAGCTTATAGGGGTTTATCCCAACAAATACTGAACTGATCTAGTATTACGGATTTAAAAAATTGCACAGCTTTTGTATTTCTTCTCAAATTGGAAGTCAGAAATGTAATTTTTCAATTTTCCACCACAACAGAAAACTACAGAATTTCACTTCAATTCAGACTGAAATTCAGCTTCTGATTTAGCAATGAGACCAATCTGAAAATATTTAAATTTATTTAGTCTGGATATATGAGAAAATTTTCCATGAAAAATTGTACAATTCAAAAGTGATTTTTTATCTAAAGACTGCAAATATTTGACTATTCTGGAAGAAAATATAACTTAACATGATTAATATACTCTGCCAGCCAGTTGCTAGCATCAGTTGCCAGCACAGTGTGGCAACTGTGTCGTCCCACAGCAGGATCTTTGAGAGGAAGTTGAGAGAAGATCCAACAGTCAATTATTCAGCTGATCAGCAGAACTGTCCACTCTTTCTTGGTCTTGTATTTCCTTTTTTAACTTCTTTTACTGTTACTTCTAATCTGATGATCACAAAGCTCATTTTATGTACAGCTTTTCCTCTCTGCTAAATCCCTGCATACCCCCAATACTGAACTATTTCTGTTGTCTCAAATGCCCCAGTTGCATCTTTGGGGTATATGAGGCTCAGTGACTTCAATTCTCCTCACATTACTGCCACTTCCTTTTCTTCACAATGAAGCAAACCCAAGACATCACCAAATAGATCATGTCTGTATTTAATACCTTTCTGTGTTTATTATTAACTCTCAATATTCCTATCAAATAGGAATTAGTTCCAAACATAGTTACAGAAGTGAATGGGATGTTTCAGAGAATTACAGATTGGCTGAGGTTGGAAGGGGCCTCTACAGGCCAACCCCCCTTGCTCAAGCACAGCCAAATAGAACAGGTTGTGCAGAATTATGTCCAGGCAGCTTTTGCCTGTCTTCAAGAATGGACTCTCTACAACCACTCTGGGCAACCTGTGTTCAGTCAGACTCACAGTAAAAAATAGTGTTTATGGTCAGAGCTTCATTATGTTTTATTTTGTGCCAATAGCCTCTGATCTTGTTACTGAGTCCCGAAGTAGCCTGGCTCTGTCTTCTTTACACTCTCCCTTCAAATATTTGTTCCGTTATTCTAAATATGTTGTAAATGCATTATAATGCCAGCCTAAACTGATCAGATATTATCATACACGGAGAACATCCATCGTATTCAACACTGTGAAATGCGGCCATGCTTTGGAATTTTCCAATCAAATATTTATTTGGGCCACCAAGTACTGGTTTGTCAAAACTGAAATTTTCCATGAGAACTCTCACTTCTTACCAAAGATGAAATAACTCAAAATGCGAAGAAAAAAATAATATGAAAAAAGACAATAGTTCTTCTAGATGTTATGCAAGAAAAATCTCTCCCAAATTGTCTTGCTGTTCCATTGTGTATAAACAATTAAATATTCACTAGACCAGCAAGGGAGAAAGACAGATGATTCAAAAGACTAATTATTTGTTACTCCCATTAAGAATTACAGAGAGTTGCCCATAATGTCTTGAGGAAACATCTACACTAAAAAGCTTTTGGCTTTCCCATGATATGGAGTAGGAACATTGTTTTGGAATTCAAATATCACATATCAAAAATCATAGAATCATCGAGTGGTTTGGGCTGGAAGGGACCTTGAAGATCATCTTTAAGGGGAGATCATCTTTAAGGGGAGATCTTATTGCTCTTAACAGCTACCTAATGGGAAGGTGTCAAGCAGACAGAACCAGACTCTTAGAAGTGTGAAGGGATAGGATGAGAGGCAAGACATGAGTTGTGACACAGAGAATTTCAGTTACTTATATGGAAAATAGACTTTTATGACGAGAGTGGCATAACACTGAAACAGATCTCTCAGAATGACTCTGTAATCTCTGATCTTAAGGATGCTCAAAGATCAGCAGCAAAAGTCATGGGCCACATGATTCAATTGGCACTGATTTGATGAGGAGTTTGAGCTAGCTGACCAAAGGTGTAACCTAAATTCCTTCTAATGCTAAACATGGTACTTAAGATTGTTCCCTTACAGAAACCTAGGCAAAGCATTGAAAGAAGTACATGTAAAGCATTTATTCTTTATAAAGTATCTTATATCTTTACTTCAGCAGCATCTAAAGACACCAGCATGAATGGTGCCTGTCTCAAACAAACACTTGTAGGTGATAGTCACAGCTCTACAGAGACTATGGAGTTTGGACTAGTTGACCTTCCCACATCCATTCCATCCTAAATGGAATAACATTATCCACACAAGCTACCATATAGTACCAGACCATACCTTGCAGAGATAATCTCAGCACAAAGCAATCACAGCTATACATTCGTATATAAGTGAAGCCAAGCCTGCCCATGTGCCAAGGTGACCTGAACTGATGTGACTGTGTTAACACAACACTGTTTTAATTAATTCTGAATAATTTTGAATATAGTTCTGCCCCAGTTTCAAACCTAGACAAATAAACTTCCTTTACTTGTTCACATTGTTCACATTCTTGCACAAGTGGAAAGACAGCTATTCAGAAGCAAGTGCACAGTTAGTACAGGAGCCTTGTGTGGAGTGGTATAGTAGAGGACATAGATATAAGGATACATAGAGTTGAAGACCCTGATACTCTACAACAGGTATTGATCAGAGGAACAATTTGTTTTGTCAGTTTGAATATCAAAATGACTCCTTCACAAAGGGGCTAAAATTCTCCAGGCTACTAAATACAGCAACATGTGGCTTTTTTATATTTTGAAAATAAACCGGTAGGTTCTGCTTTACACTTACACTATGTTGTTTACCTTATGTAAGCACTGAATGTCCTTAAATGCGAAGAAAAAATGCAAATGCAAACATTCATTAAAAACGTATAAAAATTCATAGAAGGAAAAAACCTCCATGTCAAATATATGTACTTATGATGATGCTTTTGTTTCAACATTGCCCCTTTCAAACCTTAATCACTGCACACACACATTAGCTAGTAAATTAAAGTATTACTCACTGTGTCCTACCCCGCATCCTCATTACAATCTAAAACATCCTAAAACAGTGACATTATGAAGCACATGACCTACTTACTGCAGTTCGCCTGGTTGTTTCTCATCTCACAGAAAGAAGCTCCACAGGGATCAGGACAGGAAGAACACCTCTGGTCTCCCTCCTGACAGAGGGTTTGATCTGAGGGAAACAGAAATTTTTTTGTTCAAATTATTTACCAGACCAATAAAAATGACTGAAGTGTAGTGGTGAGAAAATACACTGTTTATGTAACAAGCAAGTATTTCCTTTACATAGTTGAATAAGTATTTCAAGTGTAGTAAGGATGTGTTGTAAGGAAGAAAGTTGTGCACTACTGTCCAGATTTCACCTTTCTTTACTCCTATGTTCAATGTAAGAATTTATATCCCAGTTTCTGAATATGAGATATAGGTCTCTGAAAGCCATTTACCATGACCCTCTAGCAGAGTATGAAAAGTCAGGTAAATCATGTTTTTAAAAGAACAATAAGTCCTAGCTGAAAGAGAATACTCTCTGAGAATTATTCTTCAATGCCATTCAGTTGATCTGCTTCTCATTTTCTAATTTTGTTTTGCTTGACAGTACAAGACATCCTGAAGAAAGATCATCAGAGCTGAAGCTTTATTGTCCTTCTTTGGTTAAAAAACAAACAACAAAAAGAAACCCAAAAAAGCCTATGGTCCTAAAGGTGATATCCAGAATAACTAAATCCAGCATTTTATCAAAAGTTTCTGAGCATGCTACCTGGGTAGTTAGTTTATGTGACAAATCCTTGGACTTTTTCTTATAGTGAGGCTAGCTCCTCTTCAAACCATTAAATCCTGTCTTTCATGTTCAAAATCAGTCATTTAATCTACTATTCTGTACAGAAAGACTGAATATATGGTATTTTACCATCTCATCCTGTTTAAAATGGTCTATTGCCACTATTGCTCAGAGTTTATATTGCACTACTGCCCATGAACATTAATCATTCAGTTATGACATCCTGACACTGGGCATACAGAAGATGCTTAAGAAATACCTTATTTCAATACCTTGATAACAACCTTTTCAAAGAACTGATGATGTAACCATATCTACTCATAATTATGTGGATTTAGTTCCCTTCATCCACGTAATATATTGAAGCAATGAAGGCAATTTGTTTGCCATAGCAATTGACTGTCTTATTTTACAGGTGCATCTAATTGCAAAATGGAACTTGAAAGGCAGGCAAAGCCACCTGACTTCTAAAGCTATCCCAAATATTTCCATTAAAATTATTTTTTAAAGTTTGCTCCAACTTCTTCTTAGCCCACAATGGAAGAGTTTCTCAATTCTTTAAAAATTCATGTGCCACAATGTAGATTTTTTTGATCCTAGCACAGACAATGCTGAATTTCTGTAAACAAACTCTGCTCTGTCTTTTGAATGGATCACAGAACCAGCTGTGAATACATCTGTTTTGGGTTTCTATTGTCACAAAATGAATGAGAGCAGTACTCTTCACAAATGCTATACCTTAGATTTCCTTAGGGTATGTAGTGAAGGAGAACACTTTTCTTATTCAGATATAGACAAAGCAATGGCCATTTGTAATCTCTATGTGTATACACTTGCACTAGGACACAAGGTCCCTGTATCCTTATATAAGCAAGTGGCAAGTCCCTACACCTTGACCTCAGATTTCTATGCAGATTTCACATATTTACTGTGTTTGTAACAAAACCAATACTCCAGATCACTTTAGCCCTTACTTCACTGACTCTGCTAGGCATACCTAAACTTTTTTATTTGATTTGTAGAGCAGAGAAGTAGTAAGTGTATTTGTAGTAACTGTATGTCCTATTATATTTTCTGTAGTTGCTGAAAACAACAAAATACGTAAGAAATACAATAGTAAGCAAGTTAGGCACAAGAATTCTGTCTTCCTTTTACACAGACTTTGCAAGGAACTAAAGGTGATAAAGTCCAAAGTCTGACAAGATATTCCCATGCAAATTAGGATGGATGGAATATGGTCGCATAAAGAATTTTGCACTACACAATACTGCAAAATATTGAATCTTTTAATCTATACCTGTTCATCTTAGCAAAACAAGATTTTTAAACATTCTTCAACATTAACAGGGGAAAAAAAGCAATGAAAACAAAAGACACCACTGACTTCTAGCCCAGATTATGCAAGAGAAATGGAGGATCAAAGAATTCATAGTGTAAGCCTCAGACTGCACATCGAGAAAGATGAAGAATAAAAACTGAACATTTTGTGAAAGTGCACAGTCAGAACTGAGGACAAAACTTGGTCCTGAGTTTTTAGATTGCCACAGTCAGAACTGAAAGAAATTTCATGCAAGACTTTTTTACAATGTCAACATTAATAGCAAAGAAAAATAGCTACATTATTTTCTGTGTTTCAACTTCTCAGGTATTTTTTGGAATGGAGATGTTTAAAGTGGAGTAGGAAGATCTCAAGAACTTTATATGAACAAAGGAGACTGAGCAGAAATGCTTAGTCAAGATTTCTTCTAAACTGGTTTCCTAAAGAAATGAGGCTTATATAATCACATTGTATATTTATCTTATGAAAATAGGCCTGTTCTGCTCTAATAAGTTTTAAGTAGTTTGCCCTATTAACACTATATTTGACAGCACTAGCTTTCTAAATAAAGTTAAATATTTTAATTTCTTTCAAATAAGATTCATAAGAGAAAAACTTTAATAATTCTTGCACTGAAGGAAAGGCTGCAATCTGAACCTATACCTCACCAAAAGTAAGATCATTACATTTGAAAAATAACTTCAAATGCTGAAATACATCATAACATGACAATATTTATTTCTGAGTGTCTTTTGGAAACCATGTTCTGGGGCTCAAGAAATTGTGTGGTTTCTTCTTCTCTCATACAGTCCATCATAAGACAGTTATCAAGTAGCTGCAAAAACTTACATTCTCATATATTTTCCCTTAGTAACACTAAATCATTAGTTTACTTATGGAAACATCCTTTCTCTGATTCCCAAGTTATGACAAAAAAAGGATTTTCATGAGAAAATTCCTCCTCAAATGACACCAATTCCTGTGACAATAGATTCTGACTGCTCCAGACAATGTGAATATGCATTATTTCAAGTAACAACTGATCATGTTAGATAACTAAATACTATGCTAAATATCACCTCCATTTCTTTAACTTTTTATATTTTTAAGTACTAATAAAAGTCTGCTTACAAATTCCTTTGTGAAAGCAGACACCAATCAGCCTTAGCACATGTTATTTGAAAGGCAAAGAAATTTGTCAGACAGCTTTAGCTAAAGACGCTTCAGAGCACAGAAGTCAATGGTAGGTTTGGTAAGAAAAGTAAAATGAGGCATATCCTTACTTTCATTGCAGTTTTCTTCATCACTTCCATCTTTACAATCATTATCTCCATCACACTGGAATGCACTAGGAATGCACTGCCCATTTCTGCACTCCACGAGACCCTGGCTGTCACATGCTACAGATAAAAAAAATAAAAAAAGACAATATTCTTATCAACTTCGGTTAATGAAGGTCTGCATTATTTTTGAACATCATCCTAAAGTTGTTTTAGGAGGAGCTGATAACACTGCTCAGCACTGAACATCAGGAGATATTTTTCATTATGTTTTCAATACCCGATAGCTGTGCTGATATTTAACTACAGAGACTGAAACTATATGTCAGGTATTAGCAACAGACTTATATGAAGGCTTAGCTTTTCAAAAAAAAAAGAAAACATAATTTTTACTCATCTAATGGGAACAATAAAATTAACAAAAAGCTAAATCTGTAATTAACAAGAAGCTGAAACACAAAGAAGTGTATTTCTCAACAATGGCAACAAATGTTTAATTTGCTGCAGCTATCTACCAGAATGGACATTTGTCAAGTGTGAACTTCTGAAATCAAATAAGCTTATAGTTTTGCCTCACAAGTAATTGCACTACTTATCCTAATTTTTTAAATTTAATTTTAATTTAAATATTTTTTTTAATTTTTAAAGAAAGAAAAAATAATTTAGAGATTAAGGGAACTTACAGCAATTTATCTCATCTGATTTGTCTATACAGTCATGGTCACCATCACATACCCAATCAGCTGTTATACATCTTCCATCTCCACACTGATGATGTGTTACCGGATTACAATCTACATAAAATGCAAATTTGAAGGAAAAAAGGATGCAAAGTTACCATTTGTGTATTTTATATTACTGATCAATTGCTCTATGTCTATTAGTTAATCATTCCTATTAAGGAGCCATTTTGCATTAGTAAATTACATCTTCCATACCTGCAGATTTTTTTGCAGATGGTAGTTATATATGTTCTGAATTCTACTGCCTACATAGATAGCGATGCACTCCTTCCATCTCTCAGGTGCACAGCTGTTACCGTTTGCAAATAAGGTTTTAAAATTTGTTAAGCACGTTAAAGGATCTTCTGGTTTATCATCTAATGGAATGATTTTCAGTTAGCCAACATTTTCAGCTGACATCAGAGAAAATAATTCTGTACATTTACCTTTTTACTAAGACATTAAAAAAAAATAAATTCTTGACTTCAGAAACTATGTCTTTTGCAGCCACTTGGAATTTTCCATAAGAATTATTTACGAAGAAATTACTCCAATCTTTATCTTAGTCTTTCTATCTGAATGCACAAATAAAGAAGAGCATTCTGTTGAGCAGGCTAACTTCACACCAAAATAAATACAGAGCGTAGACACAGTCCAGTCTTCCAAATCTGCTATGAAAACCACTTATAGATTGTACAAAGACTTAGATCTTAAATTTTATATAGAAAAAACTATATCAAGATAGGAATTATAAAAGTCAGATTAATGTTTAGAAAATATAAATCATCTTTAAACAAAGATAAGTTATAAAAAAAACCCCACCAAACAACCAAAATTGACAAAAGAGTAGTGAAAGATCTTAGAGTGTGCTTAATTTGGAGCAGAAGTATAAAACAATTCTCAGGGGGAAAAAAGGTCATTGATTTTTAGTTTTTAAATTCTTTGTATTTTCTTTAGAAAAGCAAAAGGAAAAAGTAAGAAATAATATTTTAACTATTAAATAATTAATTTAGAAAACTTAATTTTATCTCGGGTGTAGGACCAGGAACAAAAGTTAGTAAAAATAAGGCTTTCAAATTTTTGCAGTATTTACATGTGAAGATTATTCTTTTTTATGGCAAAACTTCATTGTTTCTCCTATGACAGTTAGGTTTAGGTAGATAGATAAATATAATGAGTCAGAACATGCAAAGATGATTGAAAACAGAACTTGGAAGAAACAGAATTTAAGAATTTTAAGTTCACTATGAAGCTTATGTAAAAACAGTTGGCATCACTGGAGTGTAGCCTCCTATGGTTTCCTTTAATCTCAGTTAAATTCAGTCAAGCTAGCAAGGAAACAAACATAACATATTTTGGCATTAGTTTAAAACAAACTGAAAATCATAATATTTCTTATAAATACCACTACCTTCAAGATTTGGATTGACCTAGAGCTTTCCTCTAAACCTTTTCAAATTGTATATAGAATTTGTGAGCTGTTTTCACTTTGTCCAAATAGAATAACAGCAGGATTTATTACTCCTGTAGTAGTTTAAGAGAAAAGATGACTGGCTTAGGCAATCATGATATCTTAAAAGACTTTAGAAAAACATAAAACTTTCATTTACCACAGTTTTGTTCATCGCTAAGGTCTCCGCAGTCATCATATCCATCACAAACAAAAGTATAATTTAGGCATTTTCCCGTGTTGCAACGAAATACATCAGTACTACAGTCTACAAAACAAATTTTTGTAAAATGTTAAAATTACATTGGAACATTCATATAAACTATGAACACTAGAATGTACTGACTAAAATAAGATTAGCTAAAGATACACTACAAAGGTCTGCATTAACACTGGTGTGTATCAGTTTATGAGAATCTAATATGGAAGAACATGGAAAATCAAAGAAATTTTCAGATATTTCTTCTCTGTTCCTATCAATTGTCTTTTTGTTTAACCAAGTGCTCTAGTTACACATATGGACCAAACTGTTTGATTAAATTATACACGTAAAGTTCTCAAGAAAGGTTGGGGGCTTCGTCATCTAGATTACTAGGACAGTCTTGAGCACCCAACGTGGCTGTTAAATGGAACTGAGGATTCTAACAGCAAAATCAATATTCCTAGACCCTGCTTTTGAGCCTGCCTTCGGTCTTACAATGGTTTCAAATGAGCTTCACGCTTTACACAGTTTTCAGCTCAGTTTTGGCTTGGTGCCTTCTCATCAAGGAATTCTTATCACTGTCAGCCCTAAATCAGTTTAGGCTTTGTTTTCACGACTGAAGGCTTCAGTAAAGGCCTGACAGATATTCTCTGAGAATATCGAAAATACTTGAATACTCTCAGGTTCAATATAAACATGGACTCTATGTTGTAGTTGAGAACGCGGGTAGAAGAGAAATCAGGGTTTGTGGTGTCTAGTCCCATTAGAAACAACTTTTAATTTCAAAGCACACAGTTGGGAAGTGAGTGACCTAGTTTCACTGCCTTCCTCTAGGCTTCTCCTTGACATGTAGCTTTCCAGGGAGAAAGCCAGGATATAAAACAGCTGAGAATCCTTCCTTCCTACTGAAGCTATGCCACTGGAACCAGGGAAGTCCTTTGTGCTTCTCTCGGCATGTGACTCCTGTGTTTATGATTGCACAATGGTCCCACTTTGAAAACAGGGTGTCCTTCTAAGTGTATTACACATTGATAGGTGCAAAACTCTCCCAGAAGGTGCAGTGAGGTTTCTATCCCTTAAGATCAATGTCAGCCAAGTGTTTCACCTAGGTGAATGCCCTAAGTTTATCAAGCAACCTCAGCTCTGGAACTTGAATATGAATCACTTCTTTCCCTCACCTCACAAAAATATTCATATTTTCTAAAAGTTTCATGTCATCTTAGAAAGTAAAAACAGAATTTATAGCATAGTGTGCTTAAAATCAGACAAATCATGCATTGCTCTATTTCTCAGCTCATCCTCCATATAGCAGGTTAAGACACTTATCTCAGATAAAGTCACCTGCACAGGGAGAGACTATTCCATCCCCAACGTATGTAACTTTATAACTAAAAAACAGAGATGTCTCTCCAAGCTGGTAGCATCTAAATTTTAGCATAAATCCTTCTAATATAAGAATTTTGCAATTGCAGATGTATCCTCCCTTTGTCAGACACAAGGCAGTAGCTCAAAGGAAAAGAGGGACTGGAAGCAAGTCCACACTTGTGGTAGCATGTGAACCCCCTTCTTGCCCACCTCACCTTCCCAGGTGCTTCTCTCTGTACAATGGGTATGAAGCTCTGGATGTGGAAGGCCAGTCAATGTTCACTAATTAGTGAACTAGTTCACTAATTAGTGAACTAGTGGGTTTCATTGACAGATGAGTTAGATCTTTAAGCTAGACTTGAGAGGGGAGGAGGATAGTATCAGGCTTGACTGTGACAAGCTGTGGGATGACACACCAAGGTTAGACACAAGAGCTGAGTGATACAGTTGACACTCCTGAAGGACGCCATCCAGAGTGACCTGCTGCACATGGGTCTGGGCAACCCCCAGTATCAATACAGGTTGAGGAATGTGGATTGAAAGCAGCCCTGCCAAGAAAAACTTGGGGGTTCTGGTGGATGAAAAGCTGGACATGAACCAGCAATGTGTGCCTGCAGCCCAGAAAGCCAAATACGTCCTGGGTTGGATCAGAGTGGCCTGTAGGTCAAGAGAGGTGATTCTGCTCCTCTACGCTGCTCTGGTGAGACCCCACCTGGAGTGCTGCACCCAGCTCTGGTGTCCTCAACACAGGACAGACATGGACCTAGGCCACAAAAATGATCATAGGGATGGTCCACCTCTCCTTTGAGGAAAGGTTGAGAGGGTAGGGGCTGTTTATCCTGGAGAAGGAGTGGCCTTTCAATACTTAAAGTGGGCATATAAGAAAGATGGGGACAGACTTTTTAACAGGGTCTGTTGCGATAGGACAAGGGATAATGGTTTTAAACTAAAAGAGGGTAGATTTAGACTAGACATAAGGAATAAATTTTTAACAATGAGGATGGTGAAACACAGGGACAGCTTGTCCAGAGAAGTGGTAGATGCCGCATTCCTAGAAACCCTCAAGATCAGGTTGGATGGGACTCTGAGCAACCTATTCTATAACTTAATGAGGTGACTTAAGACTTTGAGAGGGGCAAGAATGGCAAGAAACATTAGCATCTTTTATCAGACAAGCTTTCAGGAAAATAAGTCCTCCTTTAGTTTTGCTATTTCTGCTAAGTAAGTCAAGAAAGTCTTATGTGACCCCTCTCCTCAACTCTTACTAAGTATCCTAATAGAAGACATCCTCCACACATAAACCCTGTATCATTAAACAGACAGGCATTCTTTTAAAGGTAATCTTAGAGCTTGCAATCTTAGTTCATGAAATTTATGCTTGTTTTTTCAAGACATGTAATATATTTATTCTTTTGTTACTAATTTCTTATTTTCCCATTTCTAATGGAATTTGAGAGCCATAGTCCCATAGGCATTTTTAAAGTTTTTAGCTTACATTAAATCTGAAGCTAATGCTGACAGGAAAAATATAAACATGCAATACTTTTTACACAACAGACATTATCTCAATCTCCATTAAATAAATGGAGGCTATTAAAGGAAAAGCAAGCTCTAGCCTCATTCATATTAAGACCAGGAGGAAATTAATGCCATTTATTCCTTGGAGTATCCCAGATAAAATCTAGCAACAACTTCCTTAGAAGCAGCTTTGTGAGTCTTGGAATGCTCAGGCTCTTAAATCACTAATAAGAACAAATCTTTTGAGGTGAGTGTAAACTGCATGGTTTCCAAAGTCTGAATGAGCAACACTGTTTTGTGGCATCATGCCCTACTATAGTCGCTATTTAATAATTTTCCCACATTTTCCTTTTTTCTTTCTTTTTTTTTCCCTTCTCATAATTTTCCTACCATACAGTTGCTCAGCTTTTCTAAAAGTGTTTGTAGTCCAAGGACATTTTTGTTCACAAAGAAAAACACATAGGAACTCTAAAGATGTGCACTACCACAGACAGATAAATAAGAAATTAAGTTATCACATATGTATATTCATTTTTCTTTTCTACTACACCACATAGTGGGATTAATTTAAGTAAATCTCATCCAGGGTTGATATGAGAACTTTCTAAACAGATGGTCTTGCATCTACTCTGAAATCAATGCCAAGGACAAGGAAAAACCTACAGCTAACAGTCTTCAGCTGATTATCGGAAGCACTCCCTTATTGATCCATTTTTAAAAAAGCCCTGAAACACTTCTAACTTCCACATGGCTCTTTGCAGAATATCTGCCTCAAGGCACAAAATCTGACAGATCAAAACCACATGCTGTAGCCTGAGTGAGCAAAGGTGAACAGAATCAACGGCAACTGACAAGAGTCCAAATGTCAGTATATGCAAATACCGTGCAAAGCTCCTATTCTGTACCAAAAGCCTTCTTTAGTGTTCAGGTTTCCCTGAAGGGATTCAGTGCTTCAAAAGAACACTGCAAGGTTTAAGAAACTTACTGCAGTGGACCTCATCACTCCAATCATCACAGTCGTTGTAGCCGTTACACTGCAGTTTCCCTGGGATGCAGATCCCACTGGCACACAAGAAACTCTCCTCTCCTCCACACAGTGCTGCAAAAGAGAAGAAAAGACAGAATGAGGAGAAAAATCATTAGCATCAACACTACAAACTTAATGCTACTTTAAACTGATATTCAAGATTAAACTGATAAACTGATTCAAGATTTCCCACAGGGAGGAAACAGCACTGAGTGCAAGAAGGTCAAGAGAAAAACCTGAAAGAAAAATCTCAATTTTTGAGATAGAACAAAGCCATTTAAAACTGCTATCAGTGAACGACCCATTTTAAAAGACCTCAACAGGCAGTCATGAAAAGACTATTACACATGTTAAATCTGCCCTTGGGACTAAACAAGGAGCCTTTAACATGCCTACAAAAAAAAAAATAAATTTCTGCTTAAGACTGGCTTTACTGTTTAGCAGTGTGATATTCTTCACAATTTGCCAAACCACTAGGTAAACTGTGGATGCTGTGAGGTATCACTTAGCACTGGACCTGCCTAAATATGCCTTTTTCAAAAATGACACATAGCTTCAGCTTGCACTGACGCTATTGCTACTTGCAACTATTTATCTAGATTTTTAATTTTATTTGTGGTCCTAAAACAGCAGTCCTTTCTATCACACTATGGCAACAGATATTCACACGCACACTCTCAGTACCTTCATTATTACTTTTAACTTTTGTCAGCAGGGGATTATTTTTTTCCAACATATTTACATTCTTTTTTAAGCCTGAAATGTTATTTTATCATCCCCAAGCAACAGGGCAATCTTAAGACTTAGTCAACTGAAACACACACCCTTTATGAAAAATTTGTTTGTAATAAAAACTTAGGAATAATTTCAAAATCTTTTCTATTACATTCCCAGGTGTACTCTCAACTTGGACAGCACATAGTTTTGATTTTGCAATACAAACATCATTTTCTAGTTGTGTAATGAGGCCATGTTTATTGCAGTGAAAGCTGCTTATGCAATGATTTTAAAGAAGGCTTCTAACTTCACAGAAAAGTGCCCAAAATAGTTTTTCTAAACTAAAAGTTTTCAACTAGTTTGTGCCATTTAATCTTTGTGACTCTTAATCAGAAGCAAGATAGGGCAAAAACACCAGCACCATCCTTTTGCACACTGTTATTGTTTACCTCATATTGTCCTCCTCAGTAGGTTCCCTCACAACACACTGTGTGGTTGGACAGGTTTCCTAACTTCTAACTAAAGAGCTACAGCCTTACCTGTGTTCTACCAGTTTTGGAAGGGTATTACAAACTGCAAAATATCATAGTCTTAAAACCACCATGAGATTTGATAGCGCTTACAGTCTCTTTTTTACAGGGGACAAAAATGAGGCAGTGAGATATTAAAGTGAAAGTTAGAACGAATAATAATTTGACCAATGTTAGCACGTGTGTGTTTTTTTTCCTGGAGAGTAAAGACAGATATTATTTTACATGTTCAAAGAATTCTTGCCTTTATTTGTAGCTGCAAGAGCATGTTTCAGCTGCAAATAAACTCCAGCTATACAAATGAAGAGTCCACTTCTGTTCCAGTGCCTTGCTGAACATGGTGACTGCAATGGTGACAGGGAAGAATCTCATTCCATATGATAAAATCACACTTTCTTTATTATGAGCCAATCTTTGTGTTTCTCCAGTTTCCTCTCTTATGCACTGCACTTCCTAACTGCTACAGTCAGTAAGCTCTACAGGGGCCCCTAGAAACAACAGACTTCCTCAGTATGGGCTCTAGTTCCCGGGAGACCAGTGTTTATCCCTCAGACAATTATGTCAGGTAAAAATAGAATATGATAACACAATCCAAAGACTGTAATTTATCATACAAGAAAGAGTCTTCGAGGTTGGAAAGGCAAATTTAACTGACTCAGTAATCTTACATTCTCATAACTTGGGCTCTTACACAGTTTCCTGCATGTTCGAAAAGAAAAACAGCAGAAATAGCTCAAAAGGAACCATCTTGATTTGCTTACAGATCCCCATCAGTACAGAGTTTTACTGGTACTAAACAACAGTAAGGGACTTCTACCTTTTGTGTGACTATGCCCATTTGGCCTGGGAGAACAAAGGTAAACAGGAAGGATATTTATGTGATTATTTTTCTTACAGATCAGAAGAGCAAAGATTCTGGGGGTCCCATACTCATTTCTGGGCTGTGAATGAAACTGTGTTCTAGCATTTATAAGTCATTCTGACTCTGCCTCCTTAATGCATCCCCATCTTGTTCTGCTCCTACCCTGAACCACTTCTCCTACAGTCATACCTACAGTCAGTATTTTCCTATTTGTTTTGTATGTTACACACAAAAAAGAGGAAGACTGAAATTACTATTGCTTCTCTCAGTTTTAGCATATGGAAGTAATCAGAAGAAATTTTTAGAAACACTAATCTCACCTCTTGCAGTCTTCTACAAGGTGATGACTGGATATGTTTGGTCCAGTAAGTGCAGTGTTCATGGCAAGGAGAGCACATACACTTTGAACAGTATGTCCAATGAATTTAATTTCTGCTTTCTATCAAGCTTGTCCAAAAAGTTTTTAGTAGGTTGACAATTCGATCAGAATTTATTGGAAATTATGAAAGCCTTGTCAAATGCTGTAAAACAAACATTTTTGTTGAATGTTGAATCTTGATATTTGATCTGAAACCTAGAGGATTTAGTTATGCAACCATGTGTAAGACTTTCTTGAACACACGCAAATGGCTGCATACTCAGAAATGCTGGGACTGCTTGAAACAAGGCAGCAGCAACAACAAAAGAAATAATGCCTGAAATAGTTGTCTGAAGTAAGAGAAGTATGAACCATTCCACTCAAAATTATTAAAAATTGCAAGCGTGTTATTCTAAAGAAATGTGCTGGGAAATGTTAATTAGTGATACCTCTATAAATAATTCACACATTTATTAATAAAATCATGCAAATATATGTGTACCTGAATTACTGAAGAAGAAAAAATATTAGGTAAAAAAGCCCAAACAAAATGGAAGTAATCCTTGCTGACAGAGAAATTTACCTGTTGTAGACCTTACCCAGAAAGATTTACAAACTGGAATAGCTTCCAAAATCCCTGACTAAACACCATGGGCAGCAAAGAGTGCTTTATTGTACCTGTGTCTGGTGTACTATCAAAAGTGGCTTTGAGGAGGCAAGACCATTTATGTGCTGTACTTCCCAGCTAGATTACTGGAATGTCATCTATAGAAGATTATGTGGGCAGGTCCCTGGAAAGCTGCAGACAGCACTGGACTGAAATAAACATCATTTTGCCATCCTCAAAATCTGCATTTCGAGGTATAACAACAGATAAAGCATTCTTTATGCTGTGAAAATGACCATGGAAAGTGATGCTAATTTTTTTCAAAGTGGAGACAACATTCACTACCTAATGCTATAAAAGAACTTAGGAGGTATTAAAACAATCAAAAGGCAATGCTCTTAATACAATGCTTTGATAAGTTGTAACACTTTGGAACACAATACTGTGCATGTTAAAATGTGCATAGGTCCATAAAACAAAGGGACATATTAATGGAATAAACATCTATGGTGGGTCAGAAGTTAAAAGTCTTTGGATCTCAAACAGATGCAAAATGCAGGAGCATTTGGAAAAGTATTGTCACATTGTCTTGCCCTGTTCTCCTATTCTTCTCTGTGCATTTGATTTTTTCAGCTTTTGGAGTCAGCATTACAAGATAGATGGACTCTTCATCTGCATCTGACCCAATATACAATAACACAATGGGACACAGAGGAATCCCTGTATTCTCTTGCCTGCAAATTTTCATCTTCTGCTCCCTATACCACATGTACCCTGCAGTACAGTGCATGCATCTTGTTCCTGTCAACTCCAGAAAGTTTTGAGAATAGGATCGTTATCATGGAATTAGAAAAGCTGGCAACTACTTACTCCCAGGAAATGGTTCATTTCTCTATTTCCTTATGATGCAAAACCCTGTGGGAGAAAGAAGACAAAAGACCCTTCTCTTTCACTCAAAGGATGTGGCCTAAAAAGGCCACATAGGAAACTGCAAGCAAAGAAACAGGCAAAGAACAGAAATATAGGCAGAGATAAATGGTGGGGGAGGCAGAATGGGAGAATAAAAATCAAAGAACATAAGAAAATGTAACGCAGGATCAAAAGAAGTAAAGAATTAATGCTTGCAGGAAATAGTTTTTTAAACTGTGAATGCTTTCTCACATGAAAGACCATCACAATCCTGAAAAACCTTTTATCTCCCTCAAAAATTATTCCACTATTCCTGTTTTTGCAGCTGGTCAGCATCAATGTTACACATATACAGATCATCTCTTCTTTTCACTGCATTAAGGAAATATAAGGGCACAAAAAAGATGATGTCTTCCTGTTTTTAAAAGATTTTTCTCAAAAAAAGCTCAATTGGATGTATTTAGCTTCATATTCCCTACAGAAAAATAAATACCTGGTTGTAATCAGGTATTTCAATTATCTACTCAAAGTTATTCCCCTAAATTAATACCACTGTGAACCTAGCGGTGACCTAATTGCAGCCTTCCCATATCTGAAGGGAGCCCACAAGAAAGATGGACAGGGACTTCTTGCAAGAGCATGTACTGACAGGATAAGAGGGAATGGCTTCAAGCTGAAAGAGAGTAGGCTAGGATTAGATATTACAAAAAAATTCTTTGCTGTGAGGGTGATGAGGCACTGGAACAGGTTGCTCAAAGAAGTTGTGGATGCCCCATCCCTGGAAGCGTCAAGGCCAGGTTGGATGGGGGGCTGAGCAACTTGGTCTAGTGGAATGTGTCCCTGCCCTTGGGAGGGGGGTTGGAACAAGATGGTATTTAAGGTCCCTTCCAACTCTAATCATTCTATAATTCTGTAATTTGTTAAAAATCTCATGGCTATGAAGTGCAGTTCAGGCCACTTATGCATCGTTTTTTAAAGGAAACAGACATTCATTCATAATGCCTCGAGTAAAAATACAAAAGTGAACATTTTCTGACAGTTCTATACTGTCATTTACACAGTTTTGTTTTATAAACAGCAGAAGCATCATATTCACTGCTGCTTTTGAAAGCATTTTACCATTCAAGTTACCCAAAAAATAACTTCAGGGCTCTTGTGGGAGCTCCATGTTAATCTAACATCATTGTGTTGCTTTATTTCTCATTCAAGATACTGTGTTTTTTTTTTCCTCCATGGTTTTAACAGCATCAGTTATGTTGGCTGGTCAAATCAAGTAAAATAATAGAGTTAACACAGTGTCAGTTGAGAGAGAGAAAACAGAGCTGGAATATTTCTGTGAGTAGGGTTACGAATGGCAGCCCTCAGAGGGCTTCTGAGATTTCTTCCCCCAGAATGTATCACTGGTTTCATGAGGAATGAACAACTGATGATGCCTCCTTCTCACTTCCTTATATGTTTAAGAGACATCCGGATCTAGTGAAATGGTTTAGTGGTTTAAGGATTACAGTGGTAGTGCTGGGTTCAAGGTTGGACTGGATGATCTTAAAGGTCTCTTTCAACATTGATGATTCCATGATTCTATGATCAAAACTCATTAGACCTGTGAAACCAGCTGAACATGAGCCAGCAGTGTGCCCGGGTGGCCAAGAAGGCCAATGACATCCTGGCCTGTATCAGAAACAGTGTGGCCAGCACGATTAGGGCAGTGATCCTCCCCCTGTACTAAGCACTGGTGAGGCCACACCTGCATTAAGTTTTGGGCTCCTCACTCAAAGAAAGAGATTGAGGTGTTGAAGTAAGTCCAGAGAAGGGCAACAGAGCTGATGAAGGGTCTGGAGCACAAGTCTTATGAGAAGCAGCTGAGGAGTTGGGGATGTTTAGCCTGGAGAAAAGGATGCTCGGGGGAACCTTATCACTCTACAACAACCTGAAAGCAACGTGGGGATCAGTCTCTTTTCCTAAGTAACAAGCAACATGACAGGTGAAAATGGCCTCAAGTTGTACCAAGGGAGGCTTAGATTGGATATTAGGAAAATTTTCTTCACTGAAGGAGTGATGGTCAGTCATTGGAACAGGCTGACCAAGGAAGTCGTGGAGTCACCATCCCTGAAGGTATTTAAAAGACATGTAGACATGACACTGAGGGACATGGTTTAGTGGTGGACTTGGCAGTGCTGGGTTAACCGTTAGACTGGATGACCTTAAGTATCTTTTTCAGCCTAGATGATTCTATGACTTTATGCATGGGCATATAAAGACCATGCCTTTTGAAAAGTCTATCTCTTGATCAGTTTGGGGATCATTTTTACAGCAAGGAGAAAGGAGATACACTTAAAATTTGGTCTGTATATCAGGTTCCTGCTCCAAATAGCAAACCTGTATTTACTAGAGCTTAGCAGAGAGAAACTAAGAACATTTTCAAAGATTGTATTACTTTTCTCCTACCTTCTTTCCTCAAAATAGCTCCGAATTTTTGATGCAAAACAAAAAAGCCTCAAATCAACGCAAGTTTGAAAAAAATTCAGACTAAACAATTAAAGCACAGCAAAATTATAACCAACTGACAACCAGACTTTATCACAGTAATATGAAGGGAAATAGTAATGTAACAGGAAATAATGATTTCAACATAGAGCGTTTCCTACACAGTAACAAAAATACATCATTAAATAAGAACTCATGAACATAGTGTAACAGTTAAGAATGGAAACGTACAGTGCTCTCCTTTTTCTTGGTGTGGTGAGAAGCATACCCTTGTAGTGGTGTCATTTTCAGTTTTGTTTTGGAATTGAGAGCACTTCAGGAAATCTGGCCAAGAAGCATTTACCATACCCAGGACTGGTTCACAGCCTTCTTTTGCTGCCTCGCAAAATGTCCTGCAGGGCAAGAGGCCTCGACTGAAGAAAAGAGACAGAGAACAAAAATAAAAACTATTATTACTGTAGTAGATTGTGAAAGCTTTTTAGAAAGAGAAAAAATAATAATTAACAGTTTTGAAGAATTTTGCATTCTACAGAACCACTCCAAAAAGGTGCCAAATCTTCATTATTCACTGGACGTGACATAATCTCTTGACTTTCAGGCTAAATTTAAGCCAAAATCAGGCCCAAATCAGGCTCAGAACAGTTTCCCAGACAGGGAAATAATTTAGAAATTACCAGTCTTCCAAAGCACAATCACATAGTGATCCAATAAGCCAAGCAGAATTTGCAGTCTCTAGAGAAGCTCTGATGAATCAGAAAACATGGGATTATCCAGCAATTACTGCAATATTTGGCCCAGTTATAAAGTTCAGTCATGTGTGCTCCATAAATTAAATATTTCTGGATAATGATCAAGTTTAGTATGGACATATTGCATAATTTACTGAAAGATGAAAATATTATTAAAAATCTCCATCTTGATTAGTCTTATTTACAACTACTCAGAGACCAATAATTTTAAAAGTAAACTGGCAGGTCTGTGGCAATCTTATCAGAACTGATTCGGCGCCAGGAGCAGGTTATAACATATTAGGGTGCGATTTTGCTCTTCAGCATTTTAATGGAAAAAACTCTTCCTGAAAATAGAGTTTGATGAAAGAAGTGGGTTTCCTCCCACTTAAAATTCATCCTTCAGTTATTTCAGCTGCATAGAAATACCCAAATTAAGAATTGTATGACACCAGAAGAAATAAAAATGTTCTTTATAGTTTACTAAAAAGTATATTAAGGGTAAAGAGAATAAATAAGGGTTATAAATTAGTAGAAGGTATCTTTGGAGAAGCTATTTATCAAAAGAATTTTATATCAAATATTCATTGAAGTAGATATACACAATACAGTATATACTCTAAAACTATTACGTTAAATGATTTTAAGCTTCCAAAGAGGCTACATAGTGCCTGAGAGCAGATGATTTGACTTCCTCTTCATGCCAATCACTTATAGTTCACTTAAATTGGAATTCAAATTGCTGATTATAATCCTATAGGGATCTACTCCTTATCACTTACTTAATGATGTTTACATTTTTAGACTAATTCTTTTCAGAATTTATTCTTTCTGTAATACTGACTCCTCTTCTTTGCAATCACATTACCTTGCATGGGGCTCATCAGTAGACTCTATTTCTTTAGTGTTTGTTTTGAGTACTAGAAGTTATCAAAGAAATATTCTAAAAGAAGCAGTAAAGAGAGGGAAGATCCTTTTGGCAACTCTTTTCCTCTTGCTGCAGAATTTAACACATTTTCTAAAGTTAGTTCAAGATAGCTAAAGGGTCTGACCCTCAGCCTCAGCAGCCACTGAGGGCACATCTTTTCTGGAAGCAGCAGCAGCGTGTGCAGCTCTTGTTCCCAAGTGCCTGTATCTGACTCTGAGCTGATTTCAGTTTTGCTGTTTCTAACAGCTGTTGTATACCTGCCTACCTATATCTGGTTGTGTAGTAAGCCAGGTCAAACAACTGATACAGCTAAGAGTAATGTGACAAATAAAAAAGCACTTTTTTCTTGTCTGACAACTGAGTTGGTTCCTCCGAAGGGATACAGACAAAGCAGGAATAAGATGGTAGGAGACGGAGAAGTAGAAATTGCTAAAGTCAACAACAGTATCAAATAAAATATACAATTAACCATCCTTTGGGGACTCCCCATACAACTTAGTAAATTTGATAATATATCTAGAGCTCATTATTTTCTGTGGCATTTCTTTTGTGTCTTCACATTAGTATCTCCTCTGATAAATGCACTGCCACAGCCATGCCCTATTGAGAAATTCATTACTGCAATTTTACAGATGAAAACAATAGAGGATAAATAACTTCCATGCCAAAGCTGCAAATACAGCACAAAGATCACTCTGAGAATACACAAGTGTTGTACAGTATGGCCAGTCTTCGCGGACGAAGATTTGGGAAAGGTCATTACCCTTTGAGCCTGCGCAGTGGATTTTTTTTAGGTGAGACACAGTTTGCGCTGAACTGAGCCCACCCTTTAATCCGAAAGTTAATCTGCTGGGGCCGAGCAAGCTTGGACAGTGGCAGTGAGGTCCTCAGGATTAGGTTTGTTTAGAGTGACCTTCTCTTAGATGGATGGCCTTACAGGGCTGACGAGCTCCATGTGCCCGTCAGCGATCTGTGTCCCCAGACCGGGATCCGAACCCAGGTCGCAGCAGTGAGAGTGCTGCATCCTAACCACTAGACCACCAGGGGTCACAAGTGTTGACTGCTCCTGCTAAAGGTCACATTGGCAGTTCAACAGACAACCTGACTGAAGGCAGGCTGATGAACATTTTTAGCTACTGCTGGTCCTCATTACTGTCCTTTCCCCAGCTTCATCCCTTCAGTTGTTCCAGGATACCTGTTCCTGTGGCCACACAATAAGCTGTACTCATGTATTGAGCCAAGTTGAAAACAACTGTAGAGTGTTTTGCTGGATTATTTTTTCATCCAAATCTGTTTAAGGAAAAATTTAAACTGGCATGGCTGCCAGAGGACATATTAGTCATCCACACCCATGCCACAGAGCACTGCGGAATAATCCACTGTATCATTCATAGGCACACAGGCTAAGAATGGTGATAGATCTCAGGCCTGAGACAAAAGAAAGGAAGTGGTAACACAATTGTGAGAGACTGCTGGGGCAAGGGGGATGGCTACAAGGACAAAATGAAACATGAAAAAATTACGAGAAGAAGAAAACTGAGGTTATTCTTTGTGTTTTTGCAGCCATGAAATCAAACAAGTTGATGTGGCGAGCTGACACACCAGTCATTGTTAGTTCTAATTGTTTTTAATAATTTTCAGGATTTTCTAACAATAAATACTTCCACAGAACATAGATGTAAGAAAAGGAAGTTTCTACAGTAGGGCAAATACCCACACCCAGGATTACAGTTTTCTGGAGTGATAGTTCTTGTGAAATCTTTCTCAGTACCCTCTCACAGTACACCAACATAAATAGCAGCACAGTCAGTGTCACTGAAGGCAAATTCACAAAACCCTCAGCATTGCTTTTTGATTCATGGATTTGTAAACAAATGGGCTGCTTAACATTTCACATTCACATAATCCAGAAAACACTGTACTTTTGTCTTTCATTGTTCAGTTTTCATTTTTACCTTGCAAATTAATTGGAATTTTGCATTTTCTTATGTATTTTGTCTCTAGAGATGGGTTTAAACATGAAATTTGCTTCCTTACACAGTAATAAAATCTGAAAAGAAAGCAAGATTATTTTAGATTTTTGTGGTTATTTCACTTGACAAAATTATTTTGAATCGATATAGCAACATTTAAGGATGGCACCTCAATTCCATGTAACACTTTGTGGTTCTCAATGCAGAGCTAGCCGTATGTGTCTTACTTCTTGTTTTTAGCTCAAATTCATGAAGTGTTTCCTAGAAGCAGGTTCCTGTATGTAAGTACAAAAACACAAAATCAGCCTGTAACAGGACTACTTAGCACCCACAGTATGAGAAACACCTAACACCTTAAAGGAGAACAAAAGCACTCAAAGGTGATCCTGTTAAAAGGCAGCAGCAGCTCAGTTCCCCTGGGGTAACAGCCTGAAGAATGGTTCCACCTGCCTAGACAAGATTAAGGCCTTGTATTAATTGGCTGAATTGGTGGTAGGTGTCCACTCATCTGCCCTACAGGGACTGAATATCAGGATTTACAGCTGGTGCAGAAAGCCAGTTCTCACTCATGAATGCTCCAACTGCTGTCATGAAGCTGGCAATTACAGATGAGCCACAAGAGGAATGCCCTTTCCAAGAGACTGAAAAAGATTTGTTTTATACAATGAGAATGAAAAAGATGAAAAAGATGGATATACTGAATGGGTTGCCTGCAGCATGGAAGAACATACAATCTGTTTAAAGGCTATGAGAACACAAAAGTCTCAAAACCAAATAAGATGAAAAAATTGGACTGCAATCCTTTCTGTGGGTCCATACAGATGCCTTTTACTTTTTCTCTAAAAATTACAGGTCCAATTAACTACTCCTTAATAGTTGCCATATCTTGTGGCAACAGAAAAGAGCCAGCTAAAGAATTATATTTGCAAAAGTCTTAGAAGAGATCTGACATCCAAGAGTACCATACTTAACAAAGAGCTCACACTGAAGTCTGAAGACTGTTCACACAGAGGAAGGAAATATAAATTCCTGATTTCATTGAAAGTGGAACTGGGAACAAATACAAATATACTGTTAGATTAAAAAGGCTCTTATCCATTAAGAAATTAATAAAAGAGGCAGCAGCTGATGTTGAATTTCCCATCTTCTACATCAGCTGCTGTTGTATTTATTATCTCTTTCAGGCCTAGCAATCCTTCTTGGACAATGTGGCCAAAATCAGCTGATATCCTTAAGGATGGGTAGGTACAGTCTCTACAATGCAGGTTAGAATTTTTGGTCAGTGTAATTATTTATTTTGTAGAAAAAAAAACAGATAAATGATTTTTACCGAAGTAAGGAGTCACGATTGAGTCAGCAGTGCCCTGGCAGCCAGGAGGGGCAGCCAGGAGGGGCAGCCAGGAGGGGCAGCCAGGAGGGCCAACCATGTCCGGGGGGGCATCAGGCCCAGCACTGTCAGCCGGTCAAGGGAGGGGATTGTCCCGCTCTGCTCTGCACTGGGGTGGCCTCACCTTGAATATTGTGTGCAGTTTTGGGCACCACAATATAAGAAAGTTATTAAGCTCTTAGAGAACGTCCAAAGGAGGACAACGAAGATGGTGCAGGGCCTTGAGGGGAAGCTGTATGAGGAGTGGCTGAGGGCACTTCATCTGTTCAGCCTGGAGGAGACTGAGGGGAGACCTCATTGCAGTCAGAACTTCCTTGTGAGGGGAAGAGGAGGGGCAGACACTGATCTCTTCTCTGTGGTGACCAGTGACAGGACCCAAGGGAACGGCCTGAAGTTGTGTCAGGGGAGGTTTAAGTTGGATATCAGGAAAAGGTTCTTTCTCCGGAGGGTGGCTGGGTACTGGAACAGGCTTTCCAGGGAAGTGGTCACAGCATGAAGCCTGACAGAGTTCAAGAAGCATTTGGACAATGCTTTCAGGCACACGGTGTGATGCTTGTGGATGGTCCTGTGCAGGGCCAGGAGTTGGACTCGATGATCCTCATGGGTCCTTCCAACTCAGGATATTCTATGATTCAATGAATCAGCAAAAAACTTAAATTCAGAAATCCATTCTGACTCTTCAGTCACTTTCTCTATATGACAGAAACATGTCACAACTGAGCTTCTAATACCGTAACAAGCAGAAACACCTAAAATATACTCTGTAGAGCAGAAGCACTTTATTCTATCATACTAAGACAAAATGCTACATCTATTTTACCATATAGCATTAACATTATTGCCACAAAAAAACTATCAAAATCATTTAATGTGTTTTTTATGATGACCATAATTAATTGTGATGATCTGTCCTGACTAAAGCAGCCAGCCCTTCCAGATTTCTCTCAGTGATCCCATTACTTGATTCAAACATGAGAGTGAAAATGGGAGAGATGCAGTAAATGAATTCACTAGAGCTATAATTCAGCCAGGGATCAGTTTAAATAAATATTATTAAGAATTTTGCTACAATTATGAGCTATTTTTACAATCTCGTACCATCTGCCAGAACTTCTCCTAAACCAGGTCAAATTTCTGAAAGTTCTTTATTTAATTCTAATATTTAAATGGTATTTGCATGACATTGTTATGAAAATGATGTGAGCATACACTGTTTATTTGCTTTACTCTATAGGAATTTCTTCTGGAAAAAAAAAAAAAAAGCAGCTCTTAATATGCCTAAAAATCCAGGTTACAAGATCTTTTGATGTTAGTAAACAAAATTCACATTTGGAAAAGACAAGCTGTCACAGTGAAACAGAAGTCCTCTGAATCACACACGGGTATTTAAACCACAGCATTGCTACAGAAATTCCAGATTAACAGTAAATCATACACGGTACAGCTGCTCTAACTCTTTGTATCATATGGGTAATAAAGGCACCCAAATCAATACTGGGCCTAAAGGTCTGCCTCCCATTTCCACAGATCACTGTGATAAGTACCTATAAATAATTTCATGTAGCTTTCCAGAACCCATGCTTCCCTGTGCACTTCAGAGGAAGACTTCAAGAATTAGCCCAAGTTAAAACTTTCTGAGCTGCATCTTGTCAGGAATCCTAAAGGCAGACACACCTCTCACTCACTGACACTTTAGGCTCCTCTCCGTCGAGCAGAAAATCATTATAATCCATTATCCTGCTACTTCAAGTCCACATTACAGTTGTTTCACAAACACTTCAAGCTGGCAGGAGCAGATGTCATTAATTGAAAGAAGCTGTCCTACCCCTCATAAGCCTGGCTCCAGAACCTCTCCCCACTTCTCTTCCTTACTTCTTTGTGCCAGCACAGCACTTCATGGTGTTACACAATGGATCAGATCAGTCACTCCTACTTTAATTCAGATTGGTTTCCAAATCCAATCTGTCATGGAGCTGAACAAATACTTCTGCCAGGACACAGATAAGGCACAATGGAGATGGGGAATAACAAGCAGGGGAACAGGGTAACACTGTTTGTTCAGCACCACTACCAAATTATACCAACTTAAAATCTACCATGAAACACTGGCCTGGAGTATCTTCTCCAGAGACGTTGTGGAACCTCCATCCTTAAGGATCATCTAAACTCAACTGGAAATGGCCCTGAGGAGTCTCATCGAATTTAATGCTGGTCCCAATCTGAGCAAGAATAGTTCCAGAGGTTCTTCCTCACCACACCTGTGATCCTAATTTGCCTGTCCTGCTCAGCCTGTGAGCCTGGTGCCTACCACCACAGTCTCCAACAGGGCAACAATAACTTCTTACAGGAAAGACTAACTTGTGAGAGGTAATTATGTCTCACTAACTGAATCCTCATTAGGTTTTGACTGCAGATGGTTTAAAAGTTATTTGTTAATAAGCTGGGTACTAAAAGAGGCCAAACATGAGCTGAACAGCATATGAATTCTTGGAGAATCCTTTGACTACAATTCAATTCAAAACCATTTTTTTTATTAACTTCTGCACAAGAGGGTATATTCATATCTAGTAGATGACTTCTACCAAATTTAGATAAGATGTTACGTCATCTATACGTTTCTGGTTTGAGTCCAGGTGCACAAGTCTAATAGGAAACTATCAGTGTTGATAGTCCCAAAATGTTGCAAAATTCTACTGAAAGCTCCTGTCTTACAATTATTGCAAGTTATTAAAAGAAATCAATCTCATTTTTTGAAAACGAAGAGTTTTTCTAGCAGATATATTAAATTAGCAAACAAACATGAACAAAAAGCCATGTTAATTTTAAGACTTGTTGTAAATGTTTATTTCAGTTACATAAATGATCAGTAGTTAGTCATAAGAAATAATATATTGCATGTGATGAAGAATAACCTATGACCCTAGTTACTATACCAACTTAGAAACCAGAAACCACAGCTTATTAGAGATAATACACACAACAAATCATTAAAACAACAGGGCTGGAGGCAATCAATCAGTAAAATATGCTTTCATGAAATAATCAGTCCTTCCGATTTTCTTTTCCGCCTCCTTCCCTCTGAGAAGCATTGTGAAATATGTTTTCAAACAGACATTCCCGTGCCCAGACTGTTCCCAAAAATGTTTCTCTGTCTGATAACCTTTTAGCTCTGATCTGTCCATAATTCCCCCAACATGCGCACTTTGAAATTAGATCAGTGGAGAGACTGAAACACTGCACGAAATTTGATGCTGCCTGCTATGGTAAATGCTGCCTTCACATGCGTTAGATACATACATCATTCCAGCCAATGTAGATTGCCATTACCTATATTTCTATATTAGTTTTCTAACTTTTAATTTTTTTAATTAATCTCTTATGCAATCCTTTCCTTCTTTATATTGAGTAATTTACAAATTAGACATACTTGTAATTTTAAACAGCCTCTACTTGTGGGCAGGGAAGGGGGAAAATAAAATCTTTCCAGCATCCTATTTCTCTGTCCCCTGTGCCCCTGGTTTGCCTTTACCCTACACTGCACCTGCCATCTACGGGCACATTACTGTAAGAGAGTTGGCACCAGAGAGTTAACTTCAGACCCTTTTAGGTAAGGGCCTGTACCTTGATTCATTGCCACACCTAGCCATTGGGAGGGGCAGGGACATGAAGATTCTTTAGGCCCACCCACACCAGGTGAGCCATGACAGTGATAGAAAAGCTTTCAGAGACGCTGTAATTTTTCAGACAAGTACACTAAAAATTGGGGATAAACTTCTGCAGGCATATCCATAGGTACATAAACTTTATAAACAGAAGTTCCCATAAAGTAAATACATTTTCTTTCTAATTCCCTTACCTTCCTCTTCTAAAAGCCATGATGAAGAGTGAGCTTACTAGAGCAACTTCCCTGACAAATTTCAAGTGCTTTTTTCTTTACCCCCTCCCCCCCCAAATTATATACATCTGAAGAAAGGGCCCTCCTAGAAAATATGTTAATCAATTTTAAATTCTGGCCCATGCCACATCATTACTTATACTCTCCCTAGCACTCCTTGCAAAAGCCAACTTTATATTTATCACCTTTATACTGTCTGAGCTTGGGACTAAGTAGTAGTGGCTCTTAAGGTGATGAGTATGACATGTTGATTTCAAGATCTGAGTTCTGAGGAACAATGCAAAGTGTAATCTTGTTAGCACATTGTTTTCTGCCCTATGGGGAACAGTTACCCAAGACTAGCAAGATAACTCATGAAGTATAAAACAATTAGTGAGTAATATGGGCTGTCTTGAGAAGAAAGATGTATCTTCAGAAATGCTACTTTACAAATGCTGTTTCTTCAGGTTTCTTCAGGTTTCTTCATTTGTTTCCTGGCAAAATGGTCCACTCCAATATTTCAGTAAAATGTGAGCATTCCTTTCTTTGAAGTCAGATGTGAGTCAGCTGTTTCTTAACTAAAGGTCTTGGTTGTGTCCCATGAAGATCATGTTCTAGACATAGGATAGAAGAAATAAAATTCTATTTCCTGAAAAATTATCTTTCCTCAGAGCAGGAGTTGGGATTTGAGGATTTGTTTTCTTCTAGGTCCCTTCTCTGTGCAAATATTCTGTCACTTTTTGAACCTGCATATTGTAGATTTTCTTTAATCAATGTATCAATTTATTACTTACTCAATTTTCCAACTTAAGGCTCCCTGATTTTACTCACTGAGTCCTTATCTTTAGAAATTCAGGTCCGTTCAGCACATTCCCTGAAACATGCTTTAAATCATGAATTTGCATGTGACATCTGTCACTGCACATAAACACTCTCAAAAGTATACAGGAACTGTCTAGTGCTATTGTACAAACATCTTAAACAGACAGTTTTGCTACTTTGAATCCCTACGCAGTATATTACACTGTCAACCATTTCACTTTCTTGCTGTAAATCAGTTCTGTTTCACCTTGAATTAGTGTGCCATCAATTTGATGGTAGATTAGAGCTGAAACTGAGTATTTACACTGTGTAGGAAAGACTTTTCAAAATGTTTCTTGGGACATGCTGACTATCTGCCCTTAGCAACTCTATTCTCAACGTTTTACTTAGCAAAAAAATAGACCATACAATTTATTATAACTATTGATAAAATCACAGCTATTTGAAGGTTATTGACTGGTACAAAGGAAAAAATGAAAGAAAAAGTATTCATTTGTTCTGCTCTTCTGGGCTTTTTCAAGTAACACGGACCCTGTGTATTCATCATTTTTTCTGCTAAACAGTAATATTAGTATCAATTCTCTTAGGAGAATGCTTAAAATCAACAATGAAAGACACAAAAATTAATAACTGGCAGATGGAGAGAAAGACAGGATGATAAAGTTGTGAATGCCTGCCCACACGAATATATTCTCTAATTTTTGTTTTCCCTTTTGACAAGATTTGACTATACATCTTTTTCATTACCTAGATTTCCATAGTTGTTTGTTTCAAATCACAATTGTGCTTACACTAACCACAACTCAATTAAAAAACTGAAGAGTGGATTATGACCCAGTTAGGTATCCAGAGACAGATTTTACAAATATGTTTTTTTGTACGTAATGGGTCTGATGGATTCCGAAGGGCTCAAAGCCAAGACATGGCAACATTTAAAACAAAAGGCATGTGATTTCAAACATTCTATGTATAAAGCACTTCATCCACTGAACATCACCTTTGCTTTATTCACGATTAAAAAGTTGAAGTTTCTAATCTTCTGTATCTAGATAACCATTGCCGAAACTCCATCTGCAATAGCCTCTGTCAGTCATGTTAACTTGCTTGGGCTAAAGAGGCACCATCACAAAGAAAGCACATTAAGAGGATGAAGCAACTCCCACAGGGTGTGAAAAGGCAGACTGCAAACTCAGGAAACTACTGGTAGCCACTACATAAGCATCTGAAAGTAGACTTTGCAAAATAGATATTGACTTAAATATATGCTGATAGCTTCCTGTTCAAAGTCTTAAAATAAAAATTCTCATTAGCTAGGTAAACAGGATCTATGGGATCAGTCAACTTTTTGCAGTTCACAAAAGCAGAAAAAGGGAAACAGCCACATCACTGATCTCATTCATGGGTTGGACTAATCATGACAGACAGATATCTCACTCTATGAACTTCAATTCTTTTCCTTTTTCTAAGAGGAAATGAACAAAATTGTCTTCCTCTCCTACCTTGTACTTCACCCTAAATTTGTTTCAAGCTGTCTCTGGTTTTTAATAAAAGACAACACACATATTTCTGGATTTGTTTTTCGGACCTAGTATTTCATTAGTTTATGTCCACAATGAAAATGAGACTTTTTATTTTTTTCCTTTTTATAAATTACAGGAAAAAAACCAAGACAATGAAACAGAAAAAAACCCTACAGAATTGAATTTGCTACTATGAATCGTAGCAGAGCAGCTCTTCAAAAAACATTTGACTGCATACACAGTCACATATTCACAGCTTCTTAGAACCGATTTAGTATTAACCTAATTTTCAATAGTTAATTTTCCCCACCCCAAACATACCATGTAGCCTTATTCTGATCTCTTCTACTTTCTACAAATCGTTACCTGGCTGCTGATTTTTGTAGCATAGATACTACAGCATAACTTCTAGCTAATTAACTTCTCTAGCTATTAATGTGACAGTCCTTTACTGGTTTTCCTCATCTGGGCTATAAACTTCCAGAGGCAGGATGTTGCCCCTCAGTGCATGTTTGTACAGCATCCAACATAAAAAGCCATAATCTCGGATGGACTCTTTGAGCCCAAACTGAAGACAAGCCACTTCACAACTGTATTTCAAAGATATTTGACATGAAAAAGACCATAGTGAGTAAACAGATACATAAATGCAAGGTGTTTTAGAATTTCACTTTGGGAGCATATTACACCTTCTAATTTGTGTTGCGCTAGTAGCATTTTCTAGGCAGAGCTTAAATCCAGTTTGATCTCCAAATATTTGAGACTCTGGGGATCTATCAATAATAAGCATTTCCTCACCTTTCTGGAATACACTTCTACACAGAGGATTAACAGAAGTACTCAAGGTATTATTTCTGTTTTAGGAGGCAGCATGACAGCAAAGAGGTATTATGAGAATCCATAACTTTCAAATTCATTCCCTGCATAAAAAGTCAAAATAAACCATGTACGTAGGCCTTCAGGATCTTACATATCTTTACTATTTTACCAAGCCTTTTGATGAAACATGATTATTCACAGAGGGCAAGAAATAATAGAAAGCATCATTCAGTAAGTCTATTTGTATTATGCAGTTATAGGCTGACCCACTATGAACTTCTCTATTGATTCTGAATCTTTAAATTTTACACCAATTTTGGCTTTAAAAAACATCTGTTTTTCTTTTGAAAGTATGAAAAAATTTCATACCAACATTTTTCAGATTTTTTTTGTGTTCTTGAATTGTAGAATCCAACACGAGTGAATTACTATAAATAAACATTCATTACATTGCAGTAATTGGCCTTTGGCCCACGCTCAGTGTCTTCCAGCAGTAAGGGAGAATTCACCAGATTACATCACTGCTCTGAGGACAGATCTTTCTTATAACAAGTAAAGTACCAGTGTTGCATTTGATGGTAAAAGGTTGCAAGCTACTATTACCCAAAAGGACAAACTTACTACTGGGAATGTTTTAGAAGTCATTAGTTCAGCACTCCAACTAGTTTAAGGTGTTCTTGCACCACTAGTGTTACTTTTCAGGACTGTCATGTTCTCTTAGCAGTGCTGCTGGACTGTGTCAAGACAGGTTTTTTAAAGCTGATTTTGAAGTCATATTGGAAAGATTTCATCCATTCACCCAAGAAGGTGGAAGCTGCATGGTGCTCTTACTTAGTATACAAATTATGGACAAGTAATAAGCAAGCAAAAAGCCTTACTACACTTCAACTTTCCATGTTCCATTTTCACACAGGTTTTAGTTGCACTTTCAAACCTTATGTTTACTGGAAAGTAGTAGAAAAATACTGTTATATATTTTTGTAAAAGAGCAGAGCTAGCTGCTTGTAGATCCAGTTGCTGAAATTAAATTAAAAATTAATATATTTTACTGACATGTATGATTTTTACTGCAGTAAGATACAGAACTTTTTCAAAGAGCAGCAGTATATTGGCATTATTAAGAAATTCCACTGTGTTACACAAACAGTGAATAAGTCCTCTGCCTAGAAACTTAGTCTCCTTCGAGTGTTAATGAATACAATGTTTATAAACACATGAAAGATAAATGGGAAACAGACATAAATAAGTTTAAACATCAGAGAAAAGCTATATGTAATGACAGCTCACTGGATGCGAAATATTAGGGCTTGTAACTTTTCTTCTTGATGCTTCTTGTAATGCATTATTGCTTCCATGGCTGCAAGCTTCCAGCACAGACTCTCTCAACAATACCTAAGAATAGACGTCTAAGCATCACAAGAGTTTCATTTCTTCTGTACTGTGTAAGCAGCTTTTGTCAAATTATGCTTTACATACATTAGAAACAATTGCTCCATAAAACAAAAAGTTATCAATACATAAAAAATTATGATCATATATGCACTGACATTACAATGAAACAGCTGTAATTGTCTGGAGGAATTGGTGACAATGCAATAACAACTGTGCACCATACTAGTGTATGTTTTATGATGCTGTATAATAAAAAGCAACCATAATCCCAAGAAAGCTCTACAGCTTACTGACACATCCCCATTTATTATTATCAGATGCTTTCCACAGTGACTCTTCTGCTTCTCCTTCAGTGCGTTTCCACTATTCAACAAACCTAAAACAGGGCTGTGTCTTTCAGTTTTTCTATCTGCACCCAAGACACACAAAGTAACTTGCCCCTATTATGCCAAGAACTTTAAGAGTTATGGGAAGCAGTGAGAGAAGGAGAAGGGGCTAGGGTGAGAATGGAAGGTATTAAATAACTATTTTATGCAGATATGATGCTTCTTAAAACCATTATTCTTGGCTTTGAAATACATCTGTTAGCCTGCAATAATTGGATGCTACAAGAAAGACAGTAATCGCAAAAATCACTTGGTTCCCTACAGAATAAAAGATATCCTTCTTTAAAGAGGAAACCAGAAGTTAAACTAGGACAACTTCGGTTTGGCAGACTACATTTAACTGACCAGCGCACTGTCAATCCACTCTTATGGTTCTTCCTGTGGTTGCCACTTCAACTGCATAGACTGCATTTTCAAGTGACACCCATGGAACGCTCTAGAGACATATGGTTACTAAAAGTGAAATCAGATTCTAACACAATCCTGCATCATTGACAGTCTCACATTGGACATTCTTCCCCATTAAGTTTGCAGGGGCCAGAACAGTTTCCACAAAAAGGATTTTAAAGTAAAAATAGAGGGAGCATTGTGACGTCCAGGACATAAAACAGGGCATGGAAATCCAGTTCCAGTTTTGACATTAAAAATTAATAGGAGAAGGTTGCAGTTGGGAAAAAAAAACAAACAAACACACAAAAGAAAAACCCTGACTCTAGAATCTCAATATATTTTGATTGCTGCCAAAAACCAGAGCAAAAGTTTGCATGTTTCAAACATTAGTTTAACTTCTATGCTCTTTAAATTAGCAAGGCATAATGTAAAACCATGCAAGAAACATATCTTCAGGAAAGAAATGGAAAAGAAAAGGTACAAGACTTATCCTTTCACCACCCTACTTATTTGATTGATTTATGAGCTTTGCACTTTAGACACGTACCACTCACTCTCAAAAGGTTTGTGAAAGTCAAGTTCCAAACAAGGCAGAATAAGTGAAGCAACAGAGAAACAGCCTGTTCTGTTGCTGAATGCTTAAATGCATCAATTTTTTACCTGAGATCATTTTTCTTAATTTGTTCAATGATTTCTAGGGACAACAGGTAGTTTAAGGCTGTATGTTATCAGATTCCTTAACTGGAAAAATTGTAATAATAAATTGGAGTGGAGGGGCTATAATTAATAATGCACTCAATTAAACAGGATTAATTGAAAATAGCTTTTGGTAGGCTAACAAAGATACGTACACAGGAGAATTTGGATTAAACCATTCTGCCAGTCCAATGGTCAGTCTTGTTCCACTGTTACCTGTGCTGCTTTTACTCCACCCTAATGCTATTCATATAATCATCTGTACACCTTTACTCTGGGTTAATTTTCTGTCAGTTTAGTGAGCTTAATTGCCAGTCCAGGAATCACTCTGATGCAATGGAAATGGCAAGCATATATTGCCTGGAGTGAGGCTGTACCTTTCATTGGCAACTATATTTTAGACCAGTTCTCACAGAACCTTTTTCATAAGCATCCTAGTCCTTCTAAAGCACAGCTTTAGACTTTCTGGTTCTTGTTATGTTATTTGAATCACTTATTCAATTGTCATACACTCTTCCACTGAATTTTCCAGTGGAGAAACTGGAAATCAGGAAAAATGAAAATAAGGAGGAAGAAATCTACCCTCTCTCTTTCCCTCTCCAGAAATATCAAAGATTGTGTACATATATTAAAAAAAAATAGTTCATTTTCCCCTTTTGGTGCCATGTTTTGATTTTAGCACTGTTAAACTCACTGATCCTTTTTTTTCAAATCAAACTCAATAAAAAAAGTGCATGCACATGATACTAATGCTGTAAAATTATGTAAATGCGGAAAAAATATATGCTCCTTAAGCTTCCAGAATAGTTTATGTCCCTCTGAACACATCCTGCTAATCTAATACCATGAGATATATTTAAAACATTAATCTCTTTGAAGGAAAACAACAAACAAATTTGAAGCTTAACACTTTATGCCAATACTAGACATTTCCAAGGCGTTAATGTTGTTAAAAAGCATTCCATTTCAGCACACTCAGATTGCAGAAATTAGGTACAAGAAATCTGGAGAGCCTTCTCTAGGAAAATAATCCTGACTGCCCTAATATCACAGTGGCAATTTTTTTTCCAGAGGAACTCAATTGCAGTTGGCTTATCATGGCAGAAACGTTGCCAATAGCTTTGACAGACAGGAACTGTGCAATGAGAAGGTCATAGGCTCCCTTGTCTGATTAGACAGAGAGTATTTTACCACAATTGGCTCTAGTCACTGACAGATTTTCATTCCCAAATACCTGTCATCACCGTCACTGATGCATTCAGGAAGAGCAAGACTACAGCCAAACAGCATAATGTGTTGATAGCAGCTGAGTCGACTGAGATAACTGAAGAACTTCAGGAACTTTTCCATTTCAATACTTTTGACAATGGAAAGAATTGAAGTTACAGTGGTGTAGTTATATGGCAGCATCTGGCACTGGCTGTTGGTGATATTTATGCAGGCACCTGTGAAATCAGAACAATATATTTAGAACAAAAGTATCACCATTTAATAATTGGTTTAAAGCATATACTGAATTGACTAGTCAGTACATATAATACAGAAGTAATGCCTGTATCTCACAATAAGATTACATTCCTTAATGCTATCATAATACTGTCAAAAAAGGGAAAAAAAAAAAAAAAGAAAAAGAAAAAACGAAACCACAGAAGCTTGGTAGCTTAGTTTGGAAAACCAAATAAGCACTTAGACATTTTCAGAATCCTCTAACTCTGTACAAAACTGGACTATAAATAACATAAAACCAATTTCTTTGTGACACAGGTTGAACACACCGTAAGAATAGCCCGGATACAATCAAATTCAGATGAAGTTAAGAATGAAATCATGCAGAAAAAAGTGAGGCTAATTGGGTTCTGAACTGCCCTGGTTTTAGTGTTTCTATAAAGTTTCTCTTTTTCCTACCATTCTACTTCACAGCTGGCTTTCCTGACAAATCACAGATTTGGTTACATATTTTTTCCCAAGGTGATGGTTTTACCTTCACACCCTATCAACATAAAACTATCTGATTTTACAGGTTGAACACCTACCCTGTCCTAAACCGTTTTCCCACTTTTGACATATGAAAGCAACCTTTCTCTGCTATTGCCCTGTCATGTGCAGCAGGCTCTCCTCTCAGCTATGCATGATCAGTAGGTAACTTAGTGAGTGGAGTCCTTAGAAGCAAGTTTCACAAGCCATACACCAAACTCAGAATTTTCATCACAAACAAACTATTAAATTACATTGTTTATGACAGCTTCCTACTCTGATGAAGGCCTTTCTAGGCCATCTAGTCAGGCTTCAGCAACATTTTATTCACACTCAGAGCATTCCCACATTCTGCAGGAAGTAGGGTCCCCAGCCCATTGACAACACTAGACTTTGCAATTAAGCACGCTGTAAACAAATCAAACTCATGCTAAATGACTATCCCAACTCTAGCCTTCTGAGGAGGGAAAACTTTTGAGGAGATTCAAGCCTTAGCACTTCTCATTATCTGAGCAATTTGGTAGCACCAAATCAGGTAGAGTCTTTCCATCATGAGACATTTTGGGACTGGCTTCTTCCAAGAATTGTGTGGGTCGTTTACACCTGACCCTCAACTTGATAAAAGCTATGGATGTAAAGCACACACGATGCAGATCTAAGGGTTAAGCCAGTGTCCCTTACTTGTCTTTCACACAGTATTCACTGTTCAAATTGCAAATTCTGGTATCTGTGGACTATTAAACCTCACATCAGAGAAGGAAACCAAAGCCTAATGAAGAAAAGAATTCATTGTTTTTTTCAAATTGCAATGTCTTTGAAAGGTTGGACAAAAAAAGTGGGTTTCAAATTTTATCTAGACTTGGTTAAAAATAATCCCTATTTTTTCTGTGCCTGACAAGTATATCCCTTTATCTTCTCCCTCTCCGGAAATTTCGAAAAAAAACTAGCTAATTGAATCTTGCTCCACTGAAATAACAGCAAGTCTATCCGCTCATTATAATCAAGCTGAAACTATATCCATAAGTCCCCATATTAAGATTTCCCTGACTCCCAGTACTGCCAACAAAAAATCTCTGTGCCAGCATACACCCATTTTCTGCTACAATCTCTTCTCACTCCCACAGTATAGCAACTAATGGATCTGTTCATCAGGGAATCACATTTTTTCATAGAATTCAGGGACAGATTCTCCATGCAGAAATCTAAGTTAATGCTTGGAGACTAGTAAAGAAGTGGTAAGCCTCCAAACTGGGAGAACTTTCAAAAGTGCAGAGTGCAGTTTTCAAAAGTGACTGTATGAGTTAGCAGCACATGTCAATGATTTTCAGTGCAATTCCTGCTCTGAAGTTGTAAAGTTACTCTTGAAAAATATCTCCAAGATGATCACCAAATCTGTTAGGTTGTAACACCAAAATCTGGTGATACTAAAATAGCTTTCCAGGGGAAAGGTGAAAAAGATGGAGGGAAGGGAAGGGAAGGAAATTCACTTCAGAATCAGAGTTCTCTTTTAAAAGATGCCATCTCTTTAATGACTACTCACCTTGTGACTTTTGTAGACTATCTTGACCTGCTATAAAAATGTAAAATCTCCCTCCCTTTTTTGCATTAAATTTTGTACTTGAACAAACTCATTGACATTTATTTGTACTGCAAATGCTTTTTTAATGTTTATTGTTTGGAAAAGCTTAATAAGAAAACACAGAAGTTCTGATTTAAAGATTAAAAATACTGAAGCTTTTACAGTAGGAATTCTTTAAACTACTAGTCTCCCCACAGTTATTTCTTGCCTAAATTCTTTTGCTGATGCTGGGACTTCATTTTAAGTAGCTATTGTGATAAGATGATAATATACCCAGGCAAAATTCTAGGTCTCCCCTACCCACAGAAATCAAATTATCCTAAACTGGGGAGAGGCGGGGAGGGGTGGGGGGATGGGGGGCATACAGTGCTTAAACAAGTGAAAATTCAACAAAATTATTCATAAAATCACCATGTGTCTCCTGAGACACAACTGCAGAATAGTCCCTGCCATGGCATGTGCCATGAAGCAGTGATATTCTGGCTGAGATCACATGCACAGACTGCTTTAGAGCTTTTAAAATTCACACAGTCCTGACAGACAAGGGCTACAGTTCCTTGGAGCTGATCTTTTTGCAGTACTCAGCACCTGGACAACAGAGCAATGAATTCAACATTCATGGACAAGAAGGAATTTTATGGCAATTATGTAATAATTTTTAAAACAAAGAGAGACTAAACTCAGGACCTGTCCTTGCAACAGAATGATCAGACAGGGTAGAGTGTAAATAGTCTCTCTCCATCTTTCTTGTAGGCTCCCTTCAGGTACTGTAAGGCTACAATTATGGAGAATATAAACTAGTTTTGGCAATACCTAGGGGGAGGTAAAAAGAGTAGTGAATGGGAATAACGACGTGAAAAAGCTGTTGATCAGAACATCATGGTTCCTAATTATATGGGTCATTTCTGACATTCATCTGAATTAAGAGTTTTCTGTTTATCACAAGCTATTGCCAAATGGACTGAACTAATAAAAGAACGGCTTCCTTCTACTACAACAATTGCAATGCAAGACTGCATTTTCATATTCAGTCCTGATGAAACTAATTTAAACAGCACATTTTCCCTTTCCCTCTCTCCTCTTCAGACTGTTCCCAGATTACACCACCTATTGACTGCACACAAGCACACTGAACTAGTAGACTGAGCTGACTGAAAATAACCACCCACATTTTTTTCCAAAAGACAATGTGTATGGCAGCCCCAAAGAAATGCAACCAGAACTGCACCTTAAGCTTAATCAATCTTTTTAGTTTTAAAACACTCAATCATACCTGTAATGACAAGGTCATGGTTCCTCACCCGGCAGTGATTGTCACTTCTGGATGTTTTTGAGTCCATGAAAGGAACTAGTTCTGTACATCAGACTGCCTGGAAAACCCACCCTTTTCTTTCTTCCCCTGCCCCACATTTTAATTTTTTGCTGGGCACAGAGTAAGGGAGAGAAAGAGGAAAAAATTAACTCTTTCACTTGGATCAGATCATTGGGTTGAACAGCTTTTTGGCAGCAAAAACTTTTGTTCCATGATAAGAGAAGGAGCAGTGCAGTGGCAGGAACCAGTGGGTAAGATCAGAGCTGTTCACAGCAGCTGAAGCAGTGCTTTTGCACATTGTCATTACTGTCAAGCACCAAAAAGCCCTTTGGAAGGACTAGGAATATTTGAATTGTGTCATCAGAGTAAATTCCTATCTGATGATAAATAAAACAACACCTTTACTCTAAAAATAGATTAATAAATTTGGTGCAACTCTGCATTCTGAATGCATGCGTATTCTAACTTGCACTGTAAAAGCAGATCTGGGATCTTTCCTTCTGGCATCAGCCATCTTAAATGTAATGCAGCTAAATGATGTCTTAGTTAAAGCTATTGTGAACTGGCCTACATCCTAGCTAGAGTCAATTTTATCAAGATTTTTGTAGAAGACATGCAAAACATGCACCTCTGTCTTAGATTATGAAAAGCGTAACACAGTATATGAGAAGAGTATGTGGTCTGAAAAGTATGTGGCCTGATTTTCATGTCCCATGCCAAGTTTGCTGATGTTTCAATTAGAAAATAACATTTTTATTCAGAGGAACTTTTACAGAATGGAAAATGGAACTGTGTTCAATTCACCACACACTTTATTACAGACCTTGACTTAGTACACCCTCAGCACTAATTGCGCAGTGACAGCCCATACATTCACTGGTAAAGCCTCTGTAAACCCAAGGAAAAATGACAACATTCACCTGGCTCTTTTCCAGCAAAAATTCTACCAACGTGGCATGAAATCTCATCTTTAATCCTAAAATGTATTGAAAATTTCTAAGAATCCCATTTAAAAAAATAAAATGAAAACAAACTCCTCCATTCTAATTTAGAAACATCTATAACTTGCCTGGGGCAGCAATTTGCAGACTTCTTGATAAGGGAATGACCATATCAAGCAAATCCATTTTTTCCAAATCCGAAGTTGCCATTTTCTCCTGGCCTTAAAATAATCTTGTGACTCTGCTTGATTCCACAATTTCATATGTGAGGATATGAACCTATATAATGCCTTTTTTACCTCCTCTGTCCTAATGCTATTGAATATCTGGATTGCCATGGACTTTTCCTCCTGATCAAAGGAGCACAGCATTTCATCTAGCATCTGGTCTTTTCAGTAAAACTTGTTTCCAGAACTCATTACTGTCTTCAAGATTTTTAATACCTCTTTTAATTTACTATGACATCTTGCTACCTTTTTCATTTCAAATAAAACAGAATATGGACAGATTTTCTTGGCCTCTCTCCAGCTATGAATTTCTCATGTATAGTTCACTTGGGACCAATCATCCAATACTGCATTTCAGATGTTTTCTCTGTAACTCAAGAAGAGCACCCCAATAAGTAATCCATCCAGGATTACTGGACATCTCAGGATCCGTCCAGCAAAGAAATCTACAAACTGTTTTCTCCTTAGTTCGAATATTGGGAGTTAAAATCAACTATTTCACAACTAAACCATAGTCTCTGCAATTTTATCACATGAATGCTAACTTGAAAACATGACTTCCACAATTCACATTGCTGCTGAGTGTGTATGCCAGTTGACTGTTCCCTTCTAAACACATTCTCAATTTCTTCCTGGCATTATTTCCACGCTCCTATTCATTCTCTTCCAGGACACATAATATGGAAAACATCAACAAATCCTTACAGAACAGCACACAGTCACATTACACTATTGAAGAAAATAAAAAGAATACATACACAATCTACAGGAAAAAACTAACATTTCTACAATTAGGAAGAGCACTAGTGGGGTGCTCTTTAACCCCTTGGAAAAGTACACTTAAATGCAGGATAACGGATCTTAAGAAATTTGCAAAACTAATTGTATGATAATAGATTAATAAAATCGAAGTATTAGCAATGCCATACTCATAAGCTTTAACACTACAAGAAAAGTAAGGCCTGAAGGAAAATATATTTTTAATTACAACACCTGATACAGATAGAATAAAGTATTATTAGCATTTCTGTCACAGGAAAATTCAGCCAGTATATTGTAATGTCTTATGAGTGTCTTCTGGACTTGATGGTTCCACCAACGGTTAAAATATATCACATTCCCCTCCAGACAAAAGCTTTCACTGTATCAATCACTGTTTTGTCTTTCATGGATGTAATTTATTGCTCATCATTAAAATAAAATTTAGAGATAATTTTTTCACTTTATTTCTCTGGGTTTTGCTTCCTCTTACACGATTTAGGGTAAAACTTGCCTGTTTGTCTCAGCTTTCTCAGTATCAGGTGCAGCGTGGCAATGGGAGTTTGCAGGCTGGGGCTGGGGCTGCCCCATGACAGACACGGACAGTTCCAGCCAGCACCAACAGATGACTGCAGGGCACAACTGAGGCCTTCAGCCATGATGGCAGGACTTCTGGGAAAGTATGTTTAACAAAGAGCAAAATCCTGCACAGGAGAGTGAGTGAGAAAATGTAAGTGTGCGCAATAATTCTGTGAACACCGAGGTGAGAGAAGGAGGGGAGAAGGTGCTTCAGACACGAGAACAGAGATTCCCGTGCAGCCCATGGAAGGGACCTGGGATGGAGCAGGTATCCACTCTGCAGCCTGTGGGGAGCTCCACGAAAGAGCAGGTGGCTATGTCCTGAGGGAACTGCATCCTGTGAAGGACACATGCTGTAGCAGGCTTATCCTGATGGGCTGCACCCCTCAAGAGGCCGCATACAGAATCTGTTCTGAAAGGATTGCAGCCCTTGCAGAGATCCAGCACTGAAGCAGAGGAAATCGTGACGAGGAAGAAGCAGCAGAGTGGAACTATTATGGACTGACCACAACCCCATCCCCCATCCCCCTGTGCTGCTCACGTCAGGGAGGAGGTACAGGAGTCGGGAATGAAGGAATGAAATTGAGGCTGGGAAAGAAGGGTGTGGGGAGGTGTTTTAGTTCTTCTATTTGTTTCTCACCATCCAACTCTGGTTTTAGCTGTCAATATATTCAATTATTTTCCCCAAGTCTGTTTTGCACCTGATAGCAATTGGTAAATGATCTCTCTGCCTTTCACTCAAAATAAGAGATTTTTCATCTTGCTCTCTGCACTGTCCTGTTGAGGGGAGGGAGTGAGAGAACAGAGCAGCTGGGTGTATATCTGGCAGCCCGCAAAAGGCAATCCACTATAGTCTAATAAAAATTTTCTTTTCAAATTCAATTAACATGAAAGTATAATTGAAAACATTAAAACAATTCTATGAAGTTAGTTTTGACTCATGCATTGCTGTACTTCTCTTTAAATATTTTATTTAGCTAGCCCAGATCCCACTTAGCCATGTCAGATTTGGATAATTTTTACGTGCTTCTCACTGTGTGAAGGTGACCACATCAGGGAAGATAAACTCCATGCCAACCAAACAGAACTTAAATAGAGACACTGGACTCAGAGTCATGTGGAAAAAATTCAGAGATGTTGGGAGAGGAAGTCCAAGAGAAGGGGAAATTGTAGGTCATCTTTCTGTATGGAAGGCTAGACAGAAGCAAGAAAAAGACAAGGACACATCAAAGATGCAGTAACAGATTTAGATCATTTGGATAATTCCCACTATGGGAAAAAATTCTGAGAAGTCTCTGTGTCAGGTTATATGGACTACGTAAGTTTATAAACTGGAGAAAGACATAGCATGGACAGAAAAACAAAATCAAGCTGTGGAAGGAAACAGCTTTAAAAAAAATCTAAATACTTCAATTCTTTTCAAGCCTGATCAACATCTCTGTATCATTTGTACTATTTCCCTCAGTCTAAATTCTCAATTCTTCTAAAAAGTGCTCTGTTGGCTATTTTGCAGCTGTTTGTGTCAGGACACATTTTGAATCACAGTCTGAAATCAATAAAGAAACTTCACAGAGACTCTGGGCATTCAACTCAAAATGTATCAGTCAAACTAAGTCAGAGTTTTCTTCCTACTTTCAGGTTGGATAGTGTTCACTGGGCTTTGTTTTTAAACCAGAAAGTTAAGGATCTTTTTTTTTAATTTCTTTTTCTGCTTTCCCTTAATATTTCCCCTTCAGAACTACTGAAAATGCCTATCTTTCAGGCATCTGTCCTAAATTTGCTATTGTAAATAGTGAGACAAAGAATGCATTTCATTTCTTCAACAATTTCAAGCTCTTCAGTGTCTGAATGATTCTTGCCATCTATTGGAGACCCCTACTGTCTCCTTCCCAGAGTATCTCTTATTCTGGATGCAGTGGAAATTACTCTTCATAAGATATAACTTCCCATGTCATTACATTTCCTTTCATATTCCATCTTTATCTTCTCTTCAGTTTCTGTATTACAATGTCAGCTTCTTGCTGTAATTTCAACAATCTTGTATTGTCAATGCACCTCTTATTTTCACATACAGTTTGTATATTCCTATTTATATACTTTCTCCCCTACCCAAGACATAACAATCATTACTTCTAATGAATACATACTACCTTTCAATCATGACTGCAATTTACCCTTCAACACAACTCACCTTGCTCGTGTTTCTTTGCTATTTTCTGCTACTTGGATTTCATCCAACTTTTCTTCACTTAAAGGCTTATGGTTTAGGTAAGATTTTTAAAACTCATTTACACAAGAATTTTAAAAATATTTATGAGGGCATAAGCTATTTAGATACAAACCATTTGAGCCTATTTTAAAATTTATAGTAACTGGAGGCTTTTTTTGCATTATTACCTTAGTTCTGAAAAACCATTATAGTTTTACGTCACGTGGTTCTATTTTTTCCCTCATGGAATGCTGAAACACTTAGGTCACAGACACTGCCGATGTCCTTTTATCTAAATAACAAATTGAACACTTGTTTTAATCAGAGTACCTAGTCACGCTTCCAAAATTAAATCTATCTAAATGAGAGGATTACATTTGTTTTATAAGCAGCTCAAAATTATAGATGTTAATGAAAGCATTACGAATAAAAAGAGTGTTCTTAACTTTATTTTCCTGCATATTTTGAATCACTAAACTGAATATTTGAGACAGACATATCAAGATTTAACATCTTTCATTGGCTATCCAAAATGAGACATCCAGTTCTAAAAGGCACTGAACATTCACAATGCACAAAGTAAACTGAAGCATCATGTAATTAGAGGTGAACTATTCTAATAAGCATTAGTTGGATGCCTCAAATCAGAGGTCACAAGTTTGGGAAAAGTTGCAGAGCATCTCTGTCAGACCATGGGTGATTAAGGGAATTCTTAAGTTTAGTGCTGTTCTCAAGATCCTGATAGAAGAAACTGCTTAAAACTCTTCATATCCTTGGATGTGGGGATAAAAGGTAGCCATAGACTACATAGACAATTTTTTCAGAACTACTGAGTACCGGCAGACCCTTTTCAAATCAAAAGGGGAGATAGGTGCCAACTGCTTTTTCTAAAAGCAATGACTTTTGCTTATTTGGAATTTCAGTCTTGAAGCTAGACACCTTCTCTACTGAGAGCATCTTTCAAGCATGAGCTGAAGTGCTTTCTGAATAGAGATGAGTTGAGCATATGCTCAAGTGTTGTTCTCAATAGTTGACTTCCCTTTTTAAATGTGCCACTCTCTTGACTTCTGTAGTTCCTTGAGATTTAATGTGAGCCAAGACACATTGTCACCATAATACTGGAAAAATAAAAAGCTTGCTAAAGAGACATTTGTAAATGAAGTAGGTTCCAAATTACTCGTGAACAGGGAAGTGCAGCGAAAGACATCGAAGTAACACGTTGAACGAAGAAAAGCTCAACACTGTCTACTCATTTCTGGTTCCTGCCAGGATTCTCTTCAATTGCACATATTCCTTCTGTACCTATTGAGGTGTATTTGCATAAAATCAAAACATCACACTTTCACTCAAGCTGACACCTAAAAAGGAACATAATGTACATAATACATCATCTGCCTTTGATTAGGTCAAAACTTCTGCTAGAAAAACAGACACAATTCACTTCCGCAACTGTATTTTGTGATATCTAGATAGGAGTAATTTTAATAATTATTCCATGCACAAAAAAGAAGTTGTAGTTAATAAGAAGGTTATAAAATGCAAATCTCATGGTTCAAAAGTTTTTATTTCTTAAGGTTTCTTCACTGATGTACACCAGGCAACATTTTCCATTGTCTTACAACTAAAACACAGGTGCTCTTACACAACTAAAGCATTCCTTTATGATATTTTCACTTTCTAAAAAAAACCCAGCGCAAAATCTGTAGTTTCAAGATTAAAATTAATCTCTACTTTTTAAAGATGGAAATTTACTAGGGAGTAAATTATTCTACAACTATGTTTTCCTAACCTGATGCCAGCTACTGCCACACAGCCTATTTGCCAAAAGAAGTCGCAAGATCAGCATTCGCTTTGTTGCTAACTCCCTCTTATATCTGCTCTCTGTTAAAAAAAAAACTCAGTAAAACTATAAGGGGCTGCTTTATCACAGTCAAATTTTGTAACATCCACATAGAAACTGAGTCATTGATGACAGAATCATCACTTCCTTGACACCTCTTCTTTCCTTTGCAACCAACAAACTATCTAATTGTACCATGGAAATAGAGAGCTCATACCTAAAAGTATCCACTAAGCACTCAGGAAGCGAAGGAAAAGACAAAGGGAATACTTAATTTCACATTGTGTTGTAAAAGCACAATATTGCAATCAACTATCAACAGCAAGGTCCTTATTTCTAATAGCCTCTCTTGACAAGATTAAAATATCCTTGAGGAGCTAACAAGTATTTCTGTCTCAAGAGCACTACTACAGCCAATAAATTTTTGGTAAATACTGTATCTGTACACAATACAAAGAAAAAGTGTGCATGAACAGCAATACCTCCATTACCAAAATGTAAAAATGATGAAGGGATAGAAAAAATGTAAAAAGAAGCTCCTCTTTGACGTGTAAAAAATAAACATTTCTCTTTTGCTAGAACGGAGATCCTCTATAGTATACTGCAAAAGGGAAACATGAATTAAAAAGTACTTAAGTAAAAGCACTGATAGCTTTTATTTTAGGTGATAAGGGGCATAAATGATCCTGCAGATTTTGGGAAATCTGGTTTATCAGAAGCAATTTACATATGAAATATAATGTCTTGATCCCTAAAGAAAGGCTTAACAGGAGTGCATTTATTCAGCTTTAATACAGCACAGACATACTCTCAAGAGAAGCAGTATTAAGTTTGTTCCATTTACATGTGGGTAGACATTTGACAAACTCATTTCTCCTGAGGGCTCACATTCAGGTTTCAGTAACAGTAATGGCAGCTTAAAGATACAAGCAAGGTACTGTCGAGTAAGTTTCTAACAGAAGGTCATGACTTTTCTTAGGTCAATTGACACAGGCAGAAAAACATTTCACAAGACAGCAACTGAAGCAATGGTGCAATACTGCTTCCTCTCCACCATGTGTGCTTGCCATTCTCTTTGAAACAACTTTTGTGCCAAACCACCCAGGGAGGTTAACTCAGCCAGTGTTAGAGCCAAGTCAGCTCATTGAGCAGACAACTAATACCTGGGGAGATGTAGGGAAGATGGAAACAAGCTTTTGAACAGCAAATCCCATCTGTGGATCTGAAATAGAAGTCAGACACCAGGACTAGCTGAAAACAATTTCTCTGCATTTAATTTCTTTCAGCTAATGAATTATACAATTTGAAAGAAATGAGTCACTGTCAACTCGCCCTTGTGCTCCACAGGTACCAAAGGCAGAGGTGATAAGGCTACTAACCACCTGCAGTAGAGAGAAAAAAAATTCATTATCTCCCAGGTCACAGAGAGGGGATTAGCCATGAGGGGAATACAACTCATATTTTAGATCAGAGTTGAAGTGTTATCTAATTATTTTTTTAAGGAAATCTGCACCAGCTGCTACAGAGTAGAACACCACACCCTGTCTGCCCCAGACAATTCTTGCTCAGAGCATGTCATAAATTCTAACTCAGTTATTCTCCTGACCAAAGAACATTGCAAAAGGCTGGACGTTTCGCCAAGTCACCTCATTTTTTGGAGCCCCACTTCTTTCAGCAAGTTGCTTCCAGACACTGCTCTTCTTGGCTGAAGCACATACTTCTTTAATCCCTTGGGCAGGCATAGCTGAGAGCAGGTAAGCTGAAGAGCCAGAGCTGAGGCTGAACGCCTACCCACCATGAGGTGCAAGCTGGCCTGTGTTCTAGATCTGGTGTTTTGATTAGTCATTTCCTAACTACAGGATTCTTTAGTGAAATTGGAGACATATTTCTAAGAATCTACCATTAAATAAATTACATATATTGAAATTAATTTCAGGATTAGATCTATCCTTAAAAGCTGCTTTCCATGGCATACTAAGTTTTTGCTATTGTTTTGAAACATGTGCATGACTTTAGCACTCTTGATAGGCTTTGTAAAAAAAAAAAAGGGATTAAAAAATGGTAGATTTCACTGGACTCAGGCAGGTATCCAGATGTTTCTGGTTGATTGTTTCTGTGGGTTTTTCTAACAAATGTGTTTTCAATAAGTGAAAATAAATGCTAGCTTGATTGACAACATTTAATTATGTACCAGTACTGTTATGTTCAAAACAAAAAAACCAAAACACAGTCCTTTGTAAAAGACTTGAAATAGTTTAGGTTACGAATAGATCAGCATAGAAATAGGCTGTGCCTGAACCATCCCAGTTGTCTCTGGTTAATTACCTTTCTAGAATAGCCACGTTACTCTTCTGATCTATTTAGTAAGAAATTAGGCTCCTTTTTTCCAAGTGTATCTCACAGTGGTAACTATACCCACCTCAGTTTCAGACAAAACTAATACAGCAAACCCCTCCCTGTGAAATCGATTTGGAAACTATGAGGAGAACACAGCATCACACTACAAAGCGCAACACTGCAAGTACACACAACCTATGCTTTGCAACCTGAAGCTTTCTGCTTGGCAGTCTGCAGGGGAAGCTTAAGATCTGAGTGTTGGTCTTCAAAGCCCTGGCTAACTAAGGACTGATCGGTCTAACAAATTGATTATTTCCCCGGTGGAAAATACACACAACTATATTTTTCAGAGGTATGTAGGTACTTGTTTCATTACAGCATAGCCATTGTCTGTAAAGGAGCATTTGCATTAGCCAGAAATACTGCAGCTTAGATCTTCTGAATTTGATAGCATATTTGGCAAAATATACGTGGCAGGACATGAGATACAACTTTCTTGTCGATTTCTTCATTCAACTGCTACTGACTCTCCTCTTTACATCGCTGGAATTTTCTTTTGAGCACTGCATTTTTAAAATATTCAGTGATGGCCTAATTCTTTTTCTACCACTAGAATCCAAATACTTCTGTTCACAGACAAGCCTAGCTGGCTACATTAATGAATTATTCTTTAGAGTTCCAGTTGCACTATTTGTTCTGTGAACAAGGAAGAATTCGGACAAACTTTAACAGCCTGTGCAGTTCGAGGTAAAAATGACCCTGTTTTTTAACGTGTAAAAGGAAAGAGTTTAAGAGTTTAACATGATTAACTTTCTTACAACTGTGCGTCAGTTCAGGTCGCATTAAAGTCTTATGAACATTATGCCTTCAAGTTGCATGTGCAAACTGAGATTTTTAAATCCTTGTACCTCAACTGCTCTTCGCAGAATGGTAAGTCTATTTATTTCTTTCACATAAATCCACTAATAAATATTGATACCTTCCTTCAATTCTCTCATAGCTCATTGTTTAACTGCCTGTGTCAGTTAGAGAGAAACTACAAATTTTCCCATGAAAATTAGGATTAAATTACATCAAATACCAATAAAAAAGTTGTAATGTTAAACTTTTTACAACCATGCAAAATGTTCACGTTCTACTCCCAATTTTTTTATACTTTAGAATCATAGAAGTATTGGTAGAAAGAGTCCTTTGGAGGTTTCTAGCCAACTTGCTGCTCCAAGTGACATTGCCACCAGCATATTATCATCCATGACTTTGAGTCTTGGAAACACCTAAGGATAAGGATCCCACAGCCCCTACAGGCAACAGGTTCTACACTAGCAAACTGGTGAAAAAGATTTTCCTAATTTCTAGTATGAATTTCTGCTATTTTATTTCATTGAAGAGTATAATTTTTTTAATTATCAATCATAATAAAGGTGAGAAAGACAGATTTTGTGTATGGATTAGTAGCTAAATTAATCTTTAACTGTATTTGGATATTTATCACTTTCTCAAATTCCCATTCCCATAACAATTTCAAGCCATGGTATTAATTATGTTGTTTTTGAATTTCACATGATTGCAAAAGAAGATAGTGACTGTAAATCACTTTCTGTTGTATCAATGCTTTGACCTTCCAATATTTGGACAAGAGTTTAGAACTTACTGGTTTTATTAATGATGGTTCTGTACCCACAGCTGGCTGCACTCTATCTATTATATTCCATAACAGACCATGCAGAAGCTTAAAACAGATCAGCTTTAATCAACTATAAAGTCACATGCTGCTACCAGGTGTAAGGTATACCTTTGGAAACTAAGTGATCAGTCACAGTATAGAACAAAACATGTATTAACATCATCTTTTCGTTGAAATGACCACACAATTACTTTTTTAAATAGTTACAGACAAGCTGATGGGTCTGAAACAAAAGTCAGTGGCTGCAATTCTCAAACAATTATCTTATGATATGCCTTGTTTCATCCTTCCCATTCCTGAAAGTTTCACTCCAGGTGAAGCATTTGACATCTTGTTTAGCCTCTTGGTCAGTCCATGGTTCAATATGACAACAAACATCTGCTTAAGATGCAAGCAACAAAGTGTAAAACCCCATAACAGATGTATAAAAGGCATAAAGCTGAAAGTCTTCCATTTTTTAAAGTTTTAAAAGTACATACATCCATACCATTATGGTAATGAAAAATGGCTCTATACTCTATATAGTGAATAATGGTTTTTAGGTATCTTTTGGATTTCAGCTAATACATCTTGTATGTCAGAAACCTAATGGTTTTCTTGTCAAGCTATGTCCATGCTTCATAAGAAAGAACAATGGAAAAACAGGCAAACTGATGAAAACCAGGTTCTGACTATTGAATTTAGTGAAAATTCACCATGTGTTTCTCTTCTAAGTCATTAATTTTTCCATGTTAAATACAATTATAATTTTAAATTTCTGCTAGAGAGGAAAAGTGATTATTTTGACTAGTGAAAAAAATGTATTTTTAAATGAGGACTGTATTGCCAGAATTTTAGAGCAGCTTTTTCACTTTCTTTAATTTTAACAGAAAATGTAGGTATAAGTGAGATAAAGAAACAGAAGCTATTGCTGGAAAATACTCTCAAGCATGAACTCAAGCACCAACAAAATTAATAGTTACCATATCAGTCTACTTATGCTTGCATTTGCATGAAAAAAATACAGTTGAGTGGCTAAACTTCTGGTCTGACACTTAGGTCTGTTCATGCTCTTGTATGCCATTCTGAAAAACCATTTTCCCTTCCAGAGAAAATCATGTTTTAACAACATTTTAATTTTTTTTTTGAGGACAAGAATACCCCTAAAAATCTACCATGGGTCTGTTGTTACTATTGCTCCTATATAACTGGGCCTATTACAACTTGTATGAGTAATTATACGTAAATTGAGCTAAAAGACAAAGTGATTTATCAGATCACTGCTGGAAATACTGGGGATTAGAAGGCCACAAACCTATGGACTGACTTTGGATGCAGTTACTGGATACCTTAGCTTCAGTAGATAAAAATGTCTTTAGTATGAGCAGTACAAGGCAGGGAGAGAGAGGAATGGAATTTCTTTTTGCTGTGTCACTTGTGACATATCATGTCCAGCTATCCCCACAGTGGTTTTCATATCGTTCTTTCCTACCAAACAGAAAGCTGGGCCAGATTAGTTCTTTGTAGATTCTAGTAGTGGCAGAAAACCAAACAGAAAGCAAGAAATGCTGGGTAAAGATGTTTATTTCATGTATGAATTGAACATAGTTAAATGACAATACAGAGGATTAGGATAACCTTTAGACTGAGCAGGGGACTGCAAATAAATTACGCTGCCCAGTTTAAACGTGTGCTTGAAACATGAAAAGACCCAAGGTTCCTCTGCATAATATTTGTTATTTAGGAAAAAAGTAACAGATGCAAGCAAGGAAACATAAACGCCTAACAAGCCCTCTGATACACTGCCTCGCTTTTGCGAAGACACTTTTCCATTTCATTCTTCCAACAAACCGTTTAGAGCTCTGGGAGGGGTTTCACCCTCCTGACACTTGTGCAAGTGCAGGGAGGAGCTGAGCAGGAACCCACCCATGTTCATTTGGCATGCGCGCCTTTTCCTAACTCTGTCAAGCACATTCAAAATAACCCATAGATGAAAAAAGCCATAGATGGAAAAAAACTTGTCCCTTCTTTCCGTCCACCTTGCTGTTTACTCCATTCTTTTCCTAATGAAATGTCTAAGAGGTGTAGTGCTCTCCCTGGAGTCCCCAGAACACCCTGGAGTTGTGCAGCCGGGCTGCTCCTCAGACGAAAGCCTCTGCAGGCCACCTCTTCTGCGACCAGTGCCACCGCCCACTAACACACGGGGGTGCCTGCCCGTCCTTCTCCGCAGCCGCCCATTCCCGGCCTCTCCCAGCAGGTGAGGCCGGTGCCCGCGTTCCCCCCGGAGCGCCCTCTGCCCCGCTCCCGGGGCCGCTGCCGGGGCCGCTCCCGGTCGCGCTCCGGCCCCGCGGGGCTCGGGACCCGCGGCAGCGGCGCCCTCTCGTGGCGGCGGCGGCGGAGCGGCGGGAGAAGCGGCACAAAAGAATAAAGGGATGTTAAATGTACATAGGCACGTGTACACTAGTGAGCGTAGGAAACAAAATCAGATATTAATTCCTCCTGTCCCAGTGCATATTCCTAGATGCTTTTCTAGCAAGAATGTCAACTCTTGCTCGCTCTTCTCCTTCCTGTCCCCTCAAATTAGCAGTATTACAGAACAGGGGGTCTGCTTCATTTGAATGCAGTCTCTCACTTTAGTGCCTAACTGCAGTCTGCTTTCGTTTCAAAGAGAAAGAAGTGTCAATGAAGTTGTGCTAATACTTATCATGGAAAAACATCCTTTATTCTTTACGATAATTACTATTTAATGTGGGGGTTTTTCTGCTAAGCATTGACTGACAGATGAACAGAATATACTGCATATACTTCTAAATTGCAAGAATAAACACTACTATACCTACTGATTCACCTAAGACTCCCTTTCTGATGTTTTTGCTATCAGAAAACTCTCCAATGAACCATTCTCATGACCTAGGACCATGGCCCATGCCTTCAGAAAACATTTAAACATGAACTCACACAAAATCAAATGCCTCAACAGAAAAAACATATTTCTTCACTTGCTTTCCAACAGAGAGGTAACACAGGATACACTTAACTCAGAAGCTGGTCTTTGATAGAGGCCAGCATTATATTTCCAAGAAAAATTCTAATAATATTGGGCAAATATAAGGAACAAACATCTAGGAGGATAACGACAACTTCTGGCAATGTAAAATCTTGAGCCTTCACAAGTCAGAGGTTGCCACTGGACTATTGTGTCTAAAAGCACCAGTAGACCAACCAGTCATGAGGTTCTCCAAGTATTTTCATACTTTCAGATTTTCTCATCATCCTGTGGCAAAGAGTTCCATGCTGTTTCCTTTTTCTGTTTTTAACTTACTGTCTGATAGGAAAAAAAAAAAGGGCATCTCCTGGTATAATGAAAAACAGTGAGTAACCGTTCTGTTTCACCAAGACACACTCAAAATGGTATGAATGTCTACCACAGTCACTTACTCCTAAGCCAGCTGTTTTCCAGAAGGAAAACAGTGTCTTCCTCCTATGTAGTGCCTCCCCACATCTAAGTCATTCCATGTCTCTACTGGTCTACTTGGCTGCTATTTGCCTTTTTTGATTCTACTATTATCTTTCTGAAGTTTTACAGTGATGTAGTGAGATTTTCTGTTTTGTCCTTTGTAGACTTCATGACAATGCCTAACACCATTTGCCTTCTTGACAGTCGTGGAGCCAGAATGCTGACTGCAGCAAACCATCAGGCCCCTTTTCTGGTGGCAACACTAGCTGAGAGTCCAACAATGTATTCAATAGAGCTAGCGTTGTTCCCCACTCTCCAGCATTGTTTGCATCTATCAGCACAAAGTCATCGGCACATTTTATCAGTCACTGTCTCCCTATGAGACCTTTATGTGATTCCCAACTATTCATTTTAGACAGACAAATCTGTATTAGCAGAAATGTTACTTCACTATTCACTGTTTTGCCTGATCAGAAAACACTGTCTGTAAGACTCCATCAGTAGCCCTCTTCACTCTGGAGCCTAACCACTGATTCTTAATTTTCCTCCTGTCTCTTAATGAAAATGTAGTGTGTGAGAAGAGTGTCTTTAAGACTTCTCAGTGATGACTGTTGTTAACAGCATTTTGAAAAGATAAGTATGTTGTATTAACCAGCATTTTCACTGACTCCTTTCTAATAAATGTGTGAGGCATTGCTTTCCCTGGAAAAATGAAAATAAACTTCTTCATCTCTTCCTTTTTGTATCATTCATTCCTATTTACCCACTAACCTATTCTTTACTAGAATTTCTGCCAAAGAACTTCCTTCTGCTTCAAGGACTTTTTAAATAATTGATGTCATATGTGCTAAATTTCATTCCTCTCCAGTTAGTAACTCAGCAATGTCTTACTTGTGTTATTTTGAAGTCTTGACTGAATACCATATGGTCACAATGCTGATAATTTCTCTAATTAATGTCTTTTACTGAAGCTGTGGTTCACCAGTAAAGAAAATCCAGTGCTAGGGATACTAGTGTCTGACCAAAAACATAACAGCCACAGGAATGTCAGTCCAAATGTGTTCAGAGAATTTTGTCTAGTTGGCTTTGCACTGGCAGTCTCTGTTCATTTGTCTTTCGACATCCTGTATAAAATCACCATAAAGTCCAAGTTATTCATGCTTACTAAATCAACAGAAATGCATTCACCTCCCCACATTTGAACCAGATGAAATTTGTACTGATGGATGAATTGCTAGTGTGCATTCATGAAAGAACATCAGCCTCACACTTCATTTAGAGGTTAATTTCCTTATGAGATATACTTAGAAAGCTCAAATCTCTGTTTTACATGGGTTCAAAAGTGATTACATTCAGTTCATGGGAGAATGCTTATCGGGACTCACTGCAGATCACTGGAATCTGCTGCCATGTAATGCTGAAGTGTCTCAGTATGCTAGACCTGGTTTATTCTTCTTCAGGCATGTGCCAATGTTCACAGTTGGATTCAGACACTAAGCAAGAGAGACTTAATTTGATCTACTACTACCATTCCTATGTGGTCTTTAAGGTTTACTTGTCCCAAAAAAATCATTTTTACTCCAACAGACTATTCCAGTTTTGCTATGAGATGAGGTTTATACCTCATCTCCCAATTATACCTCATCTCCCTCCACATTAGAATACATAAGAACTTCCTATAGACATTAGACCACCTTCTCTGTTACTTTACGGTTCTCTCCAAGAAGCAAAGCTTAGTGAGAAAAGAGAGATCAAAGAGACCAAAGATGAATATAAGGAGTTAATTTACAAAGGCCAGAACAAGAAAGGTAGTGAGGGGTACTGTGTGCTAGTCAAAATCCCCTGCTTTTTAGTCCCCTATGCCTTGGACAGCCATGGTAACACATAATTACTCTAAGATCAAATTCTTCTGGATCCCTAATATACATATTTCTATGTATGTGTGCATGTATATATATGTATATATATATATATACACAAACATATTTTTATGTATGTACACACAAAATTAAGCTAAGGTCCACATGAATACAGATAAGCAAAACAGTTGTAGGTGGAATCAAAGACTGAGAGGTTATTGATTAGTAGCATACTAATTCCTGATGTTTCTGATAGGCACAGAAAAACTTAGCTACAAGTATCTCAGTTTGGGATGTTTGTTGGTTGGTTGTTGTTGTTGTTTTCTGGTTTTTTTAAGAAACCTGTGGTATTTCAAATTTGTCTTTGAAAAGCTTTTATTCTTTTCTCTTTACACAGAAGAAACTACCTCACAAATAGAATTCCAGGTAGTCACACTCACTGAATATACATGCAGTCGTAATGCTCTTGGAATGTACTGAACATATCAAAATAGAACACATACTTAGAAAGTCCTTCATAGGCTAAAAGCGCCTCTCTATATAATACCAAACCCCAAATATTTGAAAGGTTAGAAATCCCGGCCTGAGGCTGTCCTAAACCACTGCAGCACTACCGTGCGTCAGCATCGTAGGAGGGAAAAATATCACGTCCCATACTCATACATATGCTATTACATATGCACACATCTCAAAAGAGTTTGTTCCAACACAATAAGATAAGGGAAAAGGGGTTTATACTGTTACATCTATCTAAAATAGGTATCTCATTTATGATGATGAAAATATCTGTGGTGTAGCTCACTATGCGTTGTTGCTGTTCCTGGGCACAATCATAACTAGCCAAGTTGCCAAAAGAAGTAAATAAATGAATCACTAATAGGATTCAAGTGTGCATTTATATATATTTGCTCTGTTTGGGGTGCAGGGAGAGAAAAAGAGATAAATCTGTATAAGAAACATCACTTAGGAAACAGAACCTACAGAAAGCCTGCACCATTCAAATGGCCTGTGAAGTCATTACAGTCTAGGGGAAAGAAGAAACAACTGACAAATTAGTGATTTACAATAAGGTTGTTTTTTTAAAAGCTAATTTTGGAGTAAGAAAATAACATATCACTGTAACACTTTCAAAAGTAATATTTTCTGTGTAACAGGCTTTAAAAAAAAGAAAGTCTTATTGCAAGGTTTTCCCTACTTTTACTTCACTTGACAAAGAACAAGGAAAAGACAAAACTGAACTATTTCCCAACTTTTATCTGCCACATGCATAGTTCTAAAGAAACAGAAAATTCAACCTGCAAACTTAATACAGCCTGCAATAACTCATTTTCAGCCTTGGCAAGCATTAATTATTACCACCATTACAAAAATGTATTGTAATTTTTCATACATGAAAGAATTTACTACATCTTCCTCAACAGGTCGATCAAATGTTCTGATAAGAAACCACTGGCTTGCAACGTGTAATGTGCATGACAAATTATCAAAAGGGACACATGCTTTAGAACTCACAGGAACACATTGGAAAGCATGCCAACAGTATGCTCTGTAGTTTTTGAGTCAGAATTATGGGGCCAAATGAAAGGTAAACTTACTTTTTTTCTGATACATTTTTTGTGATGCAGATGGACGGGTAGGACTTAATACTGGTGGAGTGGTCATCCTCTCTATGTTGTTAAAGGATGCATCTGTAGACCACATAGTCACCTCTTCTGCAGTGGCAAACAGCTGGGTGTTGTCTTCAGAGCCCTCTGACAAAGCAGCATCATTTGTAGGCTGATGACTGAGCACTGTGGCTTGAGTTGGGAGACCAAATGAATTTTTCTGGAAAGACTCTCTAAACATGTTTGAGTTCTTGTTCATTTGGTCAATGTGGGATAAAAGTGTGGTGGTCCAGGAAGAAGGCTGTGTGCTGAGATCCATTGTGAGATCAGTCTTGGAACTGTTTTCAATCATGTTTGGCAAAAGATCATCATATGTTTCGAAGTCACCATTAACTGTGATGACCTCAGTTCCATTTGAATAAAAGCATGTTTTTTCTAACACCCCTAGAAGAAAGGAAAAAAGCACCAAAATTACCATCCATCACCTGGAAGAACAAGTGTTACCAATCTGTTTTGGCAGGTTAATAATAAATATAATGACACAGATTTAAAAGTAACATTTATTTCCAAGTTAAAGATAACTAAATTTAAGAATGTAGCAAGAAAATAACAGTAGCACATAAAACAAAAGCTATGGCTACTGCAGGATAAATAAAGAAACAAATGGTTCCACGAGCTTCAAATATTTTAACCTTACTTATAGTCATTTAGTTACAGAACTCTTACACATTTAAAACTATAGAGTGCAATTTCAAGTAGCTCTAATGTGCTTTCATTCTATTATAGTGTTAACAAGACTGACAATACTATTTTTTCTCTTTTTAAATTGAATCATCTCTTGTTTTCATAGTGTCAACATCTTCAGAAATCTAATTCTGAAGCTTCAAGGGAACTAATACTTTTTTAATATATTTTATATTCACTAACTTTTAAAATGGAAAGAGATACTATTTTCTCTATATAGGATTATGTAATTTAACTACCACTGGTAAACATAGATCCCTGATTGTGAGTAAATCTTTATGTCGAACCTCTACTGGAAGAACCAAGGGGAACTTTATATATATATATATACACATACTAAGGTTCCTGTTTTTCCACCAGCAAATATTTCAAATAATTCAAATAATTCATTGGGATTTGGAGGAATTTACTGTGTGTATTTTACAGAAGCAACTGAAAATCTCCCACCTGCAAATTATTTCAGCAAGTTTCTTTGTTTGAGTCCTCTGGTCAGGCCAAACAGGAAGAATGAATGTGTTGCAGTTGCACAAATAAGGACCACTATTAATATAATTTGCTAAAGCCTAAGGAATTGTGAGTGGTTGTGTTCAGAAATTGTGCTTACTTAAATGTGGCTTTTTTTGGATGCTTTGTTTCCAAATAAAGCCTTGAATTTCTATAATTCAGAAGCCTACTTTGTTTCAAGTTTCAACCTTCACTAGATTTTTTGCAGTTTTCAAAAAGTTAAAACAAGCTTTTTTAACTCCTTTGACAAAGTGCATAATAGCTGAAGGTATTTTTTCACATTCTCTCTGCTCCTCCCTGGACTCATCTCTTCTCCTCCACTCAGCATAAAAATAGAAAAAGTCTCTAAAACATTGGTCCCAAAGAGCTATTAATAATGATTTTAAATTAAAGTTAAAATGATCAGGTATTTCTATATCACTCAGCAAAATAGCAGACAATACCTTTCAAGACAGGTAAACTCTTGAAAGAAATTTTAAAAACCCCTTCGGACAAATAAATACTGTGAAGCAAAATATGAAACTACTAACTGGATTCTGTACTCTCCTCACTCAGACTTATTTTATTCGTTTTCTGGAACTACAAATAAAAGCTGTGTCTATCACTACCTATAAGGTGATCTACTTCTTTCACTGAGATCCCCAAAGGCTTGTTTGCTTCTTCAACCCATCTTTCCAACAATGCCATTTTTTGTTCTATTTTCACAGTTTCCTAGTGATAACAACTCTTCTTGACAGGTGGACAACACAATGAACCTCTTCTACATAAAAGGCCTTCCTAATTGTATTATCTCAGCTGACAAAGCTAAGCCAAGCAGTTCTACTAAAATGAACTTTTCCTGATGTTTATTCTGTGAAGGATCTTCATTCCCACCAGGGCTGGCAGACCAAGAGATAATTAAAATACTATTTTTGCAAAATGCGTAAATGCCTAACACTGTGCATAGATAAAAGGGTATGCTGCTTGCCTGAAAGGCAGGCTTATTTGATATGGTCCTAGAATGTGATCATGTGCCCAAAAATTACATCTTGACTGGAAAAGTCTGACATAGATGAAACCCCTCTTTATGTGTGTCATAACACTTATTCTGATTTCTACAGAAAAAATAGACAAAGCATTAGTTGTGGATGGGTATTAGCAGGAGACAGAAGAAGACCATCTAAGTATGATTTGAGGACACTCATGTGAAGGGATGGGAGGAATGCAACATCTACCGTGGAATTCATTTATCACTATAAACTGATTTTCCTTTATGGGACTATAACTATAAAGCATTCTGTTTTCCCAGATAAATAACTGCAACGAGAAGCAATTATGGTTCAATCAAAAAAAAATTAATTTGGTATAATGCCTACCAGCTATGAAGGACTTTTTAAAAACAATGTTTCGAGTAGTTTAGAACACTTTCTCTCTGCAAGGATAAGAATGAAATGTTGGAAATTTTTCATTCTAACAAATATGCTAATTTTCACCTTTGCAATATTTGCATACTATTCATCACTTAAGGATTTTTTTCTGGTTTTTTTCAGCAAAATGAGACATAGACTACAGATTCTAACACAATTTGAAGGGGATCGTACATCTCTCCATTTTCAAGAAACATTTAGCTGTTCAAACCATGCATTCAGTTATTGTTTGTTTTTCTGGAAAGTGATGAAATTATACTGTACTATACTGCACTGTACCATACCATACTATACTACACTAGCTATAATCCCCAGCAAAAAATTATGGACCAGTCTTATTAGAAGGCTCTTGAGGTCTACAGGAGTCAAGTGTAATTGTAAGATATCAGTAATCTTAATCATATATGATCTAGCCTTTTCTTCCCCCTTCAAATTTATATTGCAGAGTTAGGTCTTCATAGTCAAGATCTGGAATGTTAGGTCTTCGACAGTTCAATGCAAGCAATATTCCTACTCCCTTCTCTCCTCTGATGTACCACAGGCTTTCAACAAATTACTATGGTCATGGTCTAAAGGCTAGACTTCCTTCAAAGTAACTGGTAATGCCTCTACTTCCAGGAGTGAAACAACATTCATTCCTTACAAGGTTTTCTCCTAGAGGTTGACTCCTGGTGAGAGATAGCAGAGTATGCAGAGCCAGAATGTAAGCACTTAAGAGAAATCAAAACTAAACAACTCAGATTGCTCTTTTCTTCTATGGACCTAAAAGTTTCTTGCATTTTTAGTCAAAATCACATGTATCTCGACTCGTAATTTGCTTTGTCATTTCTTTGTACACAATTCTACAAAATTACTTTTTCAAGGACTTTGGATCTTGAATACTTGGAAGGTAAAAAATTTTTGCAAGACTGATTAATGTCATATTCTGAAAACAGGGCCCCATGACACCTCAAGTAGGATATTTCCATTACTACAGTATAACTGTATTGCTCTTCCTGTCACCTTTCTCCCACACCAACTTCTCTGTTTCTTCAACATCAGAGCTTGCAATGACATGCAGGCAACAAAAGAGATGTAAAGGAAAATGAATAGAAAAGTTCTCAGGTGCACGCACACTTTTTCATGTGTATATGCCTCATTTAATTAAAAAATATTACAGAAGTAAAAGAATAATTACCCACAAACTTACCACAGGAAACAAAACACTTTCTTTCAAAATATAAAAGGTCTAATTTCCTGATGAATTAATTACCAAAGTCAAATCTAAAAAAGTTCATAAGGTTCTTAAGGATAGACTGGAGTTTTCTATTTATGTTTTATGCACCAATGAAAGATACTAGAATGACAACCACAGATTTTAACTCCTTAATTTTTGGAAAAAAACGTAAAACTGTAATTACCCATATATTAAATAATTTCTCTTAGCTGGTCAGGACTATCAACTTCTTTCATAGACTGTAAGACTTCATATCAATATTAGATTGTAACAGAATTCAGTTATTGTTGATCTGAAATGAATATGAAGTACTATTCTGGATATAGTGTATTCTCAATAACTAAAACAGACTATATTACACACACTTTAAAGAGGTCCACAGAATTTGTTCATTTCATTCTAGTCATCAAACATATTTGCTGCTAAGCTACCAATGCATAGAAAATGAAAGCTGCTGAGAATACTAAATTATAATATGTTAATTCAAAGGATGCTCCTGAAGGGAGCTTTGCCAATTTTAGACTTGGGTTATAACACCAAACCTTATTCTTTACCCTACAGTAATTTCACTGAATTAAGAGTAGATAGTCCTGATTTTTGCTACATAAGTAGGATCAGAACAGGTCCCATTTCTCAGAGGATTTAATGCATTTTAAAGAGTGTTATGTCGATACATGCCTCAGGAGGAGACTGAGTAGAGCTGATGTAAATACACCTGCTTTTTTATCTGCTTTCTCACTAAAGAATGAAAATCTAGGGCAGAGGATATGAAGGATACAAATGGAATGCTAAACATAAGGAAAGCAAATTGAATGGCATCATATTTCCTAATTGCCAGACTTGATCTTAATCCATTTCAGACTGTTCTTAGTTGAGAGATAAAACCCAAGACTTACTTGTCAATCATAACATTCACTAGCTTTGGAGTTTTTTTACCTCCCAAACTTAAACTAAATGAAAATAACAGGCCCGCAATGTCTTGCTGCAAATCCTTTACAGACTGAATTGAGAAAACAGGCTTAAGTTGTCTTGACAGTGCTACTGAGATATGTTTCTTCCTTTCCTGGCTAACTGTTTGACTGTTTGATGTGTATTGAAATTGGTGTATTTAAAATCAGAAAATTGATATATATCTGTATAGTTCATACATTATCCCACTTGTTACAGGTGTGCTTCTGAAGTACTTAGGGAAGCCCAACTAGAAAATATTCTCATTAACAAAATAAAAAAGGCAAAAAGCTCAACACCCCTCAGCACTGAAAGCAGATTATTTCTTTACTTTTTTTTCTCTAAAAAAGCAATGCTTTAACTTAGTATTACTGTCTTTTTCATGCTGTAGTTGAAGCAATTTAATGATATGTCAGCCTTCTCTAAAGGTAACGAAAGGAAGACTTTTAAAAAATTTATGGTAATAAATTAGCACCTTTTAATTGTGTAACAGACACAGAATTACGTAACAGACTAAGCCATTATGAAATCTAATATACCTGGAACCAGTTTGGGGTTCTGCATTAATACGTATTCCATATTTAGAAGAAATGACCATAGTTTTCCTTAGCAAAACAGTAATATTTTGTAGAACAGATTCAGAAAGATTTGTGGCTATTTATAAATTAAATTTCACTTGAAAATGAGAATCAGATTTGCATACAAGCGTATGACATAAAGGGATAAATATTCAGTTCCAGTGACAGTGATCTAAAGCTCTGACATAAATATCTTTTTGTACTTGTAAAATGACTTCTGAAAACTATCTACATGCTACATGCTTCTCAAAAGAAAATGCTACCTTGAGAAAATCAGAGATGGTTTCCTCATTGGTACTTTAAATATGTTTTAAATATATAAATCTAAATAGTGTATTTATTTTTCTGCAACAAGCAGTCATTAGGTAGATTAAGTGGTTAGGTAGATGTGCTAAAATACATGTTTAATGTCCACAGTTATATTAGCACTTGAGAATGTGGTCTTTTTCTAGTCTCCTTAACTTGAAAAGTGCCGATTTACTCCATTAGCACTCACCTACAAAGGTAAGCAGAATCACCAGCAAAAGGATAAGGGCACAGATGCAAGGAATCAGTATTAGGAGCAAAAGTCGAAGGAACCTGGCCGAAGCCAGTTTCTGAGAGCAACCATCCCCCATATTATCCTCATCTGTTCCTAAGACCTGAAAAACAAAAAAGCAACTTTATCATTATGGTGTCAATTAGTAACTCCAATGTTTTCAATAGCAGTCCTCCCTCCCTATTACACAGAACAGCTATATGATTTAAATATATGCTATAAATGGCTTATAGGTTCTTAATGACAAGTTGTAGGTAAACTTTCTTTCTGGCAGACAGCCTAGTGTAATCCGTATAATTTAGTTAACTTTATCCAATATCCACAGACTTACAGCTTTGTTGAAATTTCTAAGCAGTGCTGATGAATTGGAAGTTGGATAGGCATTTTATTTGAAACAAATGGAAAATACATAATAAATTTAAGCAATAAATCTAAATACAGTTTTATTTACAATTAAAAATAACCCATTACTAATTATTCAAGAGCTCCAGGTTCTTAAGTTTCTCTTATTAAGGAATTAAAGAACTATTATAATCTTTGTTTTAAGTGACAACATAAGTGTTAAGGACCACTCCACTTCCTATGCACAATAATGCTGTCTAATTTCTTAAGTACTTTACAAAATTATAACTTATTACAGTATTCTGTAGAGTTTGCAGCTCATATTTTCTGTTCTATGAATGCAACAAAGAAGAATGAAGAAAAATTATTTTCTGAATTCAACTGATCTGCAAAAAGTACAAAAATTCAAACCTTTGCAAAAGCCTAAACATGTATTTTATATATTTTTTTTTAAACCTAGCTCCATTAAGACTATGATCTCATATACTGGAGAAATGTCATATTTTTTAAACAGAAGCAAAAACAAAACTCCAAGTTAATATTTAACAGCAAGATTGAAGCTGTTATGAGGTCAATACATTTTTATTTGAAATCGACTAAAAAATAAAATTTTCCCTGTGATAAGGTGAATCCAGGTGATAGGATTATTAATTCCAGACAATGCCTTCCCAAAGGATGACTAATAGTTTATCCTCTTTGTCAGGAAGATCAATCACATCAAAGTTGATGGTGACAGGAACCAAGTGTAAATGCATCCATTACCCTGACAGCTTCTCCCCAAAGAATCTCAAGTGACTGAGGTCTACAACATGCATAGTATTAGTCTTGTAAATGCCAGTCTCTGTGTGTTATCTGGCTCTGCTTTGCGTGCCTTTCTGTAAAGAGCAGGTTGTCAGACTGACTGGTACAAATGGAAGTTGAAATATATCTTAATTGAGCAGAATATCATTACCACATGAACACAGACTCCTCATGAAGCAGAGCACCCTATCCTTTGAAATCATGATATTCTGTAAGAAAGAACCCATTTCTGCTGGAGCAGACAACAAGGAGCAGGACCATCGTTACACAGCCCAGTGATTAGGGCATGTGGGAGCTGATTGTTAGTTTCTTTAAGACAAACAAATATAATATCCAGCTCATTTTCCTAAAGGAATGACTCCCAGCCAAGATGCACTCATTGCAAATCCCAAGCAAAAGTCCCCAACTCTATCCAGTGTAATACTAGCTAAGTTCTGACCAATGACTCCCCAAAGAGTTTGTCTTAGGAGTAAAATTCTTATCAATAAATAACAAAATTATAACCATCCTTACTTTTAGACTCTTTTTGTGAGGAGGGGGTGATGTTGAATATTTTGGAGGTCCAAGAGATCTTAATAACCTCAAGCACAAGTGTATACCTGAGAGCAGTGTTACCACCACTGTTGTACAGATGCCTCAGAGTTAACCTAGGAGAAACATTAAGTGTGTGCCAATTAAAACAGTGAGCTGCTTCTGTTTATGTGAGAAATGTTTTCTGAAGTCTACTGGCATTGTGAATACTACTTATTTTACACAAAGGTTCAATACTAAAAGAGAACATTGAATGTTTTCCATCTTGTCAACTCCTGGAAGCAACAATAAATCTCAGTCTTTGCATTGACAACTTATTGCCCCAGATTTTAAAATGGACTGTTGTATCCAAATTTGCTTTCAGTGACTGCTCAAGAAAAGAACGTTGCATTGTGATAGACATGTTTCTCTAAACACCATGAATTGCTAGTTCTGTTGTCCTAGTTAGAGCAGCTGGGACAAGTTCATCACGGTGTGGGTGTAACCCAAACTGTGTATTCTACACCCTCTATGTCATTTCCAGGAACTGTTAACAATACACCATTTCCAGCAGCTGCCCAGAGCACACCTGACCCCTCAGGCTACAAGGTGGGTGTTAGGAAGCCTGTGAGATAGGAGGATGTTCGTATCCTCACACCAATGACTCAGGTGTGATAACTCCCCTCCGGGAAGTCATTAGCACCTCCAAACCCAGCCTGAGGGGTCATGTCTGCTAATAGGCCATCGAGGTTTCCAAAAATATCTCACAATCACCCATTGTGGAACCGCCTGCCCTGGGGGAGGTACTGGGCATTCCCACTCGAACCTGAGTGTATATAATCTTGGGGTCTTGGGACTTCTGGGCCCACTTGTCGGATCCAGAGGAGGACCAGAACCTTGACCGGACTGCAACCACCATTCTCAACCGGACTGCAACCAGCACCCTCACCAACAGGTCTTCCTTTCCTTTTACTTTAGACTCAGGGGGACCACGTGGGGCTCAGCACAGGGGCCAATGAACACCATTCTGTTCGTGCCCCAGGGTACTGGGTTATACATGTGGGTTTTGTGGGTTAAAACTAATTGTTTGTCCGTATAATTGCATTTATTGTATTATTTTTATTAAATTGTAGCTCTGATTTATAATCTCTTTTGAGTTGGGTTCATTTCTCCTGTTGGTTTACCTTTAAACCAGCACAAACAACAAAGTAAATATTTATAGGCAACTGAACAGCATGTTATATTTTTCCCTTCTGCAGGAAAAGACCTCAAGAAAAACACTAAACCTATTTAAAATCATCACCAGCGACTTGGCAAGCACAAGCTTAATTTTTCCAGTTTTCCAATTTTGCCAATTTTCTATCACTTGAACAGCTACATTAGTTTTTTCCATCAATTTCTGTGATGAACATGAAAATAAAACTGGAGATGGTGCTATTGGTTCCTACACCTTCAATGAGAGTTTAAGAAACATAAATGCATTAATTATACCTACTTTTTATATATTCCCCGATAGTGTTTCTTTTCCTCTTGCCAATACACAAATATTGCACCAATTTAAAGAGCTCTAGTGTGACAATGGTATCTGCACAAACTTCAGACATGTTCTGTTCTCTCAGTTCTAATAAACAGTGGAAGAGAGGCACAAATAATGGACTAAAGGCATAAATAATGGAATCTTCAGAGAAAAATGGGCCTGTAGAAGGAAACATAAGTGCAACATTCTTATTCCCTTAGCTCACTTCAAGCTTCTACATTAGTGGCCAAGATAGGAAACCAGTCTCCCTCAACTCTCTCTGTAGTTTCTCTGATTCATTCTCTAAGTCTGTAAGACTGAGGTGCTGGGTAGATACACATTTATCTCCCTTTCCAAGGGAAGGACAAGAAGATCTAGAATTAGAATCCTTGTGGGCCCACTGAAAGAAATCAACCCTAAATGCTGGAGATTATAGCATAAAATAGATTTAGCACAGCATTGGACCAAAACATACTCTCCATACTTGAAGAATACTGGTGCAAGTTCTCTTTCTACCACTGTTGTTAGAAAACTTGATTTAAGAAATATTTTTCTGAATTTAATACTGTGTATACTATAGTTAGGAAATGTCAGTGTTTCATTTTTAAGGCAACAGGTCATTTGCTTTTAATACAATCATGTTTTGTATTAAACAAGAATATAGTCAGAAGAGAAAATGCTTAAAACCATAATTTCTTCTGACAGCTAAAAAGTTCTGTCCCTAATGAAATTACAATAACCACTCCTTAAGTGAGTGCCATTCTTTCAATAATGACTGCAATAAAGGAAATAGACCATAAAGTAACACTGAGATAATTTCAATGCAGATTTTTAAAAATCCTAGGCTTATCTAGCACTGCTGGATCAGACTGCTCACAGTTTATTTTCTGAGACTACAGAGGCAGAAAAAAATAAGAGATGGAAAAAGTGTGTAGTCCTATCTGACTACAAAAATACAAAAAATTAATTGGACCAAAATTCACAGCTTATTTTCTGCAAGATGTGGGGAGAATTTGATCTCATGGCTGGCATTTCAATAACATGCCTGTCATATTAAAGCAGAGAAATGACAGATTACGTTAAGATTTATGGGTAAAAAGCCTATGGTAGCATGCAATTTTCCTTTTAGACACAAAGTATCTAAGTTGCTAGTCTATAAAACAGCCTGAATCATGGTATAAGCACTTGACAAAAATATCTCCTGCTGTAGTCACCAAAAACCTAACAGATGTTCTCCCAATAAAGAAATATCATTAGGGCTAACTGCCTACTGTCAGTATCTTCTGTGCATGATGGGCCTATACACAGAAATGTAGAAGACAACTGTTGCATCAGAAGCATTAAAATATCTCAAGCAAGCCTTACCAAAGTACTACGCAGTGTTTATACCAGAAAGAAGTGGAAAGAAGACAAGTACAACCATGAAATGCAGAAAAAATGTCATTAGGGGGCAGTAAACAGATGGCTTTGTAGAAGACCTCATAATGCCACTGAAGAATCTGCTGCTCAGCCAAGCAATAGTTCATGTATGGAAAATATGTCAGATTATGAAAACTATCTGCAGTTCTTTCCATATCTTTGATATTGTTCCCCTTATAATATTGAAGCAGTACTCAGTTGTCAGCTCCTATGATTTTATCAGCTCTCATGGTACTGGTCTTAAAGCTCTAGATACTGGATTCACATGACCATACCAGCCATTACAGCTTTCCCTTCCCCATTAAGGGAAGATGGCTCCCACTTCTTACGGCTACAGAGTGTAGCCATAAACGCCATAAACTGAGCGTGTGAAGTGTCAATGTTTAAGCACAAAACAGCATATATATATCATCATCATCATCATCATTATCATCATGGCTGGGCTTTGCGAACAAAGATTTGGGGAGGCCTCTACCCACGTTTGTTACAAGTGCGTTGGTGGCTGAAAAGGCCGATACGAGACAGGCACGTCCGGTTGCAAAAGGCACAGCAGAAAGACTCCTTAGGTGGTATATTCTGCAAGGCACGATTCTTTCTGCGTTGTCTTTTCTCCTCAAGAGTGATCCTGTGTGCTTTCTCAAAAGCATCAGCAGCGTTATAGAGATAGATATATATAGATAGATAGATAGAAAGATATAAATTTAACCATACTCATTGTTAGAGCTTTTCTTGATGGACTCATAATATTCAAATGCCTGGGAACAAGTAGCAGAAGCTGCAAATGGTCTACATTTTTTATCAGTTCTGTCCTGTTCACATGAATATTATGAATCAGCAATGCATCTCTGACTACTTTATAGTCAAGAAATATAACATCATACTTTAACAGTCACTATAACAAATAGAAAGTGTAAGGTAAATCCTCCAAATGTACAAAGTCACATGCTAAAAACACAAACAGGCAAAAAGTTGCATAATCTTTCGTTTTCAGTGCTACAGGAATCAGAGAGCCAAACTGAAATGGACCCTAAAGAATGAATGTTGACAGCAAAAGAAATGAGATACTAAGCAGCTTTTGGCTGCAAATACAAATAGTACTCAAATTCCGGTGTACACATATTTAAGAACAGAAGTGTCATATTTATTCTGAAAGTAAACAGTGCCATTCAGAGGAAAAAAACTTCATGCAGCAAAGAACAAAACCTTCACATACAGTAAGGCAGAAAAATAAAACAACCCAAACAACCCTCTTCATACAGCAAGGCAGCAAATATGAGAAGGATGTTATCACATGAATTGTTATTTGCACAATGGAATGCACTACTTTTCCCGATAGTCCAAGTAATTCCTTGTAATTTCTCCCAGGAAATTCCATATCCTCAGACAAATTACAAATTGCTGAAGTAATTAATTCGAAGTTAATTCTGATGATCAGACATCCTTTCCCGTTCGTGAAATTAACCAATTTGAAATACGCAGTATCCAAGTAAGGGAGATGTCATATAAAGCTGGCCACATCATTCCAGAAGAAACATTTGGCTGGTCCTAGATGCCCTGTCCAGCCGGATTCCTTTGCTGAAGTAGAAACACATTTTCACTTAAAGTAATGAAAGTGTAACTGTGTCAGTGATGTTTCATCTCTGTTAAAGAAGATGCAATGTGTAAAATAAGGTGATTTTTTTTTGCCTTTCAGACTACCATAAGGACCCACTGACCACTTCTGTTCAGGTGACTTTTCAATTTGAGACACAGTGCTGTAAAAATGCAAACCAGGCATCACCAAAAGTGATGACATTCACACTAATGAATACTGATGTCGTATTCTTCATTTCTGTTGCACAAATTTGGGATTCTTGACTCCTGACAATTTCAGCAGCTTGGTGAGCCACGGAGACAACTCTGGGACTGGGAAATTGTGGAGATAGGCAGAAGCTCAGAAAAGACAAGGTGACATTCAGGTATGTGACACCCAGCTCTGTGACAATTGTTCTGATGCCGCTCTAGCTTCAGTTTGTGATAGAGCCAGGGGTAAGTTTGCTGAGACAAAACCCAAACACACCTATGGTGTTCCAGTTATCGATGTGTTTGAGAGCCTTCACTGCCACTTTCCAAGCTATGTCTCCTTTAGCAAGTGCTTACAGTGCTGTCCAGTGTGACTGCATATACCTCAGACATAAGTCACCCTCACTTCAAATTTTGTAGCTGAGGTACAACCAGCTATCAGAGCCACTGACACACTGAGTTCCAAATCTGTTTTTGTCCAGGATGACAGATACATTTCTCAGTGGTGTTACCAGCATCCAAGGTACTATCTTACAGGGTATGCTCAATTTAAGAGAGCTTGCTTCTGGTGCAACTTCTCTTTCATAATTCATTTTTTCCTTTCTGAAGGCTTGAGGGAGGTGGAAATAAGTTGATCACTGAGACACAGGCACTACAGCCAGGAGATCTGATGTTCTGAGGAGTTTATTCTCATTCCATCTACTTCTTTTGAAAAAGGCTCCACTGTTCTATCCTGGCAATGTAGTGGATTACAAAGGCACTTTCAAAACATCTATTTGATATCAAAATAAATAGAAATAAATAATGTAATACTTAGTCTCCATGAAAATATTTTATTTAGAAATCAGAAAGTTATTGACAAGAAAACTATTGACCTTGATCCTCCATTACAGGTGATCAATGCTTAACATTTCATGTAAAAGGGTGCAAGTGGAAAAAAAAGAATCTTCTTGGATTCCATGTGTCAAGAACATGACACTACTAACTGTTCTCCATCTCATTATAAATGAGAATTAGACACTCCATTAGCCAACATATATGGTCAGTACTGACCACTTTTCAAAATTTTAATTAGAAGAGAGGGAAAAAAGGATATTTATCATTACTAGAGAACAGCAGTATCACTCTTCAGCACCAGTATGTTTTAATCTCCTCTTTTTTAAAAAGAAGTGTTGCTGAATAATTATTCTGCTTTGGCATAATTGGTGATGGTTTACATACATTATATATATTTACAATTATTTATAATTTCACTGATGTAAACTTGTGACTACTATGGGGATGCTTCCCACATTCACAATGGAACTTTGTTGAATTTTCAAGAATGTTCAGATTAGGAAATCGTACAGCCGATGGCAAACTTACTACAATTCTAAGCTGTCTCTTCTTCATCGCTCAGAGCTGGTGGCAAAGATGTGTGATGTTGCCATGCCTCTTAATATGAGCAAGATTCAGTAAACATATGGAAGATATCAAAGATTTTTCAAAAACTGAAGGCATTCATTTTAAGAACTAGACTCTGGTTAGCATTATCTTATATTTCTCAATGCCAGAACATGAACACCCATTCAGCCCACTTTAGCAGGCAGTGGGAAAGTATTTTGGGGAAAGTAATCTTTAATTAATGCAGAATTTAGGCTTTAGGGGTTATTAGTTTTCTTTAAGTTGCTAAGGCTTGCGAAAACTACTCATAGAAGTTTCCACAGTGCCATGCTGTTTTTCTGAACACACCCAGACACTACTCTAATGCTTTCCTGACTACCCAGATGTTCATTGCATTGAGGTTTGCTAAGCACGTCGAACAGCGGTGGCAAGCCTCTGGTTACACAGTGCTGAGAACTACAACCCAGCAGGCAGGGAGTAACACAGTACTCACTTCAGGTTCCTGTTTTGCCTGGAATTCAGTGAGCAGATGTCTGGAGAAGAGCCATTAGCACCGGAAAGCAAAATTGAAAACCATAAAAAAAACTTTTTAAAAAAATCCTAGTGGCCTAATTTGTGACAATAAAAAAATTTTGAAAAAAACCCAAACATTTTGAGGGGGTGGAGGCATACAGTCAGAGGAAAACTTCCTCTTAAAAGCAGCTTTCAAGCCTGGAAAACTAGAAGGAACAAAAAGAAATCCTGCCTGTCAGGCAGGCTCCCATTCAGTGTATCAATCACCCACCCCTTGTGTAGAAATCCCATCAGAATCACCCTCCCACAAAAGGCAATTAGACCTCATAATTGGACACAACCTTTTTTCCCATTATTGCCTGATCAGTAGACTTAGCCTTCTGAACTTGAAGGTGATCACTACATTACGTATGTGCCATGTGTACTGCTGATTATACAACTGTGCAACTTATTTAAAACCAAAAGTTTTCAGTTACATGAATTGGATGCTAAACTAGAATACAAGCTAAAAAAGGCATGAATCTTCTTAGAAGCATTTGTCTCCTTATGTTTCAAGCATTTCTTATTAATTTTTCACTAAAATGTGTAATTATTCTTACACTATAAACATCTGCTAAGAAAACTTAAAAATTATTATTTGAATGTGTAATGTTAACTTTACTGACTTTTTTCTGAACTAACCCTTGGACCAGGGATAAGACCAGCAGCAATATTAATCAAAGGAAAGAACATGATGGAGTGTAAAAGCAAAGTTTTATCTGTTCAGCATAGCTGGATTTTTATTTGGCCTCCTCTCAAAGATGAAAATGGACTTACACAACGTCTCAAAGGTTGATAACCTACTACCTATGAAATTTAGAGGTGACTCATTCATTTTTCAATAGGATATCAGTTTGTTCAGAAACAGATCATCTTTGAATATTTTGCTTCAGTAGAAGAAAATACAGAAAGAGGAGGATATTTTTTGAAACTACCAGGACATCTTGACAGAAATAACTGGAAAGGTGACTAGAGATTAAACCTATTCATTATTGTTGAAAATATGAAAAAAGGAGCTGATACAGAAAACTCAAGATTAAGTGGGTTAACAAGGCACTTACATTGGTGTACACACTGGACTATGACTTTGATGTAGTACTTAAGTTTTATGGATCACATAAGGATTTATGGAATAAAAACTTCCAAGTCACTGAAACAATAACAATCTGGTGAATTATTTTGTCAAAGAAGAAAAATCCTACTGTATTTATGGCTAGGAATATTCAATTTGTCATCCCTAGAACAGATGCCAGGTTTCCTCCCATTTACATTTTCGTTGGAAATCTCCAAGAGTCACAGAATACTCCTATCGATGATGAGAAAAAAGTGAATGGAAACCATCTGGGTTCTTAGCCCTTCCAGACCACCATCAACACTCTTTCATATCTCTGACTTTATAGGGAAAAAGAATTGTTAACAACTTTTAAACACATTCAGTGTTCATTTCAGACTTCCTTTCCATCCTTGTCTACATGCACTACAAATTATTTAAACTTACTCCCTTAAAATGGCTGATCAGGGACAAACCAAAGCTTATAAAAGGCACTTATTAGTTAATTCTTTTGTTACATAGTTGCTACAAATGAAAAAACAAGGTGAGAGAAAATAAAATTTAAAAAAAAAACAACACACAAACAAAAGAAAGATAGCTACTTACTCTACAGTTCCTGACATTCTTTCAGATACATTATCTATTTGGACCATATTTGCAGATGCAGAAAACTAGCATCTTTTAAACAATAAACTGCCCCTCAATACTATGTCCTGGCAAAAACGCACAAGATGCTAAAGCAAGGTGACCTCACCTGTCTGTGTTTCTTCCTGGTAATGCAAAAAGGCAGGAAGCTGGAGGAAGTCTGAGCACTGCAGTATGTGCTGTTTCTATAATCTCCAGGTCCCATTAGTTTCAGGACAACTTTAACATAGGCAAAATAATCCATACAGCAGACAATATGACATGAGAATCAGGAGCGACAGAAGAAATCTCCATGTCGTACCACTTGCCCATGGAAGTCCAGAGCAGACACAACTGTGTTTTACAATTATATGCTGTATTATTATATTAATGCAGAGCTGCAGGTCTAAGAGACATGGGATGAAAAACTCCTCAGTGCTAGCAGTGTTTTTATTCCCAAGAGAATGACCTGACTACTTTCTGAAATCTAATGAGATGCACAATGCAAGGAGCATGGAAGTGATTTCTTACTGCTTCATTCAGAGGCAGTAAGGGGGAAAAAATGAGTGTTGCTTTCCTTAGTAAATGCTTCCTAAGTCTATGATGTTCTCAAGTAACTCACAGTAATACTGGAATGACAGTATAGGTTATTTTGAAACTAGTTTTTTTAGGTGACAAACAGTATAGGAATTGCTCTGGGCAATTACTGCTAAATCATTGTTAAGTCAGATCTCTCTAGCATCAAACAAATCAGCCATGGAAGATTCTAGCACATTAGTATTTAAAACACTAGGTTCTGTATATGGCAGAACTGAGTGTTACAGGTTTTAGGAAGAGAAGAAGGGAAAGACAGACTTTGACAAGTCTGGGACCAGTCGGTCCCGAAGCCCAAGCACCATCCACTAGATCACATTGGGATCTATCTGAACTACAACACATGAATTGGAACAGATGCAATTTGATGGGGTCCCAAAAAAGGAAACTCTACCTTCATTTCCTTTCCCTTAAGGAAGGTGAAGATGAATTAAATGTTCAATATAGAAAACTTTTTTTTGCAAGAAAAAGTGAGCCTTGGAATTCAGGAAGAGCAGTAGCTTACTGAAGCCCTGACATGATGCAACTTGACGGTCTTTTTTCCCCCAGATTTACAGGAGCTGTCCCCCAGGGTCAGGGCTTGAACCATCACAGCATAAACTTCACCATTCCAAAGGACATCTGTCAGTATCTGACTTGCAGCCTCTTTTCACTTTCTATAGGGCAAAGTGCTAAAAAACTACATTTTGCTGGCAACAACACTAATAAAAACAGAGAATTGTAAACTGTGTGGCACCCAAAGAAGCAGATGTTGCAGGGTTTTCATTCTAATGACAGAGGTGATGAAAAGGAACTAAGGATCACAGAATCACATAATCTGCCAAGTTGGAAGGCACCCATCAGGATCATCAAGTCTAAATCCTGGCCCTGCACAGGACCATCCCCAAGAGTCACATCATGAGCCCGAGTATCATCCAAATGCTTCTTGAATTCTGTCAGGACTGGTGTTGTGACCACTTCCCTGGGAAGTGTGTTCCAGCACCCAACCGCCTTCTGGTGAAGACCTTTTTTCTAATATCCAACTTAAACCTCCCCTGACACAACTTCAGGCCATTCCCTCGGGTCCTGTCACTGTCTCTTCTCACCACAGAGAAGAGATCAGCGTCTGTCTCTCCTCTTCCCCTCATGAGGATGTTGAAAACCACAATGAGGTTTCTTCTCAGTCTTCTCCAGGCTGAACAGACCAAGTGACCTCAGCTACTCCTCATACGGCTTCCCCTCAAGGCCCTTTACCATCTTCATTGCCCTCCTTTGGACACTATCTAGTAGCTTAATATCTTTCTTACATTGTGGTGCACAAAATTGCACAGAATATTCAGTTCATCCCTTCATGATTTGGGAATAGGGGAAGCGGGATAGGGTGCTCCATGGTACAGCAAATATTCCCAAAAGGATTGCAGCCCATGGAGGATCCACATCAAAGCAGAGGATGAGTGAGAAGAAAGGAGCAGCAGAGAAGAACCACAGTCCTTCCCTGCAACTGCTCATTGCCTCACTGAAGGGACTGAGTGCCACCTGTGGTGAAAGCAAGGGGGGAGGAGTCTGGAGTGAAGCTGAGCCTAGGAAGGTGGGAGGTGTTTTCCTGAAGCGTTTTAATGTTTGCTTCTTCTTTTGTTGTTGTTTCATAATACCTGAATCAGTAATTAAATATTAATCAGTAATAAACTAATTTACTCCATCAAAGTCTGTTTTGTCCATGATGGTAATCAGGAAGCAATCTCCCAGCCTTTATCTTGACCCATGAGCTTCTCATTCTTCTTATTTTCTCCCCCATCCACAGGATGGGTGAGGGGTGAGAGAGTAGATGTGCAGTGCTGAGGCCATCCCACCACCACCCGCACAGTAGGTTGTGCTCCAGCAGGCACTGAGGGCCAAGAACTGTGACATGGATGCATCTGAAGGAGAAGGCATAGCAGCAGTCAGACAGCACTTTCTGTCTTTAACCTCCAGATATTCAGATTTCACAGGTAAAACAACCAGAAATAACAGCATAATGCACAAATTAATTGCAAGCATTGCTTTAAATTATAATGGCTTATAATTTATACAGCCAAGGAGACCCTATCCCTCCAGGGGAACAGTTGTCTGCACAAGGTGGGCAAGGACAGAATCTAATTCAGACTTCAGAAATAGTGACATTCTCATCTCTTTTTGAAAAGACAAGCTCTTGCTTGACAGTCGTCTCATTATTATTTTTACATTTAGGATATTAAGCCATTATCCCCATTTCTTTCATGTTTGCTGATTAGAAAGACAAGCCGAAATTAAAAATGCTACCTGGAAGAGAACTATCTGTTCCACAGCAGAAACGAAACTTCCATCTGACAGCGAGAAAAGCATTCTCACCACTGGGGCACAAAAGCGCACATGGATCTGGGAGCAGGGGGGAGCTCTCAGCGCTGACGGGAGCCAGGAGCTCCAGGGGGGCGGCGAGGGCCGGGGCGGCACCGGGAGCCGCTGGGACCTGTCGGCGGGGCTCCCCGGCCGCTCTATTTTTACTACGGCATGTTTTGCATTCAGACTTTCCAGTGCAGGCGGCCAGGGTCAGGGGATCCGCTCTGCCGGGGGAATCTGACAGGTCAGCCCAGCCAGAGTTATTTATAGAGGGCGGAGGACTGAGGGAAGGGATGCGATCGGCATCGTATTCTTCTGCCGCGGGGCTGCGGACTGGGACAGGCCCCCGCGAAGCAGCCCCCCCTCGCCCCTCAGCAGAGCCGGGCAAGGCGGGTGTGTGCGGCGGGGAAGCCCCAGGACTACCCGGCCTGACCCGCGCCCCCGCCCGCCCCGCACGGCCGGGGAGAGGGGCCGTGCCTGGACACGGGGGCTGCCACGAGAGCCAAGGAGGTGAGCCACCCCGGCAAGGCCCAGGCGCTCCTCCTTTCCTTTCTTCCCCACATTTTTCCTCATGCAGCCTCTCGGGAAGTGAGGATCCACCTCACACACCTAGTAACAACCCCAGTTACAGATCCCAGCACTTGCTGGGTGGCTCTTATGCCCTGCCACTCAGACTGAGGCTCAGTACAGTTCTGGATGAGACTGTGGAGGGCCACTAGAATTAAAAATTCAGAGCCAATGAGAGTAGTCAGGCTGGAGCAGATTGGATACTGTCTTCAGAGGCAGTTCTGTGCGTGAAGACCTTTACAACGAGCTTTCCTTGTCCTTTTGTGACAATCCGTCATTTCACAAGGGGTTATTATCCACCTTTCTCTCCTGCGGTGGAGAACCATATGTACCCAGCTTGCCATTTATATGGTCCATTTCTTTTCTATAAGGAAAGAAACTGGAACAGACTACAAACATGAAAATTTCAAACTGTAATCAGACTGTCCCTCTCAAGCCCTGCTGCTTACTTAGTTGCTTCATCCTGAAGGCATTTAAAAATCAGGAAGGGGTCTGGCAGCCACAGTTGGACGGACCTAGGCTGCATGTGCAAGTCTAAAACTGCTCTGCTGCAAGTGGCCCAACATCCACCCCTGCCAAACCCTGGCTGGCATTCAGAAACAAGACATTCATCTGGCCTTGTAAGCACTTGCTGAGGATACCTGACACGCTGACAGGATTCAAACTCTTCCCACACAATGTAGCCATAGCCACCATCTTTTAAAACCTGACCAGACCCGACCAGGAGTGCCACTGCATGTAACTGCCTAACAGCAAGTGATCTTCAGCCTGGAAGTAGATACCTGGTATCCAGGGTCTCCTGGTCCAGGTGGGGGCAAAGCCACAGTTCCCACCTCTTAAAGAAGCGTCTATAGTGCTTGTATTGTGCCTACTGGACTGGAATGACCTCAGTTTGCTGGGCCTCAGCATGGCAAACACTCACAGAGCTCAAACAGCCACTGAGACATACCGATTGAAGCACTGTCTTCCTGCTTGTGTCTGAAGAGTACGTTCAGAGTTCAGTATTTGTTGGTTGGAGTAGTTGAGTAGCGGTGAGAGCAGGAGCCGCTTGGCTTTTTTGCCCAGTATAATTATTCCAACATTCCCTTGCCTGTTCCCACCTTCTCTAGGAAGGACCGTTCTCCTCCAGACAAATGAGATTTCTGCCTAGGTGCTTATCCACCTCAGCCTCTGCACTCGCTCCTTGTATGGCCACACAAGAAACTATGTGTCTGGCAATACATGGACTTATTATAATGGCAGGACAGTAATAGTAATGTTCCTCAAGGGAGCTGAGTGCTAAGACCTAAATATGTATATAAGCTTAGCAGAAAAAAAAAAAAGGCAACACAAAAGCAACTCCTGCATTCAAGTAAGCCTGCATTTTTAAGTAATTATTGGCACTACAAACAGTCCTGGCTTTCATTTGTATCTGCAGACATCATCTAATACATAACTAATAGTCAACCAATAATACAGATACATTAAATTGCCCTGTGTGCATTGCGCATTTTATAGAACACCTCCAATCATGACACATTTCAAACAGTACTTTTGATTCACTGAACACTCAAATTATCTACAGACTGTCAAGTGCCAGCAAAGACTTCTGGAGAAGAAGTGAAAGTTTTGTTCAGTATTTTATAGTTACAGCTCCAAAAGACAGGAAAAACAGTATTTCGTCCTGATGGTCCCATGAGACACTAAGTGCACAAGCAGACTATCCTAATCTGGGCAAGTGAGCTGGGCTGCCTGGCTCACCACCATGAGAGCCTTCTCAGGAAAATGAGTGCTGGTAGCTTCCTTGAAAATGCATGCTAAATGAGGATTACATGCAGGGTGGAAGGGCCGGGCTTCCCCACAGCCAGAACCTGAGAGAACCCATCTGCCTATTGGGGTACTCCATAAACAGAGGAGAGAAGAAAAGTCATAGGCATTCGCTATCTAAAGGAGGCTTGAACATTGTTTAGGATTTCTTTGTTCACCTGGAGGAGGCCTCAGCTTCCTGAAAAACCTTGATGTCCAAGATGCTCTGGAGATGTCACCAGCTTTTACAGAGACACAGAAGCAGAATGGTTCTTTAATTCCCTGTATTATTACAGTTGCTTGGATTATAATTGCTTGGATTATCTCAGTGACACTAATTCATAGCTGTCTGTGTCACAATACCTGAGAAGGTTATAACAGAGATCTCCAACTACGGCATTCATTATAAAAACAAACTAAAAGTTTAATCCTGCTGAGTGATCCATCTTTTAGGAACACAGGGAGTGTGTAAGTGGCCATATGGAAAAATCTACTACCATATTCTTACTGCTGAAAGCTAAAACTTCACAAGAGACCCCGTGAATGCATTAAAAGCTCTAGATATTTGATTTCACTTAAGAGTTTCACCATCTCAGTCAGACTTCTAATAATTTAAAATAAAGGTTAAGTAATTAATCGCCTGCCATGAAATGCGTCCAAAGATTCTGCATTTTAAATCAAGTGGATTAACGATACTACTAAAGTATACCGCCGTATTTACAAACTTGTGAAACAAGCTGCAGTGCCATTTCGATCGCGCACGATCGCTGTGACAGCACAGGAGGCTCCGACGCCCTCTCCGCAAGTGCCACGCATCAGGCTGAGCACTCCTGTGCTCCCCCTTGCCGGTCCTGGCCGGCGGCGGAAAGGGATGCCAGCCCTGCCGGCGGAGAGAGATGACACCAGCCCTGCCGGCGGACGCTCCCGCTCGCTAGCCGCGGGCTTCACACCGGCACTGTCACGGGGAACGCTGCCCCTGGCCCCGTTCTCCACCTGCGGTCCCCGCCGTGCCTGCTCCTCTGTCAGCGCCACCCGCACCGGGGACACCGGGGGACAACCTGCGCCCCGGGTAGCGGAGGGACGGGCAGGCTGGAGGGCCTGACCCTGCAGGTTCGCACTAGCGCGTCAGCCGCCTCTCCCACAAAGGCGGCCAAAGAAAGCTCCTTCGCCCCCTCGTCCCTCCTCCAGGAGCGTGCTGGGACACTGCCAACGCCCGCGCTATCCCCTTCGGACACTTCCAACTACACAAGTGTGCTGATTCTCCCTGCAAGGATTAACTGCTTCATGGGATGACCTCCCCTTGTGGGTGGTTGCGGCCAGCGGTACCATCCCGCCAGACAGCCGTAGCAGGGGGCGAGAGGAGGGGAAGGTGTTCCTCCACTCGACCCCAGGCTGCACCGACGCAAGGGTAAAGTCAGCTCCCGTTCCTGAGAGGGGGGCAACTACCGCGCCGGGGTCACGGTGCATCGGCTCTCCGGGAGCGCGGTCTCCGATGGAGGTTGCCATGACCGTCTTGTCAGAGGCTAAATCCAAATTTTGCTCCTGCAAATCCTAGCCGGACCTGTTGCCCTCGGGTTCGGCCACCTCCTCCGCAGTCCTTCCAGCAGCAGAGCAATTAACAGGCACATCAACCCCCTTGATCATCCCCGCTGACTTCGTGAAAGAACTGGGGAGAGGGCGCCTCTCGGCTCTCCATGAGACGCTAACAACGAGCGGCTCACCTGCAACCCGCGCCTCTGAACGCGGCCCCGCACAGCCGCGCAAGTTTCGGCACTGGAGCGCTCCGGGACGGCCCCATCGCGGCAGGTTGGCCGCGGGCGGTCGCTGTCCCCGGCCGTCCCCCGGGCAGCGCCACCCGGGGCAGGGCATCGTCCCTGCCTGCGAGCCACAGGTCCGCTCTCGCTACGACAGATTGGCGGGCTCGGGTCGCCCTTCTCTTGCCCGAGGAACCTGCCGCTCAACCACGCCGTGGCAGCGCAGGGTGTGCGTCGCGCACGGGGATTCCCCGCAGGACCAGCGGCGGCCGGGAGTGTCCCCTGAGCGCGCTGCCCCCGCCCGCAGCTCAGGGGTCGCCGAGCAGCGGAGCAGCCACCCTCACAATTCCCCGGCCCCGTGGTCCCCAGGCGGCCCCACGCACGGAGGGGAGCGCCCTCAGGCTCGCCTTACCCGGCTGGCGGAGAGGACCTGCCGGTAGCGCTCCTCCTCCGCAGGCAGGGCAGGGAACTGTTGCGTGGAGAGCATGCTCTGGCTGGTACTGATTCCTCTCCACTTTGGTTGTCCCCCTCACCCTTCTCTATCTCGGTCTCCGAGGAGCCGCCTCCTCCCGCCTCCCGCACAGACACGCTTGCCGGGCGGGGGAAGTCCCCGCATTTTGTCTTCTCGGCCGACTCTCCCTCCCTCCTCCTCCACCCAATAATAATAAACCTCCGCGAGAAAGAGCCACATCCCCACCCCTTTTGCACACAAGGCTCTACCCCTTTGGGACGCGCTGAGAGACAGCCCACTTGCTAATTTCGCCCTAAAGCCGTCCCTCAGGGACGGCGGATGAAGTGGGCACAGCTTTTGTTCCCCCCCGTTCTCCGCCACCGATCAGGGACGCCTCTTCATGCCGCGTAGGGCTTCAGGTGGCAAGACAAGCCTGGGCCAGGGACGATGTGCGGGCCGAGAACCCCCGGAGCTCGCCCCTCGCAGCCCTCACCTTGGCTCGCCGGCGCTTCGCCGGCCCGCCTGGATGAGCACTTGCGGCCGGAGCGATCAGAAGCCAGCACAGCCCATGGACCTACCGGTACTCCCGGCCCGTCGCGTCGAAGCGCAGAGTTCAGAGCGGGGAATGGCAAGCGTGGGTCCGTTCATTCATCAGCGCTTCCCAGGTGGACATCCCTGGGCGCTAGAGAACGTGCCTGCCTTCCAACTGCGCTTCATTTTACGTTACGGTCATGTTTTCATTTTACCCCAGGGACAGAGAGTTTCGTTCGCACAGGGACTGCAACGCTTTCCTCCCTAGCACAGAGGCTCGCTTTTCCCAGCCCATCCTCAGCTCCAAAGAGAGCTGAAAGAGGCGCCGGCACAGCAGAAGCGGAGGGGAAGGGGCGCCGGCGGGAGAAGGCTCTCCCGGAGCCGACGACAGTTTTTTCCAGCTCCTTCCCCGCAGGAGGCTCCAGTCCCAGCCCCCTGGCGACAAGTCCGCCGTGCCCCGTCCCTCCTATCCGAAGAAGCGCTGCGCGGGGGGACAGCGGCGACCCGGGGACACTACATCTGTCCCCGCGCCGGATCAGGCCGTGACCCGCCCCAGCGATCCGGAGCTGGAGGGAGGTGTTGGTTGGTGCAAATATGTTGAAGCAAAGCTCTCAGGCCAAGAGACAAGTGCCACCTGAAGCTGCAAATTACAGAGCAAATGCCCCACCCCCATGAGACATCTGCTTTTAACACTTGCATTTGATATATTATCCTCTCTACCCTGTATCCAAAGATGTCAAGTCTCGGTCTGTGCACATAAGGGAGCTCACAAGCACTATTCAAGAATGATAAAGTCGACAGGACAAAAGGCAAAACAAAAACCAGGACAAAATCAGTGGAAGTGGGTGCTACCAGAACAGAAACAGTTCAGGACCCTTCCAAGAGTCACAAAAATGTCGCTGGCACAGTGGCTGGGTTCTGAGATGACATCTGTAAAGGCTGCCAGTATTTTACTGTGCTTGACTGAGTGCTTCTGAAATGCTATCGTTCAAAATGTGAGTTAGAAAACATTAAAAAAAAGTGAACGACCACTTTGCCATGAATATGGCTGCTAGCTGTGTCACCACTCTTGGCTATCAGTGAGGGTGATAACCCTCATATATAGACTTTATTTATATTTCTAGATTTATACATACAATATTCCATATGTTTATATAGAATATATAAATAAGCTAATAAATAAGGTGAACACTTTCTTAGCCTTTTTTTCCCCAGCTTCTTTTCCAGATGTCTGTATTTCAATACCTTATTATTTAGGCCCTCTTACTTTGAGTGCAAAGTTTGTGGTACAGAGACAAGGCACTCTGTGCTTCTAGAGTGCCAATGTACTTAAGAGACTTCTGCTCATGGTCCTGCATTTTTTTAACTAACCAACCAAAGTCCGCTCTGGAGGAAAACAGCGGTTTTGGTTTTAAAACAATTGCACAAAAAATAGGTAAAGTGTGGAAAGAGAAACAACAAGAGCACTTATGCAAAATCTTCAAACTGCTTAATGTAAAACAACAAATATTTTGTGCTATAATGCCGATAAAAAGAGGAATCAAACCATAATTTGTTATTCATAACAGTATTATACAGAGATTAGGTAGCCCTAATAATAGGTAATCAAAAATTCTAATAGAAAATGAAAACTTAAATCTAAGAGGTGCAGGACAAAACTCAGCTTGACAAAGCCAGCTTGGCCTTGGCTGAAGGATGGCTTCTCTTCAGCTGGAGAACTGTGAATTCCAACCCCCAAGCCAATCTTGACTTCTAATCTCATACTAATTTCCTCTAGCAGGAGAGCCATTGAAATTGCAGTTTCACAACAAGGTTCAGCTTCAGTGTACAGTACACAGAGAAAGCCTAAGCTGAGTTCTGGTTTTGTTGGCAATTTTTTCACTTAAATCACTGCATGAGCAACAATTATTTAGCCTAACTAATACTTGGTTGAATTGAGCCACAGTTCCCTCAGAGTACGACTTACTTCTACACAGCTGTCATTTCACCTTATGACTCAGTTTGATACATCACAGAGCTCATATTCATACACTATCCATACCAGAAACTTGTTTTCCAGTACCATGGCATATGAACATTTTAATGCAGTGTTCAAGGAGTTCATTAATGTCTAACCATTAGTGGAAAGAAGAATATCTCATTATCTTATTATTATTTTGACTTCATTTGATTTTCTCTGATTTTTACCCTCCTTTCCTAGTAAATACAAACCACTACATGTTCTTCATTTTCTAATTCTTTAGAGCAACTGACTGATTTACTTAAATAAGAGCAGACATGAATACGAATTTACATTCATGAAGCAAGAAAAGGGAGTAACTTGAATGCCCATAGATAACAACTGGTAATGGGATGAAACCAAAGCAGAAGAGGGATATCCAAATAAATTACACCAAGGACAGGGTGACACACGAACTGTCCACACAAGAATGCTCCACCCTAAAGCACACACCAGAGAACAACTGCCACAGATATCAAGCTGCCACTGCCTGGCACAGGAACATTTTTCAGACCCAGCATCTCTGTGCTCTAACCCCACAACACACAAGCTCATCACTCAGAAAAGCTGGCACAGAGCAGATATGTTTTGGAGCCTGAACTACTGAGATGATAAACTCAGTGCTTTAAAGCCACAATCAAGCACAGACGCTTTTATGAAAAAATTTTGGGGCTATCTGCATAGTAACATTTCCTTCTCTAGTAGTTACGATCAGGACAAATGTCTAATAACCAGCTATATTTCTCCATATGAGGCAAAAAAAATCAGCTACTCAGTCCATTCCCATGTTTCATCTTAATCAACTTCCCCAACCCATTTTCACGATTTTGTCAGACCAGTAATATGAAGGAACACGATTACATAATTCCAGCATTAATTCAAGCAGTAAGTACTATCCCAGCCAGAGAAGGGAACAAAAAGCATGTCTAAAACTTCCACTGCAGTGTGTCAGTCTTCATTACTCTGGAGGTTTGCTGCTTCAATACACCAGTTCCTTGAGAACAAACAATTTTCCAAGTTGTTTTTGATACTTTTATTGTCTGACTTGGTTTTTACATTAAATTAACACACACAATGGATTTGATATTGTTACAGGGAACAAACTTGTCCAAGGAGTTTCCAATCCCAAATATACCAACAACTTGTAAGCACCTTGGTTCAGCAGAAGGATAAATGCTCACCAGAATGCATCTGGAATCAGGAAGAGGCCCAGGTTTTTTCATTTTACACATGGCTAAATATTCTCCATGTTAAATCACTGTCAGGCTTCTATCACTGTAATTTCCCTTCAACAGCAGGTCAGATTATATAATTTGTTTTAATGTATACTTATCAATATTCTTTTTTTTTTGGTAAACAGTTAACATCCAAAATATTTCCTCATTACATTATGTAACAGTATGCTGCATATAAATTGCTAAAAAAACCCCTATCTACCTTCAGTTCAGTTCTTTTCTAGAATTACCATCTTTCATTAATACTAAATAACAGGTGATTTTATAGGTACCTTTTACTTCAAAGGTTGTTGACAACATGCAGCTCCAACCAAAGAAAGGCAAAAAATTGACTGTAAAAATAATTTCAAGAACCAAGTAGAAAACTAGTGATTTATTAAACTGTAGATTGCTTGAACCCCCACACTTTTTTTAGGCCAAGAAATAAATATCTGGTTCAGCAGGCAGACCAACAGAATGCAGATGGTTGGATAAGATATACAGAATTATTTCGAATAAAATTTCAAAAATAGGTATGTCATGCATATGCATGGTTCAGGAGAGTTACTAATCCTTTAAGAAAGGGAATATGTCCACACACATCTGTATGAACAGAATGAATTTTTAAACATTGCTGTGCTTTCTTATTATAATAAAGATGATCAATGAAAAGTCTTTTCCTCTTCAGCATTTCACACAAATACTACAAAATATGCAGAAAAGAATACTAAGAACTACTTCAAACATAGAACAAGTGTAGTTCATTTTTATAGCTCTCTAGAGAGATATTTCTCCTCTTTGTTGTAGAGGCAAGGATAAACTTTCCATTGTACTTGTTTTAAAGCAGAAGGTAGCAGTAAATAGAAAAAATTAGTTATAGTCATGTAAGATAAAACTCTGTTTCCACAATGGTCTCATTCATGTTGATCTGCATATTTTATCCAGAAAGGTATCTTTTTGTACTTTTGGACAACCCATCACATTTTACTTCAGCTGAACAAAAATATCTCTTCTTTCCCTCTCAGTGAGAAAAGAGTTACTGGCATAAGCAGTCACACAGTAGCATTTAAAGAAAACATTATTATATCTGGAATTATCTTCTAGGCATTAATATTATAGAAAAATATTAAAATAACAATATGAAAAATGGTTTACTTCTCATACTAGAAAATAAGAAAATTCAATAGAGATGCAACTTTGCCTGGCGTAATTTCAATTCTACAACTTTAAAGACTAACGGTCTGACACATAACTAATACGCATTTCTAAAAAGTCAATTAAAAAGCCCCATAAAGCACTATGAATTAGCATCAATGCATGCTAAATATTGTCAAGTTTTCCTCACCTCTCTCCTCATTCACCAAACCTCAGTGAAAAATTGAGAAGAAACTGATTTTCTCCCTGTTTTGTTGATCTATGCAATCAAAAGCTACTGACTTTTTGCAGCTTTTCTATTTTATTTTCCTGCTGCTGAATCAGAATTACAATTGGGTATATGCTCAAATTAATACCAGGTCCCTTTACAAGTGCGTCAAAATCAACCAAAAGAGCTTTCAAGCAAACCGCAATCTTCTCTAGTAATTCACAGAAATGGTCCCATTGCTTTTGCAGGATTTGTGATGAAATTATATGCCTGAATTACAAGGCAACTTTGGCTTTGTACCTCGTTTTTTTTCAGGAGCTTGTAATCACTTTGTAGCTACCTGTAATGCTTGAGTATCAGCATAAAATTTCCAGCAGAGGTTTAAAAATTCAGTTTTCTGATTTCCCCCTGCTCCTGAATTTAACTTGCAGTCTCTCAACTGAGACCACATAGCTTCTCTGATAATCCTGAAGCTACATAAAAACCTCTCAATTCTACCAACCAACACTTATAACCTTAAGCGAGGTATTCCAAACTGTCAGTAAGAAAATATTTAAACGTTTAAAAGTGTAGCTAGATAGTTTCTATGTGACTAGCAAGCACCATCCAGATGGTTTCAGAATGACATCTAACTGTATTATGACACTATTCAATTACGTTTTCACACACCTGTGCAAATTGCCAACTGTGACATTTATCTATACAAACAGTCAAGTGATACTCTTAAGTTCAATTCTGAATTGTTTTTCTGCTGTTGGCATTTGGGGATAGTGATAAAAAGGCACCCCTGTACTCTGAAACTACTTTACGTTCATGTTCAGCCAATGTATCTGTCCACTAAATGAACTTTTCAATTAGTTTGATCTTGAGGGAAGAAGAGCGGAGGTGGGGAAACAATGAAAAAGCAAACCTCACAGTCTGCAGTCTGTAAGGGGGCCACTGTATTGTTTGTGATATAGCTGTGATATATTTTCTTTCTCTGAACAAGGCCCCAGAATATTCAAGACTAAGTGATCCAAAGTTCCCTGTTAGTTGTCATAATTAAAACTGACATGAAGCACAGAAATTATTTTGTGATACAACATAAAGACCAGCATAAGAACACTAATCTTCAATAAACCACTGAACTGATTTTACAGGAAACATATATTCAATAAAGCATTTTATACCAAACTATTCTTAATATTATGAAATGGAGACAAGGAAAAGTAACACTACTAATAGAGGAGATGTTAACAGATCTCAGTCAGACAAACTATCAGCACTTCAGTGTAGATTAAAATCTACTATTACTTTCGGTGTCTGAGTTCAGTTTCGTGCTGTGTATGTAGCACACAAAAGGTGACATTTCTTCCCTCCTCTGCACTTTTCTTGGCAAATAGCATACACGCATAATCTATGCATATTAAGTTCTGTTACGCACAGATTGATATTCTAGGAATAATAGCTACCTAAAGTCCAACTGAGGTATATTAAATATTAAGTTGTTTTCAGCCATTGTAGACCATGAGCCATGCAACCATCACAACAGCAACTCCAAACACTGGCAACATAATGAGGTTCTTGTATTTTTGCCACAATGATGGTTCAACTTCTACTTCGTCTTTTCTTCTCTTATTCTTTCTTCGCCCTTTTAATCTGTTTTCGAAAGCTTCCAGCTCAGCCTAAATGAAGAGAACCACAAGTAGTTGACATTTGTGTCAGAATTAAAAATAAGGAAATTTTAAATAACATTCCAAAAAAACATTTAATAAAAGTAACTGTCAGCCAATGGAAATTATACATCTCTTACAGATGAGACAGTAGGACTACATCCCAGTTACAAAGCACTTCCCTTTCAAGCATTAAACCATTGTTTAATTTCTTATAAAACATGCTGCCAAAAATGCAGCCAACTGAAGTTTTATATTCGATTTTCAACTCAGGCTGAATATATTAGGCTAATGTGAGATTGTTATTTCCATGAAATATGCTAAAAATACATTATTTTTTGTATTAAAAAACACACGTATTTAAGCTATTATAATAACATAATAAGAGCACAGGCTGAAATCTTCAAAGACCTCCTCCAGTAATAAGGATGCACTCTGCTAAAGATAAATAAAAACATAAATAACTAAAAATCTATCATATTTCCCTCAATTCTTTACATTTGCATGCTTAGCTAAATTTTAGATAATAGCTATTGTGCATCTTAGACATGCACAAAAATATTTGATTTGCTAAGTGTTGAAACTTAACATTTAGTCACTCATATGACTGTAGGTGGTATATAGTGTCCTTCAATAGGAAGTATATGCCCTCAGGCTCAAAAAAGAAGCAGAGCAATTTCAAAAATAAGAATGCTAGGCTTCCAACCCAGAATGGTAGTTTCAGGGTCTCATCTGGAATAAACAATAGGATCCTCTGATCCCTGTTCCTCATTGCCCTCCACATTCTTTTAAAAGAGCACCAAGAGAATACAGACAAAACTGATTTGTCAGGGAACAAAGCTGCAGTAAAACTCGAACTAGGCAGCCTAGAATAAAGAGTGAAGACTGGCATGAAACTCCAATGAGAAGCCTTCTAATTGCTAGGCAGATCAGAAAAGACGCTCTAAAGGAGACCTGAGACAGACTAAAACCAGAAAAGGTCCGACGATTACCTGGATTTTTGAGTCAAGTTGTCAGCTGCTAGAGAAAGCATGGGACAAGGTGCTAGGGAGCAGAGAAGCTAGATGAAGTAAAAGGGATAAGTGGTGGGAGCAGCAGAGCGCAGCAAGCCGGGACTGGCTGGGCAAAAGACACAAGACTGAGCTGAAGCAGAGGAAACATGGACAGTGAACAGACACAAAGCTTGGCCATGAGAGGAAATAAATCTACAAGACTACTACTACGGTGCTGCCAGGAAGAGGAACTAAGACAGTAAGGTAGGTGCTTTAAAGAAACAAGAATAAGACTGTTTTGGGAAATGTGCAGAGTAGTAGTCCAGTAAATAAAATTTTCTCTTGAAACTCAAGATGATTGCCTGATATTTGGTCTTCCTTTCCTGACAGCAAATATTTTTCAGTTTCACAAAGCAGCTCTTACTTCCCTTCCTGTACCAGATACCACTTAGCAGGAGAAACCCATTTTGATGTGTATTCCTTTGTACCCAATAAAGGCAGAAATTGTTGGCTCTTCTCTGACGATATGGGAGGAAACTTCAGACAAAGTCACACAGCCTATTTGAAACAAGATTACTTTCAACTAGCTAATCCTCCTTTAGAAAAGCAAAGTATTTTAATGAAACAGTTTTTCAAAATCCAAAATCTGGAGGCAAGGGCAAGAGTTCTTAAGGTTTTATAGATAACATGACAGTATTTCACGTTACACAGACACTAAATAAAATTTGGGGCTTCTATAGTTATATACTTGTGATCTGTAAGTTTTATAAGCAGAGTGCTTTGTGAATTGCAGTAATTTGAATTAAAATACAGGGTTCAAACAATTATATAACAGGCACTGCATTGCTTTCTCAGTGAACTTTATAAAAACCTGGCTAAAAATAAATACATCATAAAAAACCAAAACATAGAATGAAAAAGGATTCCTAGGCAAAGAATACGAGAGAGAAGTCATCACTATCCTTGAAAAGCTACCTACAGATTTTATGTAACTGTCTTCATTCCCAAAGTGTCACCTTAATGATCTCTGAAAAATAAAGTAATGGTTGTGTCCAGTCTTCAAACTGTACTTAACTTTTCAAGCTAAACAAGCTTAGAATTTTTATTTAGAGTAAGAACCCAAGTTCTTTGTATATAGACATATTAAAAGTAAAATGATATGCATTTATTTAAACTGTATACCCAGTATATGGTATATAAACTGTATATGATGCAAGATAATGTCTAGTTTAGTGTTGCTCAGGCACTGGATTTTGCTCTTTCATGTGTTATTCTCTATATTCTTCCTGCATTGAAAGGAGTAACATTCTCATGGGACAATGCAGCTACCTGAATGCAAATAACAATGACTATGCAGCCATAAAGTGTATATTCTGAAAGCGAGGATATATTTTTATTTACAGGGACAGGCATGAGTGACTTTTGTACTTTCTAAGGATCTGTTAAAAAATTTTCTTTCTACAAAACAAAAGGAAACAAAATCTTTCATAACCTAGACTTCAGGTTTGAGACCCTGACTTTCAGTATTGAAACAGTTAGCTAGAAACCAAATCTTTTACAGTAGAGAGGGACATAGAGAGCACTGATCTTTTTTCCACCTCTAGCAATTGCAAAAATCCTGGCCTCACAGGGTGCCTGTGAATTAGAAGCAGAGGGAAAGTTTGGCTGCTAGGGCCATGACGAGAAGCCTAACCAAGCCATCTCTCTTCCACTAAGAGACAAGTGATTCCATCTGTAAATGGCATTAGCAAAAGCTGCTACCAAATATAGCAAATACCAAAATACAAATGTGCACTTACCAGAGCACTAACTAGTTTGTATATAAAAGATTTATTAAAGTATTACTCAAAATAGGTTTTAAGAAACTGTGACTAACAGATGAACAGTCTCTATAAAAATGTGCTAATGAGTTCAGGAAGGTGGTACAAGGTGCAAACTTCTGTCAGAAGGGAGTATACTCCAGAATACATTTAGTGTGACCCAACACCCTACAATAGTAACATCCTCCAATTTGCATCACCAGACGGCAGATTATGAGATCAAACAGGAAAGGAACCAATGCTAGATAAAAAGTCTTCAGCAGTTGAGGTTAGTAGTTGTGTGCAGTTCTAGAGCCTATTTATTAGTTACTGTTATCCTTTTTTTTTTAAATTGGTTTTGTCCCTTTTTTCTTTTACTGTTGTTATCCTATCATTTCCTAATGTGCTGTAGTAATAGCCACTCTTAACTAACCTTTTAATAAGCCTGATTATGTATAGTTGAAGTTTTCTATGCTGCATCCATCACAAAACACGCACACAGGAGCAGGTGCCATATATTGCGCAAAGGTACTGTTGGGCTGAAACTGTGAGACTCCTGTGAATGTACAAGCAGAATGCAATGGTGGTGTGACTGCAGAGAGAAACAATCACTGCTGCAGAATCCAGCCAAAATGATGTTGCACAATATGCTGCTGGAGTGAATCTGCTACAGTTTCAGTGGAGCCTCATTACTGAGACTTTACTAGAGAGATTATAATAAGTGATTTTGCAGCAGAAATCATTAGTAAATGGGTGGGATGCCTTCTGGAATGCATGAAACACTCGGTACAAGACAAACACCAGCGAGTTTGAATTTCTAGCTTTAAAACTGTATGCATATTTTTTACATGTGAAAATGTCCATTAGCACACTTCAGTACTTAGCTTCCAGAACCATCAGGTACAGATTTCCTCTACCTAACAATATGTTTCAGACATCTATGTGCAACCTATGCTTCCTGACCTATGTGCCAGAACTAACATTTCCAGGGTCAGCTTAGAGAAGAAGAATTAGATGAACTATTTATGAGTTATATGAAGGAATATGTGATCAACACTGTAGACAGCTGAGGTATGAATGTTGCAATAAACATTGCAAGATGATCACAAAACAGTGCCCGGTCCCCTAGACAATTGGTACATAACTCCATGCTTTTCTTGTACGATGAGTAGACACACTCCCCTTTGAAAAGCAAAAGTAGGCCTTGCTAGAGCATTGCCTGGTAGACATAATGCTTTAATTAACTGCCTAGAGAACTATCGAAGTATGCATAACAGAAGCTGCGGTCCAGAGAGAAACTGTCTATCCTAATGAGATTGGGAAAATGGCATGAAAAGATTGGATCTGTGAGTAAGCCTCCCTTGCCCCCTTTCAAGCAGGGAGCAAGCCAGCGCCCTGTGATAAAAACAGAGTGACATGCAGGTGAAAACACAAGTATAACCCAAATACATAAATGTTGTGACAACTGAGTAAAAGGAGTCAGAAAACACACACTGGAGTTGGAATATGATTTGGTGTCAAACGCTCACTCAGGCACACATGCATGAACTGGCTGGAAGGCCAGTTACAGACTCCAAATGACAAACCTGACCTAGCCATCACCACCAACGAGCTTACAGTGTTTGCCTGAAATATGATTAGTATCAGCATCTCCTGGAAGCTGGCACAGAAGCTTTGTGGATTACAATGCCGACCACATACCCTCATCACCAACAGCAATTACAATAAATACACATTTCCCCCCAACCCCCCCACCTCAGAGACCTTGAAAGACATAGACTCATTTAGCTGTCCTTGCTCCTCTATGATGGGAGGGAGAAGAGGAGCTTCACCCAATATTTAAATCCCTTCAGAGGCTATTCAGCATTCTCTGGGTGTTTACGAAGTATAAAATGTTTGATTAAAATAAAGAGTGCTTAGTATTTTAAAAATAAACATTTTGCATAAAATTACGAAAATTGTTTGGGAAACCTGGCCTTTTAATCATTGTAAATAATTTACAGCACAGAGAGTACAGTAACACCTGACAGGAATGACTATGCATATGACATTACAAACTATACATATTTACTTGCATATAAATTAAGTTTTTTACTAACAAGAACAAGGTGAGGAGGATGTGGGTGAGGAAGAAAAAAAGGTTGATACCTGTTGTCTTCGCTTCTCTTCTTCAATAGCAGCTTTGGCTTCTGCCTCTTTTATCTGTCCAGACATACAAAGTGATAAGCAACTGCTGTAAACAGCAACTAAATCTATTTTCTTATGGAGTCACAATTACTCCTATAGAATGATTCTCAGCAAAAGGATGCAATCATGTGATGCTCCATCATGTGAGCTTACTGAGATGACAAAATATTCTTGGAAAAAGCTGTATCATCTCACATTTGAAAAACACGGAACATATAATGGGTGCAAAAGGTTGTAAATTGAACTTCTGACTTAAACTTGGCAAGCTGAACCAACAAATATAAAACCTTAAAAATAAGAGTTTGTTTACTATCAACTGGTAGAATTCCTAAAGACAGTAATTCTAAGTTTTCAGCAACTTTATCCTCAATTCAGTACACCTCGCACATACAGATAATTCCTATGTATGTATATAATTTACACACACGTATTTCATTCCAAGTACTCTAAATATTCCCTGACTACTAGAGCAAAATTAAACCTCTATATTTGTAAATAATACAACAAGTATTGGATAATGCATAACAAAACTGCTTTAAAGCTCTTGGTGTAATACAACCCAAATGTAATTAAAAACGTTCCACTATCAAAGAGTCATATGAAAAGAAGCCATGGGAGTTAGAATTGATAATTCTACAGAAATATTTTGCAGTGTTCAAGGAAGTAAATTAAATGCTACAAAGTATTAAGAAAAAATTGTACAGAAGAAACATCAGTATGTAAACACCATGCTCTTGAATCTTAGCTCCTGCATTCAGTTTTGGTCCAGCAATAACAAAACAATGTGAAGCCTGAACATATACAAAAGATAACAGGATGGAGTGGCTTCCATATAAAGAGATGCAAAACTAGGATTTATCGGGTGACTAACAGGACACCAAATCCTGAATAGTGTAAAGATGCCAAATAGGGATAAAATATCAGTAATTATTTTTCATAAAGCGAAGGCAAAAAATGAAATTACCAGGAGGTTGGCTCACAACAGAGGGAAGTATTCTACTCCCACAGAGTATTTGGCTAAATCTAAAATTTCAGTGTACAGGACGTTTATAGATGCCAAAAAAACAACCAAGCCTGCTAATAGGAGATAAATCCAACAAAGACCAAGAGACAAGAGGACAGCATCTCACCCTCTTAAATCCCCACTGTCAGAGATCACTAAGTAATAGCAGTAACAGAAAGAGTATATGGGGGAAGTTTACGTGTCTGCCTTCTTGTATACATTTTTGGGCCTTTTTTGGACCACCGAATCACTATCTCAGAAAAGTTAGATGTAAAATCTATTAATAGCCCATGCTTTAGCAAACTGTATCTCAGTGTGCACTGAGGGCAGGGTCAATAGAATAGTCCTATTTGCAGGTTTTCAGACAAATGTTTAAATTACTAAACACTGTATTAAATAAAAGCATTATTGAGAATTTCATTAATCTAGGCACAATGACAGAGTCCCTTTAGAAAAGTGCATAGAAGATGTTTTCAGCCATGCACATCTGAAATCTGAAAGTCTGGTGTGCAAAAAAACTACACAACTAGCCTCCTGGTATTTCACTGCCATCTAATGGCAAAATTTCAGCTACAAAAGAAAAAGCGACCCACAAATGTGGAAAAAAAGGCAACAGAAAACTTCTTTTTACACTGATGTGGTCATATTTGTAGAAGATACATAGGTATAACATACATTGGTAGAGGGAACCTTAACCATTATAATCACAGTATAGAAAAACATTTCTAGAACTATTTCTTTAATAAAACGTACAGTAAAAGACACAAATCCTCGGAAGCGCATACTCACTAAGTGCTAGACATGAAAAGTTTTATTAAGAGGTAATGCACTTTGTTTTCAGAAATTCATGTTTGTTTTGCAATTGTGCAAACTAATTTATCTCTGTAAATGTCTGGAGTTTTTAAAAGATTTTTTTCCAGTCTGGACATGTTAAAAAGTAATAGACACAATAAACTACTTTTGTCAAGTGTTTTACTATCACTGAACATCACTCGTTCACAGTGAAAGAGGAAAGAATCAGTTTCCACTAATTAAAAAGAAAAAACAAATTAAAAAGAAAAAAAACCCCAAAAACCAGAATACTGTTTAAAATAGCATTTCATTGAGCTAATTAACATTGTTCACAAATGCAAGTCTGAAAAAAATAGCTGCTATTCAACACCACCACAACCTTATGTTGTAGTTTTTGCTGGTATTGCCTTGAAAAATAATTGTGTTCATTTTTTCTACTTTTCTTGAAGCACTGAGAAGAAATTATAGCTACAACGGATACATTACCTCAGATGCTTTCCGCTTCATTTCCTTGCATAACGCATCGCATTCCAGTGAAACTTGGCCTTCTTGTATCTTGCTGCACTGTATTTCCTGTTAAGAATAATTTGTCTTTTATACTCATTTTCCTAGATAAAATTTTAGCTATAATGTTCATTTCTTTATGTCTCATTTGTTTGCTTGAGACAAAATAAGATAATTTTCTGGACCTCTGGCAGAAAGAGTTCCCATTCAGAGCCTTAGTCATTTCATATACGTTTCTCTTAACTGGCTCAGATTACAGGGCAAGGTCTGGTCATAGCAGGCAAAAAAATTAGGTAATTCTCAGTCACACATTCTCCACTTCTCCTAATATTGAAGCAATTAAAAAAAAAAAAAGGGGGGGTTATCTGTAAGCAGAGACTGATCCATTTTAAGCACTTATTCTGTACATGTCATCCTTTCCCCTGCTCAACACCCCATCTGCAAGACTTCAGGATGCACAAGACATACCTTGGAGAAGCCTCAGAATTCTAGGGAAGTGCAACCTGTTTGGAACACTTGGAAGTTAAATGAGTCCAGAAAAATAATTTACATGCCTTTTCCTTAAGACAGATTATAGTTTTTTTTCCATCAAGATATAATTATTTGTCAAGACTTCTCAAGACTTTTCCCTCATAATAATATATAGTTATAGTAAACTTCTTTCATTACTTTGTTCTTATCTTTGTTAGAAACTGAGGGTGCTGATGGCTGTACTTGCTTTTAAGTTTACAGGAAACCTTAAACTGATAACATCAGTTCCCATTTCACAACATCTGTACTAGTTCCAATTTATATAAACTTTCCCAGTATCACCAGAGAAATATAATTTGTTTTCCTCAAATCACTCCAGGTCATCTGACTGGTCTTCCCATGAAGCTACAAAAATTGAAATGTGCTTGAAAACAAAGCTATTGTAAGTCAGGCAGCCATCACTTGCTAGAATTAACAAGATTTTATATTCTCCAGTGAATCTTCTGATATAGCAGCCTAGATCTTCAGCTGATGTGAACTGTTACAGATCTACTAGAGGTAACCGGGCCTATTCTAATCTGCACCATCCACAAAAGTCATCCACACCAGACTAGGAACATGTAAAAAAATATGTACATCCTTCTCAAATTGCAACTTAGAGATTTACCTTTTTCAGTCTCTTACAGAGACATCGCAGTTTAACCTTCTGGCTGCAGTTCAGGGGACAGCTACCTGAATGACAAATCTCTTTACATCGGTGACCACAGGGCAACTATAAAGAACAAAACACACAAATTAAACTCCCACACCAATAAAATGTTTGCTTGTTATTTATTGTATTTCAGTTCCAGAAAAATAATTTTTCTTTTATTGGCACAGCTTGATTAAAAAACAATTTCTCCTTTCACATGTTTCAAGAGCAGTCACCTCCACAGTAATGTATACAACAATTACCCTAGCTATCTGTATGTTGGGGGAATACAAATAGATGAAGTAAAAAAACCCTGAAAACTGAACTTAACTATACTGTAGCTACTTGTAGATTAGATAGAGTAATAAAAGAAAAAGGAAAGAATCAGAAACAAAAAGACTGCAAAAGAAATTCTGCATGCAAGAATCATCTGATGCATAATTAAAATACAGGTCATCAATATTCTTATCATGTCCAAAATTTCACAAAATCCTCCATTTCTGCATTTGGCAGATTATCCCATTTCTGCCATCTGAGAGATAAAGACTTCTTTTACTGCCAGTACAATTTTTAACACTTATAAAGAAAATATTATCATTCAATAACGGTATTAAGAATTGAGTTAATAATTTAAATATGCTGATTGATAAGAATGTAGCAGTGCTCCCAGCATTATATTAGATAAAACACATCAAGAAAATAAGCAGATTTTTGTCTCTGTTAAGGACTTTACTGAAAATATTCCTTGTTCATACACATGCCCATAAGAAATCTTCATAATAATAATTTTTCATTTTCAATTACATAACCCAATACTGTTTATAATTGAAGGTGGAACCTCACAGGACATATCTAAGCAATTGATTTACAGAGATAGCATTAGACAGTGTTCTTCATTAAAAGTGAAATTTCACCTCCTCACTGTCATCAAGAGATTAACAGAACCTGGAAAATGCTGTAAAGCATACATTTTTGAGATACAGTTTTTCACATTCATTAAAAATTGAAAATGTATACCTACTACATCACTTCATCCACAAGAATGAGAATACTACATAATTATGAAACTCAGGTGTATAAACCTTGATTAGTAAATCTGGAATCTCAGAAGTCCACAGGAACTGGCTCAACATCTGAGCTAGCATCATGAAACACATACCTAAACAGAACACGAAACTTTCCAACTAAAAATTATGGAACAGACATCTATGTTTTTATGTCCATGACAGTCACAAACTATTATTACACTGACAGATACTTTGTGGCTTAGGCTCAGGTTTTTAGTCATTGTTTCAGCACATTTCATACAGGCTTAGAAGCAACATCCAGGTCACCATGCTCAGTCCTGAAGTCAAGTCTTCCTACAGGCAGGCACCTTCTATGATCCTTCCAGGACTGGATGAAGTCTTACCATGAAAACAGTTCCCCTTCTGACCCCATTCTACTGTTTTGCTAAGGAGACTACTCCAGGATCTCACCAAAACATGGAAGAGTTTTTTAAATTTCTTAGATTTGTTCTAGCCAGTCTAAGCCCCTTAGTTCTTATCCTCATATTGAAGTATTTCTCTACTCTCCTTTCATAAAAGGCTCTTTATGTCCACAGTATTCCCTTCATCGAATTTCAACCAGCTAAAGTCAATGTTTCTTGACTACATAGCCAGAACTGCATGTAATATTCCAAATGACATCTCAGCAGGAAGGACTTTGTACAATGCCCTAACTGCACCTCATTTTTATTAGAGTATCTTCCTCAATATATCTTGGCCTCTCATTTGCATCTGTCTCCAGCTACTCATGCTGTGACAGTAAGAATTTCTGCTGTTTCCTGGGAACTTACTATTAGCTTCACATGCATGGTCTAACTCATTGTTTTTCTGTATCATGCCCCAAATACATGTGTTCTGCAGATGCACTTCCTCAATTCTCACATACTGACAACCCTGTACAGATTTTCATCAGAAAATTGCAATGTTTATTTGGTGACAAGGTCATTACTGAAAACAATGAAAGGTCAACTGTCAGTTCAGTCCATGGGAAACCTTCCTTATTGTTAATATCTCTTGCTCTAACTTTTGCTTTAGTTTTGTTGTTGTTTTGGGGGTTTGGGGGGGGGTTTAAAAAAAAAATCAAATACAGACAGTTGTTTTCTTTAGCCCACCTTCATCCTTGTATGAAACCTCTCCTATATCTGAACTAGCTATTTACTGAGTAGCATTGACTCACTTGTTCTGCTGAAGCCTCACATAGCAGATCTAATCTATTTGCTTTATCTGGAGGGAAAAATATATAAATTGGTCACCTTATCAAAGAAGGAATTTAGCTTTCTTTCAGGTACAACTGATCATCAACAAATATTTTTGCCTGAAATAAACTATTTTGCCTCATTTTGGAAAAACGAGGGAAGAAACTTGTCTTTAAGCCTTATATGCCACCGAAGTCAGAGTACCAGCCAGAACATGGAGCCTGCTCACTAGTGACCACAATCTCTGCAAAACCAATTTACTACTGCATGACCTCTGCGCAGTAGGAGGGCCCTTCTCCTGGCTCTCTAAGAGAATCATACACAATAACTCAATCTAGTCTCACCTGCAAGTCATCTTAAGCTGGCCAGAACAAGCCATGGCTAGAACTATTACTTCCAGATTACTCTTCTGTTCTCATTAGGCACATTTTCATTAATAGTGGCAAAGCCCAAACAAACAGTCTTATGAATGATGTCAGAGCTGCAAATCCAAGACAGTAGCCCTCATTTCAACCTCCAGGAGGTTATTACACCATTAGAGCAAAATTTGCATAGGCAGATGTTTAATCCAATACTGAAACACAAAGGTACACCCTTCATAGAGCTACACAGTTCACATCCACAGGGATGCAGGACAAGAATGAAGCTGGCAGAGAAACTTTATTTTTACTCCCTCCAATGCAAAACCAACATTAAAAAAATATCAAGAGAAGCAGTAAAATGCGTAGCAAAATAACATTTACCCATGATCTCAGAAAACAAAAGCAATCATTCTGCTGCTTCTGCTGGATAAAAAATGTAATGGGAAAGTATTTTTTTTGCTTGTTTTTAAATTCCATGCTGAACTACTTGGTGCTAAAACAAGGAAGTGTGTACCCCTTAAGATCCTTTTCTACTGTACAAGATGTCTTGTCAATAGCTTGTGGACTACAGGCAAAAAAGAACAGGCTTTATGTTTGCTATGGCAAGGCCTTTAAAAGAAGGGATTTAACCCACTGAAAAGAAAAGCTCTGAAAAGAAACCCAAAAAATATCCTACAAGTATTTTCCCCATAGCCAATGCATTTAAATCTTAACATTATATCTGATGATGGTAAAACCCATCAATATTTATGGAGGCTTAACTGATCTCTGACAGAAGGTAATAAATACAACCTGTTAATACATATCTGATAATAAAGAAAATAACCTGCTAGCAAAGAAAACAGCACTTTTGAGCTGCAATCCCAAAAGGTAAGTACAAAAGACAATTTTACAACTCCACCATTTCCCTGGGCAGCCTACTCCAGTGCCTGACCACCCATTCAATGAAGATATTTTCCCAGGTATCCAACTGAAACCTCCCCCAGCACAACTTGAGGCTGTTTCCCTCTTGTCCTGTCACTTATTACTTGTGAGAAGAAACTGGACCCCCACCTGCTACAACCTCCTTCCAGGTAACTGTAGACAGTGATGAGGTCCCCCCTGAGTCTTGTTTTCTCCAGCTCCCTCAACCACTCCTCATATAACTTGTGTTCCAGACCCTTCACCAGCTTCACTGCCCATCTCTGGACATGCTCCAGCACCTCAATGTCTTTCTTGTAGTAAGGGCCCAAAACTGAACACAGGATTCAAGGTGCAACCTCAACAGTGCCAACTACAGGGGAAGAAATTACATTGTCTCTACTGCACCATGACGTTAAAATAAATTTATCACAATGGGGTCCCATATTTCATGCCTAGACAGTAGCAAAGTGCACAGTAAAAGTACAAAGTATGGCTATTTTGTTAAGAAATACTAATTACACAGAATAAAGTGTTAAACACAGATTCACAAACACTGACAGCAATACATAAGCAATGAAAACTGACAGACTTAAAATTTCTATGTAAGAATTGTCACAAAACACCTGCAAGCATGATCATAAGAATTTAATCACCCTGACTAAAAAAAAATTAAATTTCCTTCAACAGGATATTTTGTTATTGTTACCAAACAAGAGAATTAACTTTATAATTAAAGGATCATCTAACAGCTGTGGTAATATCAAAGACACCGCTTCTCCCTAAAGCAGAAAGAAAATGTGGGCTGTATTATATAATGCTACGAGTCACTTTTATAGTTTTATATTGCCATAGCCAAAACAAAAGTATGAAAACTTTCAAGATTTTCAAGTTCTTGTAGCATTTTTTTCAAGGCACCAGACAATATAACTGCATGTATCATGGTACCTGTAAATCAAATATGGTAGCATACTGTCTACTGCAGTTTCCATTAACCAAAAACATCTCAAAACTATGACTTCAGTAAAATACTGTATTCTACTGAACCTAAATTGCACCATGGTAAGCTTTGAGCGACAGTGCACACTGATTTTTAGCAAACATCAAGTTCAATGAGCTCTGCTAATAACCCAAGGTCAGCTTCTGACATCAAATAAGGAAATTCTCATATAACACTAATTTGAAATTTACTTGAGGCTGCCAGAACTGTACATAAAACACTCACATTTTAGTTTTGGGCAGACATATTAGATTTGTAAACTTCAAATGCTCTAAATTGGCCAAGGTATTTGTATGCTTTTGTCTCATGAGACAAAAACTTACAAACAGCAAAATGAGGTTGACCTAGATTTGCCTGGGAGGGGTGGTGATGGTAGTGGCAGGATGATGTCTGTTGAGGCTGCTCCTTCAAACTGTGTTTATCAATTATTCCTTTGAAAGAGAATTACCAGGATAATTTATATTATGAGATAGCTAGCTAATTTTCTCAAAGTTGCAGACAAATATTGTACACTTATAAAACAGAAACAGACAAACATCCCTAGCACTGTTCAATATTCAGAGAAATGGGAACAGATATTTTAGACAAAAAAATGGTAAAACCCTCATACTGTACACACCAAGTTACTCAAGTAGGATCTGAAGAAAGCAGGATGAACTGTAACACAAAGATATGAACTACCTGAAGCAGGAAGGTACTAATTACTTCTAGATTTCATCAAAGACAGTAAGAGCTAGAGCTAGAATCACAGGAAGGAAAAAGCATGCATTTTTACATCATCCATTACCCTAAAATGATTCTTTGCATAGCAGAAGGTGCAGAAAACCTTATTTTTGAAGATAATTACAGAAATAAGAACCTCACTGTTAAGTTAAAGCTTTATAGAAATAACACATTCTGTTTTCCTAAGCTTTCTTTCACATCCCACTGAATTAAGTAAAAAGGGCATCATCTGTGGAACAGGGCAATTCTGAACTGGAAGCTAGAATCCTGGACTGCTACTAGGTGGATTTTAAATCCCAGAATGAGTCTGGGGAATATGTTCAGAAAAATCACAACAGTTACATTAATCAAAGATGAGATATGGGAGAAAAAAAATCTTTGTAGAGAAGCTGAAGTACAGAACACATAGTTCATGATAAGAGATTATAAGCACTCTTGAAAATAAAGAGAAGTCTTGGAGCAAATAAAACCAAAGTAACAGAAAGGGATGTGAAAGGACAAAATTAAGAGGTAAATGGACAATGAAATAATATCTCAGTGTTCCCTTGCCAGGAAGAGGGCTTTCAGACATCCAGATGAGAAAATTGTGACAGGCACATTCATTTACAGAAAAAAAGATAGGCATCTACAAGGGCAAAAAGCAGAAGATACAAGTAGGCACAGAGCACAAGAGCACAGCCTTCCTGTTGGGGTTAACACAACCTTGTCTGAAAAGTGGAGAAACAGACACTTCTGGAAAAGCAGCAAGAATCCTGTGAATTTATGTATTTACTCAAAAGCAAAAAAAATTTTCTAATAAAGGCAAGGATTCAAATGTCAAATTTCTGACACTAGAAAATGAAACAAAAGTTTTGAACCTACATTTATTATGTTGGTAAGAAGACAGAGATCTCAGACTAAAGGACATCCTAAATAATCCAGCATATGGGAACTAAGTGGAATCAGGGAACGAGAATGGGTCAAATCAAAGCATTTATGAGTGCCATTGAATTACGAGACAAAGAGACTCAGCTACACATTAAAAGGCCAAATCACATCAACAAAGTGATTAAGGGATAAAATATTTTCTTTAGTACAAGCATTTTTTGCAGAGAAGAAGAATTTCTCAGAAATTCTGGAGAGTTTAGCAGTGGAAGCACTTTCCAAAATATTCCTGACTATTCCTGTTTTTCCCCTTCATACATTTTATAACCCTGCAGTGGGACATGGAATAAAGAAAAGGCCGTTACTCCCACCACAACTAATTACAACTAAAAACCAAACATAAAATAAGAAGCAACGTGCGGATTTCTGAAAGCACGTGAGCAGCACATAACAGCAGCACTGGAAGGGACAAGTCATTTGACCCACCTCTCATGTCCAGTTGTGTTTAATACTGCTTTAAGACAAATCCTGAAACATGTCTAAGCTGTTACTGATGAAAATTCGGAAGCTTCTCCAAGCAGTTCCTGCACTGCTCCACAAGCTTTACTACCCAAAAGCAGTATTCAACAGGAATCTTCCTTACTGATGCCTATTTCCACTGGTGCATAGTCTAAACATCATACAGTGAGGATATTATTCTTCTCTTCCTCACAGCTGTTCAGATATACCCAGATACAGTAGAGAGATTACCTGGCTTGTATTCTATTTCAAAGTACTTAACATCTATTTCACTAACACACCAGGGCATTATTAACTCATCTCACTTATTAAGTATAAAAACCCTTTGGTCCCAGACTGTTGCATAGACAGGGGATGCCAGAGCCGCACTTAGATGAGAACAATAGCAAGTACAATTCTCAGTATTCTTCCTAATTAAACAGCCTCCACGTGTCTTGCAAGTACAGTTCACTAACCACCTTTGCATCTATCATTTAGCATATTCATTTAGACTAAGCTTCTCTAGTTTGCTTGGCCTATATCCACAAAATTCGACATATTGATCAAATCAAGTATCTGTTAATATGGGTTACCTCTTTTGGGCATTGATTTTTGCAGGAAATAAGACGCTCCTTTTCTTTTAAATCAGCACATGTTAGTTTTCTGTAAAAGGAAAGATGTATTTGTGATAATTTCCAATTTAAAACCAACAAAAGTCAGTACAATTAGGGGTACATTTTAAGTATATCTCACTGCAAAGAAAAGTAAACTCATTTGTCCACATCCTGTGTGACTAATATAAACTACCTTATTTTACAGACAAACCCATATGAATTTAGAGGACTTGAGGTACTTTAAATAAAATGAACAAAGGAGAACATACTTGCATATGATGACTGTTTTCAGAGTAATAGGCAAAAGACAGTGCTTAAATCCACAAATTCCATCTTATATTCCATAAAGTCTAGCTTACCCTCTATGCACACACATATAAATGATTTTAAAAGTGTACAAATTATTATTAAGAAGTTTTCCATTAGAACAGCTAGAAATTGCAGGACAATGGCTGTATTTAAAGGACATACAATTTGCAACTAATTGCAAAGACCTTTTACACTAACTACATTAATTCTAATTCTTGTTATAAAATTCTTCTTCACATACTCTAAAAGAAGCACACATAGAACAAACATTACGTAAATTACTATAATATTTTCATAATTCAAAATATTATCTGTATTATAAAAACATTATAAAAATTATTTCTGCTCATAAGACTCCATGCATTTATAGTAATTTTAGTTAATACCAATAAAACTGGCTACATTTAAATAGAAAACCCATTATATTACTAATTACAATCTTCAAGAGAAATTTCATAACTTGCTGTAACAGTAGCTCCCATCCCCAGACATTTCAAATGGTTTCCAGTTAGTAGCATTCAAATGAAAAGCTGGGTTGTGTTCTGACACTTACAAGCATTCAACATACAGTACTGATAGTTTACAGTGACACTTTATTTTAAGCATCTGGAGACATGATGGGCAATCCCCAGGATGACAAGGCAAAACACATCGGTGAGGACAGCCAGATGGCCGGGGCTTGGTACACTCCTCTTCACACTGTGAACATTCTGGACCCGCCTAACAAAATGAAAACAAAGTACTAAAGAAAATGCCAAATGTTTGTTTGTGAGATGTCATTAACAAGCTTTTATATAGAAGAAAGAGTTGGGGTGTAAAATACATTTTTGAAAAGCAAAGTAGAAAGGCCAGTGTTTGTCAGTCAAAGAGACAGAGTTCTATTTTCCTTCCTTGGTATAAAAGAATCTCCTTAATATTAGTGCTTTGGAAAATTACCATTAAGCCTGTTAATTCTCTATGGAAAACTGTTAGAAAAAGAAGTAATTTCGTATTCCGAACTAACTTTTCCCACCCATCATGTTACTGTAATGCTTTAGTCATGACATTCTGCTCTGTAATACAGGGGTGGAGGGGTTGGTTTGCTTAATTTTAAGAAGCAAACTTTAAGCCATTCCATTTCCATACATGTATGATATTCTGTATAATCTTCCAGAAAGTATTAATTTAGGTATATGCTGGGAGCTGCCTAAGGCGTTGCTTCCATTCCACAGACTACATGAAGTCTACAAGAGTATGGTGTCATCCTCATTCCAAGTGATGTGATCAACAAGATAATGAAAGTCAGCACAGTAAATTAAGCTTCATTTCTATTCATATTCTTAACAACTCATTCAGAACCCCAGTCTGCAATCAAATACACCCAGATAGATTGACAGGAGTTATCAACTGATAAATCTTCAGTTTCAAAGAAGTCAGCCAAAGTAAAGCAAATTTGTCCAAGAATGAAGCTACATAATACTTCCCCAAAAGGACTATTCCATGTCAACGTTTCACTTTATGCTGTTCAAAATAAAAGCATAAGTATTTAAGGTTTTAATTGTTTTTCCTCAGTTCCTTCTTCTTCTGCTTCTACGGTTGAACAACTTTTGCTGAAGTTTAAAAAGGAACCATTGTACAGTGACTGTTTACAAAACTTAACTCCCAAAAATTCAAATCTAAGAAAAACAACAGCAACTAAAAACATTTAGAAAACTGTGATACAACATTTAACAGTAGGTAAAAGCAAACAGCTGGCCTTTCTGTAACATTTTCTAACACAACATGCAGAACAAACCTAAATTCCAGACAGAAAAATCACTGCTCAGACATACAAGCAAGAAATTTAATCAACCCTGACTACACCTGCAATTTAGTCTACCAAAACAACAGAACAAAAGCTCTAAAGGTCACAAACAACTTGAGTTCATAAAAAATTGAAGAAAATTGAGAAATGAGATTTACCCATACTTCACGGGTACACAGGCTTCCATTTTCTGAGAATGTATTGCCTCATTCAAGACAGAGCTAGAAACAGTCCTGACTCATTCACATTTCAATTGGGTCAGCCAAGCAGCAGGCAGACAGCCTCTTACAGTCATAATTGGAGATGCTTAACTGTCACTCTCAGTACTTACTGACATCGCTCTATTGCTACAGATTACTGTTCCACCAGTTGCACCAAAACCCATACTCCTCAGACAAAAGTTTCACAATCATTAATAGAGTAATATGGTAGCTACAAGATATACAGTCATTAGATGAAAACACCACCACTTCCAGGGTTGGAATCCACAGAGTATCATCCTATTTAAGTTAAATGTAACAGCTTTATACCCAACTGAATGCTTCTCAGTTTTCTAAATGCCCAGAGAACCCATGTGGCAACTTCTTCTGAAGTAATGCTTCAAAAAACTTGAAAAGTTGTTGTCCTTCAAATCATGACTCTCTCAAGCCACAAACTATGTGGTTTTTACTACTGAAAACTTGAACAATTTTCAGCTTTATATTTACTTCTTTTTTGTTTCATATTATCTTCAGCAACTAACACCCACAGCTTCTTAATTGCATAAATGGCAGTTTCTAGTAGACACTGAATAAACGTGACTATATCATGCCAGTGCTTTAAAAAGTCTTCAGCAACTCTGCAACATTCCCAGTGCTCTGTCCTAAAGATCTGCCAGCCTCCTCAACCTGCTTTCCAGTCTCCTCAGTAAGTACTTGCCCCAATAGATTGCAAGTGCATTTGTATATAGGGATTATCAGTAGTTCACTTGATCTTGACAGTTACAAAAGATAACTTTAGAAGAGACTTGTCAATTGTGTCATATAAGGTTTTGATGTAATCAAAATAATGTATGTCAACATAAAATGTATAGAATTTGCAAAATATAAAATAGTCTCCATTTTGTAGTCTAAGGAAGTACAGATTAGCGTCAATGGAAACACCACACAAGCAAGTCTCCCAGTGGGATTTGGATGCCAGGGGATCTTGTGCCTCCCAGCTGCAAATTCTTTATTTTCCAGTTAAAACTGAAGACAACATATAAAATACATTAAAAAAAAAAGCAAAAAGGAAAATAACCTACCTTCTTTGCATCTGCACTACTGTTCAATTTAGTAACACGATGACATTCTTTCATACAGGTGTGATTCTGGCAATCAAGAAGCCTCCCACAGTATCTTTTACATGAGTAGGGATTTGCAGAGTGACAAGGTAACGGACTAACCTAAAAGTTAAAAATAAATAAATATAGATATACAGACAGGGTATATATACACACATTGCACCGAGACTGTGTGTGATACATACCTACACACATACACACAGAGGCACAAAATCATTACTGAGAAATTCTGGTTCTCAAGCATCTTTGTTAAAAGAAAAAACACCACTCCAATTCTATTTGATCTTTTTTTTTGAAGTATTATTTAAGTTCCTGTCCAGATAACATAACCACACACATTTGTTTTACACTGATTATACCAGGTAAAAAAAGCATACTTCATTAAACAAGCTAACTTTTGCAGCATAGTTTGTTTGGTTTTTTTTAAACAGACTATTACTTTCTCAAATCTTTTAGTGTGATTAATCTCGTCTTTATGAATTAAACTCATACCTTCCATTAAAGGTTCCTAAACTGTTTTACCGTTATTGCAGAAGACAGTTACAGTTTGCTTTCCCAGGCGTAATTGTATTATGGTCATCATACACTCAAAATATTATGCACCTAAACAGTCATCATACACCTAAAACAGTCTGACAAACAGAAAACAACCTGCAAGTCAGAAATTCTATAAACCAAATACTGACTACATCAAATGTAACTACCAGGAGTAGTAAGAAGAAGAAATGGCACATGACAGGACTAAGATTTTAATGTGTTATGATACATTTGTACTTTCTAATTTGAGGGTAACACTTCAGTTAACAGAGTTCTGTAGTACTATTCAGAGCATCTACTTAAAAGCCTTTTACCTTCATCAATACTGAAATCGAGTGTAAACTCCTAAGTAGGCTAACTAGGTTACTTTTCTAAATTTGAATAGTACAAGTTCCTTCATGACAGAAGATTAGAGGAAACTTGCTGTTCCCATTTTTTTCAACCATTATGTAATGTTCACATGGAAAAAAACATTAGTTTCTGTGATGCTGTCAAAAAAATTCATTTTTTTTCTTAATTTCACGATCACTTCGAAGAGAAAAACTATTTGTGATGTTATTACACAAAGAGGTTAATGTGACATAACTCACTTTGACTAGACCAGGGGTGTGATTTTGTGTTGCAGCTTAAGTTGATGGAACAGCTTTGCAGGGTACCCTTTCCTTTTCTCTCTTCCAACTCTACAATACTCATTGCACACTCCTACCACTTACTTGGAACAAGTCCTACCACACATCTGTCTTTACAGCAAGACAATTCAAATAACCAAAATGGAAGAAAAGGAATCAATAGAAAAAATTTCTTGTTTTTGCTAATGGATTAACCATACAAACAGGCACTGAAATGAGAGAAGAGAGGATGGCCCCACAGGGCAGAGCGAGAGACAGCCTCCCTTCGGCACTGTCCATGTTGGTTTCCTTCAATCCTAAAGCAAAAATACACAAAGTAGGATTTGAATCCACTTGCCTAGATAAATGTTTTCTGGGCTTGAACCAAAAAGTACTACTCCAAGTTACTGCAAACTCCGATTCATTTGGAAGACTTCTGAACTCCTCATCTTGACCCTTCAAGATTGAACAAGAGTCTGAATGGCAGGCTCATCAAGCGTGGAATACATAGGAGAAAACCTTGAGGCTATCACATCCAACCACTCACATCCCTACATCATGGCTGAACCTAATGTTGGCTAAAGCACTAATACAACCACAGCAAATAGTCTGAATACCTGGTTCATACTGCCCCGTTCAAACATCCCCCAACTCTGTCTCCGATGGCTTATGTTTCTGGTGACCAAGGGAGGAAAGGACAGCAGTAGGCATAATAAAATGATGGTCTGAACCAGAAAATAGTACTATACCCAGCAAGCACACATCAATTACCATAGCTTTTCACATTCCTAATATCCTACCCCTTCTCATTCTCCTCCATGTCCCTCCTCAGAGCCACAACTGCCTTTCAGTAGCAACATTAAGTAGTCAAAGGATGTTGAAAGGTAAAACAATGAAAGAAAAGATGTACTAAACATTACAATCTGCCATTTCCCACTTCCCTACCTTTCCTTGCTCCCCCATTGCCACTCAGTTTTTAATGACTACTGGCTCTGCTGCGGCTCAGGCAGTGATAGCAGATCAGAGCAGTAACAGCAGATAAGTTCTATGGCTGCACCGTTCCATAATGCTCATGAGACTTCTTTCTACCAGGAGTTGAGTCTTCCATCAGAGAAGGACACAACCACAAACTCCAGTTAAAGTGAAGCACTTAGGCAGAAGTGGAGCATCCCTTCCAGTAGCATCCCTCGAGTACACAGTTGAGAGGCACTGCTGACCACAGCCAGGGACAGTGAACACACAAGCCAGACAGACAACAATGGCAGCTTTCAGATCGCTGACTGCAGGGAGCATCCCAGCCCTCTGGCTGCATCCAGCATAGCTTTAGCTTGAGGCCAATAAAAGATACGATAGTCTTCTGGAATCAATTGACAGTGTAGCCAAAAATTGAAGAATTTCAATTAATTTAGACTGAATTTTTTTTTTTTTAAATTTCTTAGCAAGTCATTTTTTTGTGGATCCTACTAATAAATCCAAAGGACAAAGCAGAAGAAAGCTGTACTTTCTACATCTGGAATGCATTTCTGAAATGGCTGAATGAAGGTTGCTACTCTCGCTACAAAGACAAATATCAAAGAAGACGCAAACTCCAGGAGGCTGATGAGCTGAAGAATAAAGAATGCAGATGAAAACCAGAAGTATTTAATGAAAGCTGAATAGGAAAAAAAGGAAAATAAGAAGGCATCATTTTCACACTACAAATATTCCACAGGGAAAAAAAAAGGAAGGAAAGGAATAAAGGACATGACAAGGTTCAGAAGCTTTCCAGGAAATCTCCCAAATGCATAAAAGCAGTTAATAGATACATCAATTGCAATATTCAAAATACTCATCAAGGAAACAAAATCAGAGCACCTTCCTTCCTCTAGAACATTTAATGAAGCCACCACAAGAAAATTATAGACAGCAGATAAATTCATATCATATTCAGTTAAGATTTCCTTCTCTGTCCGCATTTACCTTGTATCAGCTTTACTTAATGTTTCCCACAAAGAGATTTAGAATAATTTGATTTTTTAAAAGTCTTTAAAAGAGCATATGTGTACCATTGCTACGAAATACCAATGTTTATAACAGTTTTAAAAAAAGGTAAAATGTCAGGATTTCCTTTCGGGGTGGCGTCAACTGTTGATGATAGGTTATTTTTCTGACATACAATCTGAAACAAAATTCAGAGCCTCTTTTAAGAACCTACATATAGAAGAATGAAGAATTATTTATTTTTTAAAAAATATATGTAAAAACAACCAAAACTTACAGAGTAAAATTATTTGAAAGAAGGCTATGGACCTCAGCTAAAAAAAAATTTTACTTTAGCTTAAACATCATGCAGAATCATACTTCAACTAAACAGAGATTTTATACAATTATATCATCTGGAAATTAGTTTTAAGTCTGTTGTTTCAAGTGATAAATTGCTTGTTCTAAATGCCAGGACATGGAAGAGCGCAAACTAAATCAATGCCTTAAAAATACTTTTGAAACTAAGATTTGTTTATTATAAAAGTCCTAAGGTGTTTGCTTTTACTCTCTATTCTACTCATTGTCTGCAGGCATTCTGTTAAAATACAAGAAGACTTTGTAATTTTCTTCATTCCTAGTTTCTTTCTATCTCCTCCATTACAGGAGGTATAGCAACAACAACGTAAGGAGTAACATAGTACAGCAATGAGCACCTACTCATAGCAAAATTTTGCTTGAGAAAATTGCTACTTCTGTCACTAGTGAAAAGTTCACATTTCCCAGTAAAAATGCCATCAGGAGCTGGAAACTATTATAGAAGGGAAGCTCTTGCTAACAAAAATAAATTAATTTGAGGTGGGATTACTTGTTCAGAGCCAATGTGGCTGTAAAACACTTAACAGACATTACATGTTAATTTTTTTCTTTCCAGAGATCTCCGAACAACATAAAAACATACAATGTGCATAAAATACACTGCAAACACCCTCTTCACACACACATTAACAAGTCATTCTCTTCCCTGACTTCCACGAAAATCTCAAAGATTAGGAAATTTCACTCCATTCCAGAAACTGCTGCACTTCGGAAGGAAGGCAGAACCGCCCTTTGTTGGCTGAGAGTATAGAGTGTCATGCAGCATCAATATCTAAATAAAGTCAAGTATAGAGTCCCTGGGATTTTTATTTATTTTCTCTACTAATCCATAAAGAAAACATGACCCACAGCCATTGACTGATTCTGCTAAGACTAGTATGCAATAGAGATTTTTTTTAAATTATTCTGAAATAAGTAGTAGTAAGTACGTAGTAATTGGTACCATTTTCTCTAATAAGAGTAGTGATACTGTTTAACCCTCTGTTATGTGGAGGGACATAAACTTCACAACCATGTACAACTAAACAGTATCAAAAACATTATCTAGAGCAAGTTATATATTCAGTCTATTGACCACAGCTTATATTCTGTTTATACATAAATTCATGAAAATCAGGGTGAGATTCCATATGTCCTATCAAAAACCGTATCACTCACTCAATAAAATATTGGATAATTAAGCCATAAGTTTTACTGCAGAAAAAAACAAGACCCACTCTGTTTCAGCAACAAACAAATAGGCACTGTTGTTCTTTTCATTCATTTTCACTGCAAATTTTTCTTTAGGAACCCACAAGCTGCAAAGTAGCTCTATGGAAGCTGCATTCACAGCCCAGATGGGTTAACACATATGCGCACAAACAGACTGCAGAGACAGGAACTTTGGTAACAACATTTGAAGATGTTGCCACAACATAATTGATCCACCATTTTAATACATATCAAGAGATTATTAAAGAAGGTCAAAGAAAAAAAAAATTTTTGTTTTTACTGTTTTCTAGAATTTGTTACTTGCTTAAAATGATTCTAGGTTTTTTTATAATATTGTTAGTTGGACTTTGATAGTGAATTTATGCCAGACATACTAGATGATGATGATGATTAGTAGACAAAGCCATAATAGCCACAGCTTTTTTTTAAATTAGTTTAGCAATCATCTTTTAAAATCAAGAAAAATGAGTTGACCTTAAATTTCATAACTTTTAGAAATTACTGTGAATAATGATGATAGTTATTTAAGCATCAATTAGATTTTCTTCTCATGTAAGCCAAAATAGACAATGACTTCACCTAAAAGTAGAGAAGGCTAGTTTTCATCAAAAGACAACCTAATAAGTAACACTAAAGAAGTTTCTACTATACTGTCTGATTTCATCCATGTGTGCTTAGATCCAAGTCATGTGAAAATCTTCCTGTATGATATTATGTTCCTTGTCTTTTTAAAATATACACAGCAGTTTATAGGAGCGCTAAGGAAAGTGTGTAATAGGGAGAGATTAATAACCATAGAATGAGGTGGAAAAAAACCAGAAGCATCTAATAAAAAAGACCACCCAAAACCATTCCAACATATTGTTAACAACTGCAAGAATACACGAATAGCTACGTAAATCATGAGTCTAAATTTCTGTTCACAAATTCTATGAAGTCAATTAGTTACATATTCTTCAAAAAGGAACTAAAATACCTTCTGATACGTAAACCCTTGGGATAAGGTACTTAATTGGTTTAAAAATATGTATTAAAAAATCTATTATTTCTCTTTTGTGCTTTTTTTTCAGACTGACATAATATCTGCCATATTTCACTTTATAAGGCAGTTTCCATGACTCACCTCATGCTGTCCAAGACATTCCCTGTTAAAGAGAAAAAATCACAGATTTAGAAAACATGTACTTTTTTAGGGGATTTAAAACAGTGACAGTGCTTTTCACACAAAAATCAATGCAATCTATTTTTAAAAAGTGCAAACTAATAGAAAATCATCTGTCTATGCAGCTCAATGCCTCCTCCTTTCCAACAGTTGCTTTGATTACTGTGTTTTATGATGGCAATCCCAAAATCTGTTTCATGTGCAAATTAATTGTAGTTGTATATGAAATCAATAACTTATTTTAGAAAATAACCTGCTTTGCTTCCAAATATCTTGTCCTTTGTCTCTACTAATAGACCACTATCAGTTATTTCAAAGAACTATCTAGTCTACTCTTAGGTTTACAGTTTTCTCCCTTTTAGAAAGCTCTACTGTTCCTAGGTAAGAAAACCTGCACTCTGATCTGAACTGTGAAGGTATTAAATAATTTGTGACTCATTCAAACACCAAAATCAATCCTTTGCTCAAGTTACTTTGAAAGCTATCTTTTTTTTTACCTGTCATTTCATATCCATCACCTTCTTGATTTCTCTATTGATATCTTATAAGGGAGAGCACTGAAATAATCATGAATATTCAAGCTAAAATACCTCTAAATCAGTTCCTAAAAATTTCCAGAAGAGTATTTTAAAAAAAATCCCTGATAACTTCTCTGACACAAAACAACTAACAATAGCTACAGATGGTCTTTAGGACAGCAGGATACTAGCAAGAGCAATCAGTCTTTCACCTAGTATAAGAAACAGCAGATGCAGCACAGGAGCCTGTTTTTCATTCAATACAGCTCAACTACCTTATATCCACAATAATCTTCCTATATCCAGCTAACTGGGCTTCTAGGATCTCTGCATTCCATTGCAGCACACTTCTGTTCAACTGCAAGGGGGAAACTGCTCAGCCAGCCTGATTGCCTTCTGCCATGTAACTACTAAATCTGTGAGTGAGGAATTCCCCATGGCAAACTTGCATTCAAGTTGAGCTATAATGGTGTCAGATGAACCACCAGACACACGAAAAACTAGCAGGATCACTGGGCTCAAATGGTAGTAGCTAGTTTTTGTATCCTACTTGGACAGCAGTCGCAGACAGAATTCTTCAGCCTGGGACCTATCTTGTTTAATTATTTTTTTTCCCCAGTAACTTGGAAGAGACAAAATGCACTAATTTTGCAAGTAACATTAAAGGACGCTACAGTCAACACATTTGAGGGCAGAGGTGCCATTTGGAAGGATCTAGACAGATTGGAGGAACAGGTTGAGAGGAAATTCATGAAATGCAGAGACAGACAAAATCCTGCATCTGTGACTGACTAAATCCCAGCAACGTTGCAGGCTACTGGCTGGGGATAAAATAGTAATCTTTTAGCATTAAGGGGAAGTTACCAAGAAGATGAAGCCAGGCTCCTTACTGAGGTTCATAGCAGGGAGGCAAGAGACAATCATACTCTTAAACAAGTAAGGTTCTGACTGGATACACAGTGGAGGAAAAATAAAACCAAAATCAGTAAAAGTATAATTGAGCACTGAAAAAGATTGTCCTGAAAGACTGTAGAATCAATTTACTTGAGGTTTCCTAAGGTCCAGCTGGACAAAGCTAGAGCAAATTGCTCTGAATTCAGTGTTGATCTGCTTTCAGCAGGAGGCTGGACTAGACGACCTAAGCCTCAATGGTCCTTCAAAATTAACAGAGCAAACAGTTTTCCAGAAACTCCCTTTTTAACCAGTTACAGAAATAAATACCAAACGCATAACAAATCTCTACCTGCTCCTGTTCAAAGATACCAAATTACTAGAAAAAAACCCAGAAAGTACTGCAAAGTTTCAGCAGTGAAGAATGGAATCTCCACTAACATCCATTCATACAGAACAGTATTATTTAAACTATTCTCCATCATCATATTTGTTCAAATGTCACTATTCCAGCAATGATTTCAGAAGCTCTGCTAATGATCTAAGAACTTGTCACATAATTTGATTTGTAGCAACGCATTACTTTATAACCACGGTTTTGTTTATTACTATTTTCTTAATTCAGGAAACGTCTCCCATATCACTTTCATTTAAAAAAAAAGGAAAAAAAAAAAGAACATTACAATTGCAAAGATCAATCAAGAGAGTTATGATATTCCAGAATTAGTATGATCTAATGCTAACAGAACCTTAATTTGCTCCAAGCACTGTGAAATGTAACGATGCTTCCTCTAGTTAGAAAATTAAATACAACTTTTCCAGTAGAGTTTCCTTCTCACTTAGCAGACTTACCTCCTCTGGGGAAAAGTCTTCAGACTAAAGGAGGCTATTTTGATGTTGAAATTCAGAGGAACTAGGAGACGTCTTACAAAATGCATGATGTTACACTGACTTCTACTGAATACCTACACAAAACAGTTGCTACAGGCTTCTACACAAACACTGAAGCCAGACTGGTCAAAATAATCTGACCTTTTCCACCTTTTGGGAATCTGGCTTTGAACTTTGAACTCAAGTATCACAAACACTGTATGGTCACAGTTTTGAACAGAAGTAAAACCTATTATAGCACAATCCTATATTAAGTTCTAAACATATCTACACTGACAAGTGAAATGGATCTTTTTATCATCTTCCTCCATCTAGTTCTCACTTCACAAAATCAGGATGTAATACTCCCTCATTAAAGAGGGATGTTTAAAAACCAAAAAGGCAGTAATGCCTGTGAAGTATGCAGGGTTTAAAACAGAAAGAGACCACAACACAAAACCAAACCAAAATCCCCACCAGCATTTCATTTTTCAGATAAATACTGAATTCTCTGTAATGTAAACAGAGGCTCCATCACATTGAAAAAGAATGGTGAAAAAGTGTCATCATCCTGTGTTCCCCTATATCCTCAGCACCATCATAGAAAGAGTTGATTGAGTTCAACTCAAGGAACAGAACCTTCTGGACAAGTCAAAATCAGAAAGGAAACAAGCCAATGGGATGAAAAGTATGAACCTATCATTCAATAGCATACCATAACTGAACAACTGAGAAACAAAACAGCAACTCATTACGCAGAATATTATGATCCCATAAACCAAGACAGAAACTACACAGAAAAAGTCATGTCACTGATGACTATCAAACTTTGCATTTTCTTTTAAAGTAGCATTGCACACAGCACACATTAGAAAAACTAATCCTTACTATCAGTCCTTTCACACAGTGAGCACACATTAGAGAAATGTCTTAAAGAACCAACAGTGCTCCCAGCTTTATGAGAATGGTGTTCACATAGGCTTTTTGCATCTGGAGACGAAAATATGGTTATTTTCATGTCCACCTCTACAACAGTATAAAAAGAAAAAAATCTTTTACCACGTAAAAACTTTTTTTTCCTTTTTTAATACGTACACTGGTATAGGAACCTCACAGGGAGGACACGGTAATGCAGTTTGAATGAAAGCTGGCTCAGATGGCTGTTCCCAAGGACCTGCAGACTGATGCTGAGAGCAAGAGACACTAGGTGAATACAAAACACAAACACAACTACCTGCTTGACCATAAATAAACACATCATCTAAAGAGTTCCCAGTTCTAACAAATTCACTTCCTAGTAACTAACTTTTTACTAATGGAAATCTCAACACCCCCTACACATAAAAAAATTACTGTTTCATCGAACTTAGCCTGGTTAGGAATAAGAAAATGTGGTCCTTACTGCTAAAACTTAAGCACAAAGCCAAACAAAAGAGTCAACCAATCCTAACTATTTAATAGAGGTAAAAATATAAAAATATTTAAATTAGTAAGCTAGTTCAATTACCATCATGCAGTGCATGCATCATGCTAAAAAATGCCAAACAATTTCTCACTTCTGTCTTGTGCAAATTTTGATGGTTAAGTAAATATCAGAGGTAAAATTTATTTTTTGCTCTTATGTTAAAAGCAATTGCATACATTTGGAATTAAACATTTCTAATACAACTCTAACAAAAATCTCATAATTTCTTGAGTAATTATAATTGTTGAAAACTGCAAATTCAATTATATATTACAAAATCACTTACATTGCAACAAAGCACCACTTAGTTTTGCGCTGAGCAGTATGCTGACTGATTTTTATTTACTCTGAACTTCAAAAGCCCCCAATATAAGATTAAGGTTGAACTGTTGCTCATTCTTCACAACAGTAATACACCATTTTTCACTATTTACTTACTGAGCCAGTTTGCCTCACAAGAGCTTCGTCATGGCAGGAAACAGGGCACATATGACCACACGTTAATGTTTTCTGGCAGGGCTGACGACACGGAGGACACCGCCCAAAGTGACAATAGTGTTTCTCCTGGGTAGAGTGGTGGCAGGTAGGTGGTCGACTGAAATAAAATCCAAGAGGAATCAATATGACAGCAAAAAATAAGAAGTTACAGTCACTGGGCAATTATGCTCAATACACAAAGAATTGAAATGAACAAGTTGGTTTGGGGTTTTTTTTTCTTCTCGACTTCAGCAGTTGTTAATATTACAATAAAATTAAAACAGGAGTTCTAAATAAAACTAAAATCAAAGCTGGGTTTACATATTCAAACAGTTGTTTTAATCCAAATTCTACTCTGCGCTGAGCAATCTTGCTAGACCCCAGCAGAAAATATTCTTTTTCCTTTTGCTAGTCAATTTTTCTAGATAGACTGTCTCATGGAGGTACTTCAAAACATACCAGAGATGACTTGGAAGAAATGAGTGGGACTACAAAATTAGAATAAGAAACAAGAACAAAAAACACACATACTTTCTATACTGACCTGCACAGTTGCTTGCATTTGGGAGGTCTGATGGTACGCTCCCTGCCACAGGGCACTTTAATGACAGTTTTTCCACAATTGCATTTCACATCTACAGACTCTGGACATGGATTACAACTACCTAAAAACAAATACATTAACAGTATGACATTTTGAAAAGAAGTCCAGTTATTTGGCTCACACAGTGCTTCTTTTTCTATTAGTATTTCAGTCTTATATACATATGAAGACATATCATCTTTTATCTAAATTCAAAAAGGTAAGATACACTGAAAAACTGGTAAGGTTTTGCAGATTTTGGATGATATTAAATGTTCAGCATATGTATAATGAATGCTGTTTTGAAAAGATCCTTCACCTCTATAAAGTTTCTCATGTTACTAATCTGATATATTTTTAAAAACATATTTGTAAAAGACCCATGTTTTAATTTATAGCTCTCTCACACCATTTTTTCAAGAGCCAATTGCCAAGTTTTATTATTGAGTAATTAATAGTAAGAATGTGAATCTTCTAAAAAAGGCAAATTTAGATGTGGGTCTTGGATTATTAACCATATTGGATTCTGAAATTTTAAAGGAAGCAATGCTTTGAAAGAAGTATTGACAGCCAAATGTTTTAAGCAATTCTGACTTGTTAGCAGGATCTGAGAAGCATCACTTCAAGAAGCAGATGTCTCAATAACAACAGGCTGCTGAAGAGCAAAGGATGGAAGTACTGCAGTCTTTATATTGTAAAGTAAATTAAATTATAATATATTATCAGCACACATAAAATCATAGAATCACAACATGGTTTGGGTTCTAGTTCCATCCAGTTCTGAACATCTTACACTACACCAGCTAGCCCAAAGCACCATCCAACCTGGTCTCGAACACTTACAGGGATCAGACATCTCCAGGTTCTCTGGGCAACCTGTTCCAGTGCCTCACCATCTTCACAGTAAAGATTTTTTTTCCTAGTACCTAATCTTAACCTACTCTCTTTCAATTTGAAGCCATTTTCCCTTGTCCTGCCACTTCATGTCCTTGTAGAAAGTCCCTCTCCATCTTTCTTGTAGGCTCCCTTCAGGTATTGAAGGCTGCAATTAGGTTATCCCAAAGCCTTCTCTTCTCCAGGCTGAACAATCCCAATTCTCTCAGCCTTTTCTCATAGAAGAGGTGCTCCATCCCTCTGATCATCTCGGTGGCCCTCCTCTAGACTCGACTCAACAGGTCCATGTCCTTCCTGTACTGGGGACTCCAGAGCTGGATGCAACACTCCAGTGGTGTCTCACAAAAGCAGAGAGTAGAGGGGAAAAATCACCTCCCTCAACCTGCTGCCCACACTGCTTTGGATGCAGCCCAGGGTACAACTGGCTTTCTGGCTGCAAGTGGACATCGCTGGCTCATGTGCAGTCTCTCATCCACCAGCACCCCCAAGTCCTTCTCAGCAGGGCTGCTCTCAAGCTGTTCATCTCCCAAGCCTGTGTTGATACCAGGGTTTGCCACGACCTGGGTGCAGTGCCTTGCACTTGGCATTGTTAAACTGCATTAGATTCCCATGGGCCCGCTTCTCCAGTTTGTCCAGCTATTTTTACAAAATAAACTGAAGGTCTAAAGCTATGCTGTTCAGAGTGGCTAATATTTCTATTCCCTGGCAACAAATTCTAAATTTCAGCAAGCATGAAAAACATAACAAAAAAAGAATTTAAAAAAAAATAAAAATCAAACCACACACAATAGATTGTTACCTTTTTTCAGGGACCCCTGCAAAAGGCCAACTGCTTATTATCAACCTCTGGGAAGTTGTTTTCTAGGAGGTATATATTTCCTTTAAAATCAGTGGTCCCTGAGATCTGGCAGCTCATTGCAAAATTAACCTGACCTGGTATTACATTCTAAAGATAAAATAATTAATCATAACTTTCAGTAGCTATTAAAGTACTGGTGTATAAGGAGAAACATGAATATAAATATTTTCAAATAAAAATAATTGCCTTGATTAGGAATATTTACATTCATCAAGATATTACAGTCTGTACTAGACTGTATTTGTTAAAGCACAGAGAAGTTTATGTTTTAGAAAATAAGTTTATCATCTGATATCATAGTTACTAGCTTCATTATATGCAAATTTAGTTAGCAAATAGACAATTATACTCTTTTGATAAATTACACTTCAAAGTGTATATATTTGACATTTACAGTCTCAAAGATCACTTTTATTTTCTTACAGATACTGCTTTATTGTTTTCATGTTAGTTATTAGAAATCTTTGTCATTTTTAGCCAGGCTGTAAAATGCAAACAGCATCAAATATAAACCATCACTCAACGTAAAAGTTTATCCTATAATGCAACACTGACTCCTTAGTTTTTCAATGAGAATTTTATTCTATGTTTTAGTTATCAAACAAACTAATGCAGAAACGCAATGTTACCGGTTTTGTTCTGACAATACACAAAAAATTATGTATTTCTAGGATTTTGGAGAGGTACAGGGGCAGAGGGGAGAAGAAAGGAAAGGTAAGAAGAAAAGGGACACAGTTCACAGACTAAAAAACAAACCACTAGTTTGTGGTGACAGATTTAATAGCAAGTTAACTGGGACAATTACCACATTTACCTGTACTCTCCTCTAAAGAGTCACTCCCTCAGAAGGAAGACTGGTTGTACAAGCTGTGAATTATTTCTTGAGTTGTTGCAATTTATAGTTCAGAATACTAAGGGAAATTATATAGGCTACTCAGCTGCTGTTTCAGCAGGGCAGCAGCTTCTGTGGGGAAATTGCTGAGAGGGCAGATAATTTTCCAGTCATTCCAATTTAATCCCCTACCAAGGAAATGTCAAAGCAATTGGCCAGGATAAAAGCTGCCAGGTAATTCTGGCCATTTCCAGCATCTTTTTAACCAAGGTCATGGCATGCAGAAGTCAACTTTTTTGCTATCCTTCATACAGTAAGTAACAAGTACTTATTTTCTTTCAACAGCAAGATACCAATATACTTTCGAATTCCATCATATTTATTTTTAAATTTTAAGCCCACTTGTACCACATGTTGTATTCTAGGATTTTTAAAAATCATCCAGACTCAACCAGCAACAGTCATTTCTATATGTATTTGTTATGCATATTCAGTGAAAAGAATAATTTTGAACAGAATTATTGGTGAAAAAAAGGCAAGCCATGGCTTTTGAATTACACAGCTGGAAAGAGGAACAATGTTAAGCAAAAACACCAGGTAAAAACTCAAGTTGCCACTATATAGGTCTTTAAGTTCTAACCAGCACTTTCAAACACACTGCCCCCACAAAAAGCCCACATGCAACAAGCGAGAGAATTCATTAAGGACCACACAGAGTCACACAAGCATAAAATTTGGCAAAAATAAACAATATTCCACGACTACAGGGATTCTTCACCCGTTCTTACCTCTGTGGCAACCTGAAGGACATTTGTGATTTCTGCAGCCTAGAGTCCGCCCACAGACTTGATCACAAGGTGGACAATTTCCAGAACAGCACTATTAAAAAACAAAATAAAACAAAAAAACCCCAAAAAGGTCTATATAACCGAAAATTTAGAAATTTCTGGTATATATTTTTCCAGTCCTGCCATCTCATTTTTGCAATACTTATTAAAAAAATGTCAATGTACTTTAGACAAGTTTCCTCCACAAAGGAGGCTACCTGTACAATGGTTTTAAAAAATTTCAAGTTATAAAACAGCAAGAAAACACACATTTGAAAGCATCATTTCGACATACTAAAAAGGCAGAGAGCTTCAAAAAAACATTTAAAAGTTCAGATTCTTGTAATATTTTAATCTAAAATAATTCCGAAGATTACACATAAAATATTCAACAATTTGCCCCATTACTCTGCAATTTCTTCCACTTTTATGCTATATCGTCCCTAGCACAAATATATTGCTAATAATTTTTTTAAACACCTTTATCTTTATAGTAAAGCTCAGATAACTTTAGGATCAGTTTTCTACTATCACACCACTACAGTGGTGGATGCCAGGACAGGAGGGAACCCCATTTTTATTAACTTGAAAGGTACCCACCTTCCAAACTGTATACGAAGGATGACAATTAGGAAGAGAAACATGGATTTTTTATCATAAATTAAAGATGTCAAGGTTGCATTTACTTGCTTTGTAATCTTTTCACACAGAGTAAATTCACTTTAACAATAATATTAAAAAACACATGAGAATAAAACTGTATTTTTTCATGCCTGTTTGGGATAAGAAGTCCAACTTTCATAATGTATTAATTCACAAACAGCAGACAACTTTCAGGCCTTCTTTAATGAATAAATTGAAAAGACAGAGACTATCAATCATTCTTTTGATTTCAAATGCGAAGGGAAACAAAACTCCAATTCCCAATTGTCAGACTACTGCTGATTGCAGTGGTGCATATTAGGTGTGATGGAATGCTGGGCTTATGAAAAATAAGAGTATGTTTCTTACAAAGTTATGACAGATCTCCAGCTCTGCCTACAAAGTTAGGAAATAAACGGGTTTAACTACTACAGAATGCATAAAGCATGAGTAACTACTAGAGAATCTGAAAGCAAAACTGCCTTCTAGAACTGGAGAGTTGTCAAAATCTCCTCCCAGTTTTTAAGGCCACTTAGTTTTTCTTGATGACTTGCTGTTCAGAGAATTCTAGTACACTGAAAACTAATATGAATGGCATTGAAGAAAACACTTCTTTCTACACATTAACACGAGGTGGAGCAATAAATCAATGAGATCTCTATATAGTATAAAATATTATGTCTAAATTTTGAAAAAAGTTATCTAAACAATACATTTGAGAAAGATCATCTGTGGGCACTCACCTTTCTCCGACACTGGTGCTTTTGGCAATCTCGAATTTTAGTACACTTTGTTTCACACAGATATGGCTTATGACATGGCATGCGTTTAGTGTGCTTTCCACAGCGACACTGCTTTTCAACCTCCTGGGCAGCAAGACAGGTAAAAAAAGCAGAGTATTTTTAACACAAAAAAAAAAAAAAAAAAAAAAAGAAAACAACACGATCTACTACTACCTGTAAAGAAAAGTACAAGGGAAAGTAACATTTACACTGCTCTGTCACAACAGGAAGAGCAGATTAGCTATCTGTGAAGTAACTACCTGGGGACCTTAAGTTGGTATTGCAAACACCTCACTGTAGCCTCTTCACTCAGAGGGAAGTCACTTCAAAGGAACCAAGCAAGTGTGTAGTGGAAGATATCAAGTGTAAACACAAAACAAATTCATCCAAAAAAGAACCCCTCGTGCACAGTAAACTAGATTCATCCATCATGAATACAGGGAAAATGTAAGTGAGCAGGTCTATCTGACCTTCATCCCAGCTGTCATGTGCTAACTACTTTCACCATAGACTTTGTAGCCAAAGCTGGCTCAGGAAAAGACAACTGAGACCAGAGAGCAATGGGTTTATAGACCAGACCACAGATGCTCCATGATGTTTGGACCAGACCAAAACTTTATTTTCTTGTTTGTAAGAAAATAATGTTATGCTACAGCACCTTCCATTTCACTAATGAAGGAATATCATATGACAAAGCCACAAGGAAGCTAGAAAATTTGGGGAAAAATTGTCTTTTAGGATATAATTATTTAAAAAAATGAAAACAAACCAAAAATAGGCCCAAACAATAAAACACTCATCTATGCCTAGTTCAGATACATAATGCTCAACTACTTACTCAGAAATGTATTGGAGCGACAGGCGAATAGAAAAAGAACGTGCTGCTTTTAATGAACATAAACTCATAGATTTTGTGATAGATACAACTTCATTTTCCTTAGGAGATTCACACTGTTTCAGGCATACAGTTTAAAAACCCTAACAAAATGTGAACTTGCTACAGCAAGACTAACCTGTCTGCATATTTCACAGGGACCCCGATGACAGCGCTGTGAACATTTATGGATGCCACATTCCAGAACTTTGTCACAACTATCACCACAGGTGGGCACATCTTCTGTGCAAGGCAATGTAAACTCTGCATAAAAAGACAGAAGCACAAGCAAACATTTAGGAAAAAAAAGCCAAAATATTTAGGAAAAAAATGCAAAGTGTAACGAGTTCAAATGCCAATTCTCTCTCATTTTTTAAAAAGCTTCTCCAGAGTTACTCAGTTATTCACATCGCAAATTAAACCCCTGGTACTAAGTAAAGCTTTGAAAGCTATGCAAAAAAAGTTAATACAGTGTCACAGTTGACTGTAAGAACTTTTTGTGGACCTGCAGAATTAACCTAAACTACTCATTGTCAAAGACTGGATGAGGTTTTTTTTAATTTATCATTAAAAAAAAAAAATTGTAGCTTACTTGTTTTTCCACATGGACAGGACCTTTTCCCAGAACGAGGACAGTCTCCACAGGGACCAGCATGACAAACTTGTTCACATGTGTGATTACCACATGGCAAACGTTTCCTACACACCTGAGAAACTCAGAAAAAACAAGTAAATGAAGTGTAATGGAACTACACACCAAGACAAAGCAACCTAAGGGTAAAAAGTAGGAGACACGTCTGGATGGAATTTAACTTTCTTTACATTTTGCTAACAAATTTTATATTTGATGAGTTCACCATATAAAACTGATCATCCCTGCAGTGATCCTAGTCTGAAAGACCCCTGTATACTGAGGAGGTAGTGGTTCAGATAACCTGAGTAGTCCAGGTCTGTGCTGTGCTGCACATACAGCTTAACCTTCAGGCCTGCATTATACTGCACATCCGCCTTGGCTGTAGGATAAACATACTGTAGCAGAGCAGATTGGAGGCAGCTCCCACTTGGTACCAGTGATTATGCTGCCTTTATCTAGAAGTGTAGCAAGAAGTTCTCACCCAAACATCCTTTCTTTTTGACAGTAGAAATTATGATCACAGATGCTTTCTTGTAACAAAATCTTACAATAGTTTCAATGACCAAAATGGGAAAGCTCGTTTTACAGATGGGGTCTGCACTGCATGCTGCAGATTCACATTTCATTTGATGATGCACAGCTTGGGGTTCCGAACGTCTAAAGGGACACACTATATTTTATATTATACTCCCTTAGTGTTAGCTGAAATAACCTGTATTTTAACCAATACTTCACAGAGGCTAAGTGCCTTCCTTACTGGGATCAGAACGACCAAGTACCTCCTGGTGCAGCCTCCCATTTGCCACTTAATTTTTTTAAATTATTTTTATTTTTTACAGTTGATCAATCCATAGCCTTGATCTTAAGCATGAGCTGCAAATATACTTCAAGGAATGAATCACAAAGTTTTCATTCTGCTAGTCACTAGAAGTAAATAACCATGAAAGTCTTGCCTACTAAGCTGTGGTTTCATGCTTATTTTTGGAGGCAACAGCTGAAATTTCAATCTCAAGTACAAGCAGAATATACAAAGTCAAATTCTCTATTACACTAACCCTAGAACAATTCCAGAACAGTGACATTTTAGCTACTACAAGAAATTAACTGGGCAACCACCTAAATCTGTTCTCAAACACTAATGCCTATATGTTCAATTGCAATTTCAAAACTTAAAAAAAAAATTATTTTCTTACCGAATTGAGTTTTTCCAATCCTTAATTACACCAAGTAATCAAATTTTATAATGATGAGAAATCTGTTAAAAAGAATAGCTTCAGCATACCTGATCACACTGCCACTGAGGACTTGCACAAAGTCTTTCTGCTGTCTGTCTTCCACAGATACACCGTTGTTTACTGACACGTGGACAAGGCTGACAATCTCCTGTATGTAATTGCAAAGTGACATTAAGAATAGGAGTTGCAAAAGGATGATGTATCTTAACAATTGAAACAACTACTCCTCTGAAGTTTAAGAGAGCAGGTGTACCTGCATGACAGGAATTCTCACAAGTATGCTGTCCACACAGCAATGTTCGTCCACACGGCAGGCGACACGACCACTCCTTGGCACTGCACCGCCGGGGCACTGGTTTAGCCTTCTTACAGTGACAAGTTGTTGTGACCATCTTTGGGCAAGGTGGACAGGGTCCTAATTACAGGAAAAAGAATAGCTTGCTGAATGGCCATTCAGCAAATGCAGCCTTAACTACATCTCTTTTATTCTTGAGAATTTTAAACATACTTAACAGATTTTAAGTAAAACTGTGTAACAGCTACCTAAATACAGGTCACGCAACCAAGAGAGGCAAAGGATTTACCTGGATGACAAAGCAGCAAACATTTATGACCACAAGAAGGTTTGAATTCCCTCTCACATATCTGACCACAGGAGTGAGGTACCAGCCATGGGTCCACTGTTGGATTCTCCACTTTTCCACAGTAACAGTAATACCTACTGGGAGTTTCAGAGCGTTTGTATTCAAACCTACATTTTGGGCTACAACGAGGGAAAAAGGAGTGAAAACAAAAGCAATTTTTTAAAAAAAATTTTTAAAAGAAAAAACAGTTCTTATCATTTTGGCTTCCCAAGATTGTTACAATGCTACCAGTAACATTTTTACAACTACTATAACCAATAATAATATAGTTAAATTTATAATATACACTGAAGGTCTTTCTCTATGTCAGATTTTACAGTGCATTCATTAGAACGTCTAAGGAATTGTCCCATCACAGCAATCTCTTTTCTCTAAGATTATACACAGATAAAAATTCAACACAGTAGGAATCAGAAGAATTTGTATGATAGGCAATACCACAACAACGTATGCTACAAGGAGTTAACCTACTTAAACAGAACTAATTAAAAAAGGGATTAAAAAACAGGTGTTTACTAACAGCAATCTACGTAAGCCATGTAAAACAAAGTTTAGCAATGCTACTAAAACTATGCATAATAATTAGAATTTTATCTGAAAAAATTTAGACTGAAGATGCACACCTTTATTTGTTACCCTTGATGTTGAAAGAAATTAAAAAATACATTATTGCTAAAGGTAGATAGGCATTAGAGGTCTGGAACTTTTAAGTGCAACAGGCTCTACAGGCTTTCATGTGCAAGCCATGGATGAGGGAGGCAACACTAGGAAGAAGAAACAAAGCAGTTTACATTTCTGGCTACACTGGGAAACGACAAAAGATAAGGAGCTACTCCTCAGAGAAGAACAGGGACCTTGAAAGACCTATGCACTCATTTTTATCAAATAAAATGTCAATTTGCCGTGATACAATACATTACAGACCATAAAGCATTTCTCAATAGGGCCTGTATAGCTTTAGCATGTGCCTGAATGTAAAATAAAATACCGTTCACCTTGAATTTTTTTCATTATAAACATTATGCTAAAACACAAAACTAGTTTACAGTACAACAGGCATTATCAACTTGAGATGTTGCCAACCAAAAACTTGATACTTTTATTTCCTAAGCAAACTCACTTAGGAAACTTATTCATGCAGGCACAATATTGCCTTCTTTTTTATACAATCTCAAGTAAAACTGCTAGACTGGCTTTAATGCTGAAATTATACAGAGACTAAAAGAGTAAATAATAAATCCCTACATCTTGCTATTTTAGGACTTCTTTAAAACTTATTTATTTCATGTTGCCAACTTTAAAAGGGACAAATATGCAAAGCCACTCAGGAATAAATATTAGAAGCTGAGCCATAAGATACATAAGTTACCTTCTCAGAAGTCAGAACAGATTTGATGCAGTAAGTTTTTAATATCACTGTGAAATATTCCTGAATCATGTTAATGAAAACTTAAAGATAATTTTAAAAATCAATAGAAAAGTCAGTCTTCTAAAAATGCTTTTTGGTATGCACATCATTTACAGGTATTGTTCCTTTCTAAAGTAACACCAGTTCACATAGTTTTCACAATAGAAATAACTGTAAATGTACCACAAGAAGCTCACCATGGCCAGGGATAATCTTTCTTCCCAAAATCATCATCCGTCAAAGGAGACGACACAAGGAAAAGGCTGTCCTTGGCCCACTTTTGGATACACACCAGGTGAAATATACAAAAGCACCCACAGCAGCTCCAGACCTAAAGAGGAGACATAAATGTCAATTAATTTAAATTAGGTTTCTTTCTGTTTCTGTTGATGAACATCCATAGTATCTAAAGAAATACAAGTTTTCACTTTTCCCTTTAAAAATGGGTTTTCAGAGATAGATTATACCCATTGTTAGATGAATACAGGAAGTTCTATTGTTACAGATTCATACCTATAAATCTTTTTTTCCCCGACTCCCGTGGGAAGTTTTTGTCAAGGCCCATGGACGCCAAAATACTCAGATAATCAGAAAAATGTTGATTTAAACACACTGTTGGAGGTCATGTAGCACAAACTGATGCCCAGAGAAGGACTATTGCCAACTTAGCTCTGTTCAGAAACAACTCTGCCTTGCAAAGTTGGAAAGTCCTGAGGGATGGGGACTCCGCAACCATCCTGGACAACCTACTCCAAGTGTCATACTACCTTCCCAGTACCCAATCTGCACCTTCCAAGCCTCAGTTTGTGCCACTGTCCCTTATTACACCACCTGGCACCACAAAGGTGACTTTGGCTCTACCTAAACTATTGCAATTTGATAAAAAAAAGTGCAGCAGAAAATTTAACTTGTAATTTTTTTTAAAATAACTTTGGACAGTGTTATAAAATTATACTGTGAAAACATGGAGAATTTCTCCATTAACTTATAGAGGACAAAGTCAATTACAAAAGTTTCTAGAAGTACAGTAACTAACTTTGCAAAACTAAAGCTAAGCAGGAGTCATTAAGTAAACAAACACACTGAAATTCAAGATAACTAGCAAACCACTGGTTATAAAAGACTTCCAGGTTACCAAATCATCTCACTTCTACTGAGATAAGATTATGAAGAGACACAGAACTTCAAACTCAAGCTAACATATTTATTATGGTCTGAAAAAATACGGATAAGTATGCTAAGAATTCACACAAAACGTATTGCCTTGTTTTAAAAAGTTACTGACTATAGTTTCATCAGGTACATGTAGTCCATCTATATTCATCACAAGAAATTAACACATTTTCTGCACTTCTTTTTGATATTAAACATACAGTTGAAAATATGTTTTTGATTCAAGTAACTACACCAGAAACAGGGCTTAGCCTGTCAACGTCAAAGGGAAGCTCATACATAACAATAAAAGTGAAAAAATATTTGTCCTCAAGTCTCTGCTATATAAAATGTACCTATATGAAACAGGCTGAATTTCTCTGATGTGCACACTTCTTTCACCTGACGAGCATTTGGGGCAGCAAAGCTTATCTTAGCTCCCCTGCTATAAATCTAACAATAGTATCTCTTAACTTCTTAGTATTTCTTGCTTTGGTGTTTGCTACACCATAGCTTATTGGATACACCATTGTAAGCACTGACTTTCGAGCACTTATTTTTTACATCTGCTACTCCCTAAAATCTAAAAATAACTATGATAACATATGATAACAAACATATGTAAAGAAATACATATTCTTATTACAAGCTACATATATAAGTACTTATATATAAGTGTTCCAAAATCCAAAGATGCCAAGTGCTGCATTTAGTACTCTTACCATTTTAAAGCTAACAATCCCACGAATTATCTCAGTATTATAATTAAAAACATGTTATTCAGACGGTTATATTTGTTTCATTCTAAAAGATTACTGAAAGTACTTACAGCTTGGTTCCTTTTAACGGAAGCAATGCAGATGAGACATGTCATAGCCCCTGACTGAAAAGCTTCATTCATGTACTGTCTTGTACGTTCCAGTTCACTTGCATCTCCATCTTTAATGTATAAAGATTTTTAAAACAATCAGTAACGTTCGATCTGCTATTTGGTACATGTTGAGACTGCTGGGGGTTTTTTCTCTGAATAAAGGCCAGTCATATTATTATAAAACCACATTTAATACAGTTTAAAACTATACCATTGCTTCTGCATGGAAAGACAAGAAATACTGCCAGCATGCATGGCTGGGAACAAATATTCTTTAATGCAAGACATCAGTATAGAGTGCTTTCCTTCCAATTATGGAAAAATCCTAAAACAGAGACAATGACACAGCATTGTTTATGCTTTCATACCAAAATAAAAGTCAATAAATGAAAAAAAAATTACCAGTTTGACTGGTGTAAATGTTAAACGTTTTGTCCAAAATTTTTCCTTGTTTCACTTCAGCATCTTCATCATCATCTTCAGACGAGGAGCTTAATTGATCTCCAATTAGCTTTTTTGCTGCAGCTTGATTAGCCTTCTTAATTTCATCAAATTTCTTCAGTGAAGATAATTCTATTAAGAGAAAATATTACTGATGATTAATACCATGATAGTTAATCATAACACTACATTCAGTTCTACATACTTTCAACTGCCCTTTTTTTAAAAGAACTTACTGATTTTATTTTTTTAAGGGGAGTACATTGTTACATTTTCAATACCATACAAGAACAGATAAATTGTATTTACTTCTTTACTGTGCATAATCTATAAAATTCACAGCAGGAACTCTTATCTATCAATTACTGCTGACAAACCCAACCAAATATATCAGAATATATGCATCTATAATGCTGCTTTATGAAAAGGATACTTAGAAAACCACACACACATCCTACAAAAACACAACTTTCAGAGTATGAGGAAGAAAAACAGAAACTGCACAATTCTTGACAATTGTTATGATTTGCAGATACCCTACAGGTAACTGTCTCCGCATTTATTATGTCTTAAATTACGACTTTCACTGATGTCCCTCAAATTCGACAAATCTTTATTGCAATAGAATGTTCATGCCGTTTCACAGCTGGCAGCATTAAAAGCAATGGGGTATTTTAATACAAGCTTTTTTTGAAGTTACTGCACGTGAAATAGAGGAAGGTTCTCACACAGAGGTACAAAATTATGTAACTCAACAGAGTTCATAATAAACCAAAGTGCCTTTAAGATTACATTCCACAGAGATATAAAGGTCTTCACCAGATCGCAGGTCTTAAGTACCTCCTAGTCGTCCGTATTAGACTATTGCACCCAATATATTCACTAGGGTGTTGTCAAGTTTAGTTTTAAGGCTTAAGAAACTATGCTGCCACTTAAAAGAGCTCCGACTTTGGCACTTTTGTGCTGTATTTCACAAGGATTAACTTGCACTCTCAGCAGCCCCGCGCACCAAAAGCCCGCACCTTTCCCAGACCGCGGCAACGCGGCTCCCTAACCAGAGCACCTAAAGATGCGTGTCCCTACCGGGCAACTCCAGCCGTGATAAGAAACTGATACTTCATCCTTTACTTCACACTTTACTCTTCTGCTTCAGGGGCACCGACTGTGCTCCCTGCGGAGGGCACAGCCCCGAGCCCCCCGCCACTGCCCGAGGCCCCGCATCTCCCGCGGGCAGGAGCCTGCAGGCAGCACACGGCACATGGCGAGCACCGGCGAGCAGCGCGGAGCGGAGCCGGGGCCCGCCAGCCTCCCTTCCCCGTGGTCCCGGGCACAGCCCCGACCTGGCCACCTGCAGGGGCTCCGAGCCACCGCCGGCTGCCCCGCCCGGGACCCTGCAGCTCGGGTAGGGGGCACAGGACGCAATACTCACCGCTGGCCCCCTCGCCGATGGTCCCTGCGGCCGCAGCGCGGGCACTGCCGCGGGCCCTCGGGGCCGGGGGCCGGGCAGCCGCCCCAGCGCGGGCGGCGAGCCCGTCCCCGGGCCTGGCGCGGCCACGGCCGCGGCCCCGGCCTCCCTGGCGCCAGGCAGCCTCCATTCCTGCCCCGCCGGTGAGCGGAGGGCGGTAGAGAGAGACCGGTCCCGGCACCGCCACCGCGAGGGGAGCTGAGTCTCCCTCTCCTCCCCGCCCGGCCCGGCCCCTCCGCCCGGCACCGGCGGCGGAGGCGGCGCGGACGCCGGTGCTCCCGCGGCAGCGCGACTACAGCTCCCAGCGCCCCCCGCGCGGCGGGCGGGGCGGTGCCAGCACCGCAACCCTGGCCCGGCCCTGCCCGTCACTGAGTCACACGGACAGACCTTGTGGTTAGGAGAGGTCAGGGACCACCTGGTCCCGCCCTAAACCCTCCACTGCCAAGTCCACCATTGAACCACGTCCCTAAGTGCTACATCTGTAAGGCTTTTAAATACCTCCAGGGATGGTGACCCCACCACTTCCCTGGGCAGTCTGTTCCAGTGCTTGACAACCCTTTCAGTGAAGACATTTTTCCTAATATCCGAACCAAACTTCCCCTGGCACAACATGAGGCCATTTCCTCTCTTCCTGTCACTTGTTACTTGGGAGAAGACACTGACCCCCGCCTCACTACCACCTTCTTTCAAGTAGTTGTAGAGAGCGATAAAGTCCCCCCCAAAAGCATCCTTTTCTCCAGAGTAAATTTTTGGCAGCCCCTTCTGTGGCATGCAGCTCTTGCCTGCATTTGCTTCATAGCTCCTCTTCAGAATATGAGAGTCAAAAACCAACCACAAAGCCTGTTTAGAAACTTTATTTAAGTATATCCAGAAAGTTTTACTGCAGGACAAGTTGAAATAGTTTTAATTTTATTGACATTTCCTTTTAACACTTATACGATGTCATATGATAAGAGAAAATTCTGCATTTAGCCTTTTTTTCAGCAAAGATATTCTCCTAAAAGTTGAGTAATACAACATTTCCAGTCATAAAGAGTCTGAAAATAGTAAGCAAACTACTGGAAGTCAATTCTGGTTTTCTGTTTTATTTCAAAGTGTTTTAAATTAAAGAATTTTTATTCTTAAGAAAGAGGTAGCTAGTGAATACAACTCATGTCGTAGACTGAAGGATCAATTAAAAAAACCTGTTAACAGTAAATATCTGTCTTTATTAATTAAAAGTAATATCATATTACACATTTCTCAAATACAAAGTATTAAACACTTCAACAAAGGAGAAAAGTGCTTCCTAAGTGCCTAGTGAAACATGGTGTAGCCATCTAGGATGCTGCTGGCATACAGATTGCAAATTATATTCAAGGCCTGGGTTGGTATAATGCTGATTGTAAAGTCCAACACTCACAATATAGTTAAATGACAAAATAATGCTTGTTCTTGTGTGCAGGGTTAGAGTCTTTAGTGATAGGATGGCATATTCTTTCCCCTCATGAGTTCATTAAGCCATTTGTCATTCAAAGCACAGGATCAACAGTGGATGAAAGCCATTTCATATTTATATTTATCCTTGTCGTTCCATATATATCCTATGCAATAAGTACTTCATAACATTTAATCCCTGCAGTGGAATCAAGAGTTATTTATAAATCTCTGGCATTCTGGAAAACATCAACATTACAAAAAGTAAAACAACCAGAAAGGAATGTACTTTATAAAATATCCAATTTATAATATCTCCATCTCATTAAGGAGCAAATGAATGTGTAGATATATTATTGACATTAACATGTACCTATGTATTTTTAAGAGTGGCAGTCCAAGTTCCCAGGGTAAACAAATTGCCCTAAATAAAGAATTATTCATTATCTCATTGCAGTCCCTTTCTTGACTCCCTTTCATTAAATTTATCCAGTGCTAAGTGCCTATGATCAAATTCTACTGAAAATACCCATCTGAGACCATAGCTAAGAAAAACATTTTTGCCAATGAAAAGAGACATAAATTAGGGGGAAAATCCAAGAAGATAATGCTTCCCAAAGTAGTTGAAAATGGAGCTAACATATAAAACACTAGATTTTACTACTTAGAAATAGTTATGAAGAAAGATATACCCTATCAATGGAAAAAATAATCTCTTTAGTTGTATTCTTTCCACAACAGCAGCTACAGAAGATACTGCAGGGCAAATTTGGCCTCTTCCAGTCATGTCTGCCCCTTGCACTCTGCCAGCATCCACAAGTGTTATATTAGGGACATACACATTTTTCATCACAGATTATAAAAACTTGATAGTCCATGTCACATGGATGTTAAGTATTTGTCCTCAATGCTAAGTATTTTTTATTATTGTGAAAAGAACAGCTAGATTTTGCACCACTCATATCTGTCATATTAATGCTTGAAAAAAGTTGTATTTTCTCCAGTCTCTATTCTATTCCAGCCCTTGCATGTATTAGCCTGAAAAAAGGACCATTTCAAACCACCCACTTACATATCAAGAAATCAATCAAGGTGGATCAAATAAAGTAATAGTATTTTCCAAATCTTACAGCCTTCAGTACTCTCATCTGCATATACTTAATTCCTGATATAATATCCCATACTTAATCTTATGGTAATCAATAGATAATAAAATGTGTTCATTTACACACGAGTTTAATATAAAGGTTAATGACCTCAAATAATATAGTTGTTACCAAAACTGTCCTTCTTTCCATAGGCAGACATGAAGAAATTATTTTAAAATAGTCAGCAAAACTTCCAATATTTGCTGGTATATGACTGTATATAGACTGAATGCATTTTCCATAGAGGAGTGTTACACAGAGTACATAATGCATTAGCAGATAATTCCACCTGCTTGTGCAAGAGCAAAATGTTATCTTCCGTTCTGATTTTTGATTCTTCTTTTTCTGCCTGAAACCTGCCATATATGTGCTTCTTGTAGGAAATTGGTAACATTGCCTCAACAAATAACTTTTTGTAATTAATAGTAAGGTCCCACAAATATTAGAAATTAATGTATTCAGCCCCATTCAGGATTTGACCCTAAGTCTTACTGGCAGCCTCCAGTGTTTTAATCTGCTTTTCACAATCCAGGTTTATCTGTGGATGGATCTGCTTCTTCTAAGGCTGCAAACTCTTCCTCTATAACTGGCTTCAATATTTTCTCTATTTGTGTAAGTCTTTTTTTCAGTTTCTGTTGTGCACCGTCATACTCAGCCAACAACCTGGCAAACTTTGTTTGTAACCTGTCCATCGATCGTTCCATGTAGGCAACCTTCTCTTCAAGATCTTTAGGATCACTTCCTAAATTTGCAATTTCAATGTCCAGCAATCCGTCTTTCATTAGGATTTGCTTGCCTTTTTCTTCCAGCATAGCCTTTGCATCTGGATATTCTGTTAAAGCCTCCATAAGATCATCTTTAGACAGACAAAACAAGTCCGAATAGCCAATACTTTTAATATTGGCTGTTCTTCGATTTCCAGCTTTGCTACCTTTGATATTAAGAATGCTGATTTCTCCAAAGTAGCTGCCATCACTTAGGACCACAAATTGGGTAATTCCATCATCAGCAACTACTGCCAGCTTGCCTTCTTTGATAATGTACATCTCTCGTCCAATATCTCCTTTTCTGCAAATATAGTCTCCAGGACTGTATACTTGTGGCTGGAGTTTCAAAACCAGTTCAACCAGCAGACCAGCTTCGCAGTCCGCAAAAATCCGAACTTTTTTTAGTGTTTCCAGGTGAACATTGATTGCAATCTCTGCTCTTAGTTTATCTGGCAGATACTTCAAGACTTCCCTTTCATCCACAGCCTTTTTGTTTGTCCACAGGTAGTCAAACCACTTTATAACTCTTTTTTCCATGTCTTTACTCACATTCCGAAAGTGCATATACTGCTTGATAGCATCAATCCTTGCTTGAAACTCTGCCCTGGCAGCATTCATGTTGGAGATCATAGAGCCCACATTACCAACAATGGTAGCAAAAATCAGTACTCCAACCAAGAAGTCAACAACTACGAAGAAATACTCAGAATCTCTTACAGGAGGGGGTGTTTCACCGATAGTAGTCAGGGTCAGTGTTGACCAGTAGAGACTGTAGACATATTTTCTAGTCAGACGAGCAAATTCAGGATCAGAGGTGTTGGGGTAGACCCATGTGTCAGCCCCAAATCCAATGGCTTTTGAGATCGAGTAGTACACACAGGCATTCCAGTGAATAATAATCACAATGTACATGACAAGGTTAGAGATCCTGAAGATATTGGGGTAGTTTGTCCTTGTTTCTGTTCGCTGGAAGAATTCAAACATCCGAGCTACTCTGAGTAGTCTGTTTATTCTTAATTCCGGGTAATTCAATCCTAACTTAAAGTATAAGAGATCAGTTGGTATGATTGACAGAAAATCTAATTTGAATTGAAAAGATTTCTTGTATTTCTCTCGAAGCTTTTGTTCTTCTTTCACCAGAAGACCTTGCTCCAGGTAACCTACAATAAAATTGTAAATAATAAAAAAAGGCTACAACTTCAAATGTGCTGTGTTTATTGTCAGTCCAAATGTACTTTGAAGAAATATTTTGAGTGCCAATTCCAGATGGAATGTAACTTCTCTTACTTTTTAATATGCCATTTCTTATTTATAAATACTCAGCTTAGTTCTGTATGGTTCAGTTTGAGCTGAATTATACACCTTTGAAAGATAAACATTTTAAGCTCTGATTCTTTCCCTCCATTTTTCCACTATGGTGAACATCTGGGAAAAAAAAACAACCTCACTCTCCCAAAAAAACCTCCACAGGCTATAGAAAGGGTGGTTAATAAGAGCAAGAATTTGGACACAGGAATTTCAGTTCCATATTGAGTGTATCTACTCAATAGCTCTGAATATAGGATAAGATTTTAAAACAGTTGCAGATGAAGTTAATGGGAATGTCTTACTTGCTCAATCATTTTGAAAATCAAGCGAGTATTTGAATACCCCTTTAACACAAAAACAGATTTAGGTGTGAGTTTTTCAGAATCCCCAATCCTCACTTGGCTGCATTGCATGTTTATTTTGTCTTTATGAGTCAGCTGCAGGCAGAATAGCTTGTACCTAGCATACTTCAGGTTTTATGTATTCTTTGAGTAATACATTACAGTTTCTCTTACAGGTCACAGGCTACAGTCTTTCAGAGATCTAGCTCAATGTCTTTGTTCACTCTTGCACTTCATCAGGGGTATTCAGATAATCAAGCAGTAGTGTTTTGACTATTTTAAAAAACCTGACACAAATAAATGAAAAGGAATAATTAATCATTGAGTATATTTACCTGTCCTTGTCCGTACAAACATGTCAGCAACGTAAATGGCATCAGAAACATAATCAATGATAAACCATGCTGCTAAGTAGTCATGCTGAAGCTCATCAAAACAGGCTCTGAATAGGAAAAGACAAAACCAAATCACCATGAAATGAAAGTTAAATACTTGCATGAAATCAGTGATGAATAAAATACTTTTTATTTATCTAGGGATATTAAGATTTGCCAGATGTTCTATATAGGCATTGAAGGAGTACAGCACCTAGCAATAATCATGGTCCAGTTGTACATGACAGGCATTGTGATGCAAAACAACCAGTTGTAATATATATTTCCTGCTGGATCAATGGTGAAAATATCTTTCTTCTTCCTAAGGGATAAGCAAGGGGGAAGAAAAGGAGATTGAATGAGAGACTTGAAATACACAAAGTTTTTGAGGAAGAAAGCATTCCAAAAATTGTTATTGTAAAATAAATGGTCTTCATTAAAGTTGAGTTGCTTGAGTGCATGGAAAATATGAAGCTTTTATGACTTGGGACACAAACTTTAGAATCTGAATTTTTCTGAGCAAAATTACCCTGGCAGTCCCACTTCAGTTTATAGTGGCACATGTAATTTTAAAATTAATTTTTTTTCCTACCCAAATAATGGTCTTGTCTGATAATTGATTTTATCATCTTAAAAAAATATTATATGACTACTAATGTTTAAATAAGTGAGATAAATCATTTCCATCATTCCTTTCTCACTGGGAAAAGTGTAGCTCTGAGAAAGATAAAACATTTACACAGAGAAATAAAAGAATGGGAAATCATACAACACAAGTTCCTGCTGCACTGTTTTAAGTTTCTGTCCTTAGGCAGAAAATTATGAATTTACCAAGGAGAAGGTAAAGTAAAAACTTTTAGATCACAGAAGAGTTTACTCGCTTGTAGGTGCCTTTGTGTGTGGAAGATCTGTGTGTGGAAGAGATTGCTTTATGATGACACAGCTTTTGCTGCAGGGTGTTATCCAAGAGATATTAGATGATCAAAATCCAAAGGCGATATGTCTTGATTAATTTTTTCCATGCATGCATATTTCTGTCATCCATATATGAAGTTAAGTCAAAACAACTCTACTCTAGAAAGAACAACAGCAGTCTGTACACTCATTCACTAGATGTATAAACATCTTTACAGGGTGTTCAGGAGTGGATTCAATTTTACATCAAAAGCAATTTTATTAGACAGCATAACAGATTCTAAATGAAAAATACTTACTCTTCTATATTTTCTTTCTTCTTGGACTTATCTTTATTTTTATTTTTCTCCTTTTTTTCTTTGTTCTTTTCTGTTTCTCCATCCTTTTTTTTTTCTGGCTTGCTAAAAAATAGATTTACATTTTCCATTGTTAAAGACCAAATTAAAACATGTTTAGAAGAAATTGAATATATTAGCAATAGTAGCATAATTACTCTTTGTCTTACCTCTTCTTTTCTTTTTTTCTTTTCTTCTCCTCCCTAATAAAAAGAAAAATATGATAGATCATGGAATGCACATACCTCTTGCTTCCACATTTACTTATTTATTAGAATCATCTGCATTCAGTAAGGATAACATTATACTTAGGTGTTTGACCTTCAAAAAAACTATTGTATTCACCTAGAACTATTTTTATTTTAAATTAATAGATACAATACCAGTAACTTTGCTATTGAGAATGCTCATCATAGCTGATATGCATAAATGTTAAAATATACATGCAATCTCTTTTGGGATTACCTGAAAGACATAACTGTTTCTAAAAAAATTATTAGATATATATTATTACTCTTCATTTCTGCTTAAACAGACAATATTGCAGTACTCTCACTTTATGAAATGGCGAAGTTACTTACGCATCTTTATTACTATTATTGTTAATATTGTAGCATGCAAATACACCAGGTAGATATCGTTGCCTGGGGAACAACAAAATAACAAGTTATGTGATATCTGCTGAAATAAAAAGAAATCTCCTAAATGTTTATAATAAGCAATATATCATAATCTTAAAGACTTAGTTTATTTCTAGTAGTGAAGAAAATTAGATGATGGCAAGCATCTGTGCTTAGATAATCCTATACATATTATCAAACTAAAAAGAAAACAAACTGACACAAAACAGCATATTTGACATACCTGTTTTCCTCTCTGTGCATCAATCCAGGGTCCTTACTGGTGTCGTGCACTACTACGTTTGGAATAATTGTATGGGAATGATGAGCCTCAATCACTCCTACCTTCATGGTCAAGTTCGTCTTAACTTGAGCTATTAAGGAAGACTGGATAAAAAAAAGAATCAAGCCATTTCACAATAAGAAGCAGTTTTTTTTTTCTTCCCTAAAGATGAATACTTTACATCCTTGCTTCCTCAAAGACCAACAAGAATATTTTCAGTTTCCTGTCTCCCATGAGGCTCCCACCAGACAAGAAAGAGCACTGTGGGTCCTTCATTGTGCTGAATGACCAGGTAACTGCTGCTAAAGAGAATGTTCAACACATATTTGTCTTAGAGGAAGCATTAATTTAGGTCTTTCTCCTGAGCCTTGACACATACTTTGAAAATATTTAGACAATTGTATTTGAAACACTGACCACTGTTTCATTTGGTTTTGAACCAAAGGTTCGAAACTTAATGTATCAAAATGGATAAACAGATTCATGCACAGGTGGCATACTGAAAACCAGACTAAAATCAACTGATTGTAGGTCCAAAGAAATCTCATTATGTCTGATACCCAAGAGTTATACTCTGTTGAGAGCAATGAGTAGGTTCTCTAAATAGGAAGTTAAGACTGATGTAGTAATTTCCTAATGCACATAGCAGGTAGTATGTAAAGACCTAAATAAAAATGTTAGTGGCTGTTGCTGCTCGGTTTGTTCATCTCAATAAAAAACATACTGAAAATATTTTATAAAAAATATAGTGCATTTTGCTGCACAGTTTTCTAGCACTGGGGTAATTAACTGCTGCTCTCCTTTTTCATCACTTATTCCTACAATGCAGTAGGCATCAATAAGACTGCCAACTCTTTGGGCATGAATTGTGTCAACAAGTGTGATCTGCTCTTGACAGGGCCATTTAGAGAGGATTATAAAACAGATGCTATCCACTGCAGTAAAAATATCCTCTGCATGTGAAATCAGAATACAGAGATGTCTGTGAGACACAAACTGACAAATGAGTGGCTGTAACACTGATAAGTGAAGTCAGTTGACACAGAATGAATAATTCTTAAACAAAGTACTTCCATTCTGTAGTCAAGCAAACTGCAAAACCGCAGCAGGATGATACAGCTGCCATGTTATGGACAGACTTACCTGACTTCCCTTATTAGTCAATGAAAATAAAACTACAGGAATTAAGAGAGGAAACCCATGTTTCCAGCACTTATCAGACATGAATGACACATGGTGCAAAAAATAATACAACATTCTACAAAACAGAAAGATAAAGATTGAACATTAAGACATGTTTTTCCATGAATAGTCCTAAATGTAGTCCAACACTGCGGGTCAGTCTTTAAAGGCTTAAGAACAAGGATTAGGTTTAAAGTAGATAGGCATTAAAAGATTCTAAATTTCTAAGACATGGTAAATATTAGTTTAGATTCACCACATGCCTAAAAGCTTTAACAGAGTTTCCACTGACTTACTCCAAAGATAAATTGTACTTGAAAGTGTGAAGATTGAAATTACGCCAAGTTGAATTAAGCAGCTTTATGTCTGCTTACAGATGCTCTGAAAGCTCTGCTAATGCTGTCACACAAAATTCCATCCTGATTAAACTTATATCCTCCACAGAGCCACAAAAATAATGGTGCAAAATAAAGCTGTGTCCAACTCAGCACCAGTCAAATTAAAATGCATTCATCTCAAGGGAAATAATTTCTCTGACAGAGTGGGTTCTAACCCAGTTAGTTCATGTTAGGACTCCCAGTATCCACATTTCAACATAGGCACTCATTTTTCATGTCTTTATTTGGTCTTTGAGTCTTCTTTAGTTTCAAGAAAAACAACAAAAAAAATCTTTGTGCTCTCCAGACATACTGATCTGCAGTTGTACTAGAGGTTCAAGATGATGATAAGTGTGTTAAAATAGAACATGTCTAAAGATCACACCCATCCAGAGCTGGAGGTTGAGGGGAAATCTATATTCTCTACATTCCCCTATTCTTTAGGTAAATAGGATTTTCTGTGCATTTTTGCAAGTAAACAGATTCCTCTGGCTCTGTTAGTGTCTACTGTAAGTGCAAGCACTGTGGGATACTTTCTGAATTCTGTGAAAGGTGCCATGGCAGTCATCTGTAGGACTTCTGGGAATGAGGGGCTGCTATTTGGGGAAGGACTGGACATTTTCTGTTACCGAGGCACTGGATGTATTAAGTGGCACAGAAATTGAAGTATTGATGACCCTGTAGTCTCAAAATACTAAATCTGAATGTCAGGCTTAGGTGAGTGCTGCATCAGGTTGTTTCCCTTCTCAATCAGTCAGGATGTGTAGCACAAGAATATCTTAAATTCCACTAGTCTCGAAGCAAATTGTGAAGAGATTTTAAATTCCTAAGCCTGAGACACAGAAGTGCTAACGCAGTATGTGCAACTTGGACAGACAGTAATTGGTCCTGGTTTGCGATCCCTTGGGGACTGTGGTTACCTCATTACAGTATTTAAGTGAGAAATCCCCCATACTGGGAACAGTAAAAAATGTCATGTTAAACTCAGTGGGTCCAGAACTCACCTTAATGCATTTTTTATTTTATTATACATGTTTTTTAAACAATATTTTATATTTTTTTACTAAATTGTAGCACTACCATCACTACTATTCTGTAGTCACCCATATTTTTCTTAAAGTGATACATTGTCACAAATTGTTTCACTGCTTTTATTTTAATAGCGCAAAGCTGATTTTCACATTAGCACATTCAGGTAGTAAGTTCAAAAGGTAATACAAATAGATGTTTTCTTTAGAGATATTTTACATTTCTACCATATTGTCCTTATTGCATCATCACAATAGTTTTCTCTTACTATCTTGGATTTTTAAATGTAACTACTATGATAAACAACCACGTTTTCAAGCATTATGACCTGAAAACTAACTATATTAATTACTATACATCAAAATCTTTAGGCCTGCAAGAAAATGAAGGCAGTATTATCCTTTCACAGGATTGTGGTGAATGGAAGATCAGCTTCCATCTCTTCTACTCTTTTATTTTACCTATTTCTGGTTTAGGCGACCCTGCCTTGGCAGGTGGGTTGGACTAGATGATCTCCAGAGGTACCTTCCAACCCTAAAAATTCTGTAATTCTGTAATTCTCCCTTTCTTACTGGCCCACTCCATTCACTTCTGTAGTCATTATTTTCAGAGAGAAAATGCTTTGAGTAAGAATATTTGGCATTGTATAAAGATCTAATTTTTTTCTTTACAAAAAGCAGTAAAAAAATCTTCATTAACATTAAAATCTGCTGTGTGCTACAGCAAGATATTTCTTTTCTAACACGCCAGGAGTCCTTAGCAGTTCTGCAATAAGCAACTTCAACAGTGTGCTTACCTTGGGAATGTATTCTGCTGCTTCTAATAGAGATTTCAGTCCTTTAAATCAGCCACGTTTCCTTAGTACATGAACAGAGCCACCACAAAATCTAAATATAATCAACATTTCATAAATAAATCCTTTAACGATTGATTTCTCAAAGAGCCAGTTCCACGTGCAGTCCCTCTGAATTATTCCGAAGGAAGGACATGGATAGTAGAAGAGGATTTCCTTGACCTAGTGATGGATTTTGAGATTTAGAGGGAGATGAAAGTGACAGTGGCAGTCACTATTATCCCTTGCCTGAGCAGAAGCTTACTAGCCCTACCTACATGCACAAGAAGTGATAAATATTGGAGTGTGCTCTGTCTTGGAACTGAAAAAAAAATTATTGTAAATGACTATACATTCAGTATTGTCTGTTCGTCTGTTTTCTTAATATTGCAGATGCTTTTTTACTGCAGTGACAGGTCTTTACTGGAATAGACAAAACACTGCAAATGGAAATTTCCTGTTTATTTTAATGTGTATATCATATGGCCGAAGAAAATGAAACTCAATTTCAAACTACTTAAAATTCTTAAATAATCTAACACAACATATTTTGATGCTTAAAAAATCCCATGAATTGTGAATGTATATTTAGTGGAAAATGCCATGATGATGAAGTTTTAAGACAGTCAGTCCATTTTCTAGAAAAAAGATTATGCTTTTGAAATTTAAAGAATAAAAATTGTTTTAAATAAAAGAGTAATGGGCAACAAGGAAATGCATAATCTCATTCACATTGAAGCCAGATACACCAATTCAGAGTAAGATATCCAACATAATAAATAGATAAAGAAGTGAATTATCTTCTAATTTCTCACATATATTTCACCATTGTCCTTGAAGGGCTGAAGTATAGCTCCACTTCTAAAATCATAGATATGAAAGGAATCTCAGAAGAGCACTGCATCCAACTAGTATTGACTCATGATCAGTTTTACCTCTGTTGTTCTCATGGGTTTTTGCCTGCCCTGCAATCTGAAAGATGTCAATGTTCAATGCTGAGCAGTGTTTTTGTAAATATGTGGTGTTGCTGAGTGTCTGGGACATGTGCCCTGTTGAGTGTCACAAAGGAGATGCATACCTTTTTTACTCTGGTATAGAACAGTCAGTTTTCTAATAAAATAAGCACTCCCGTAAAACAACTCTAACTTATTTTTTTCTTATTTGTTTTACCATGGAGTTTTTCAAAGTTCTCAAACAGAGGAAGATGAGTCCTACTGGGCCAGGCCAGTTCCTTGTCTGACAGTGGCCAGGACCTCACCTACTTGCAAAGAAGTTTGCAGGACAAATTCCGTGTGAGCTCAACACAGTGGTGTCAATTCTGCCCTCCTTTAAAAGCCCATTACATAGTTGTCATTGACTTCACTGATGATTATATTAGTTTAGTGTCAATTTTTTTCATGGATATTCTTCTGGTCATTCTGTATTCCAGTGAAGTAACCTTGACTGATGGGAGAATGACTGTACTAATGGATTATTGTTTTAGTAGGCCAACTTTAATCTATTTTTGTATCTTGCATTGTCATCATCTGTAATTCTTCTCAATCCTGTTAAGGCCACATCTTGTTTCAGATACCCATAACTAGAACACCAGATACATTATACATATGTATTATTTATAAATAAGCAGGTTTTAATGGCACAACATTGCCTTTCACCCTACTGCGTTGTAGCTATGTAAACAACAGATGAGTGTCTGGATTGGAATTACAGTTTTGGCAGTCTTATTTTCTGCAAATACTGTTCTGTCTTTTCTAGTGCTGATGCAATTTAAGCAATTAATGTCATGTCGGAAGTGCTGTAGCTGAGAAGGCTCCAGAGTTTGTGGCTTATTTAATACACACTTATGTTGAATTCACTGTCATGAAGCACAATTGGCTCCAACGAGGTTTGGTGACTGGAAAACCATCAGTGCCAATGGTGTCTCCACCAGTAGGTGGTACTGTATTTTTACTTTAGGGCTAAGTGGTGTGTGAGGGAGAGTGAAGTACAAGCCATTTAAGATTTGTGTTGGTGTGTTAGATTCCCATGTGCAGATGAGGCAGGAATCACAACGCACTGGACGGAATGCAAGCGCGGTCTCAGGCACACAGCACAGTACTACACAGCACCAGCACAGCACCACACAGCTCCAAGACTGTGTCAAAGCCTTTCATTAGCATCTTCCAGGCACAGACCCTAGTTTTTGCATGACTACTCTTAGCAGGGATTAGCACTTCTGAAATCTGTCTGGCCATGCCCAGCAATTTTTTGGTGCCCTGAGATGAACCTGCAATAAGGCTATCCTTGTGCCTCCCACGTTCAGTGGGTGTCTCTCCCTTGAGATACCTCTTTACCTGCCAGCCTGAAACCTTCAAGGAACAGAGGGACTGGCTTACCAGAAAACTCTCTGGAAAATACTAGATCTTCAATCAGTTGTATCACTGGGATAAGGAATAATTGTAGTAACCATGCAGGAGTGCCAGAAGCTCTGAACAGTCAGGGTTTCTGTTAAGCAGAATTTTATTTCAAGTTAAAATGACATATGAAATCTGGGTTGGTTGCACAAAATAATTATGCTAAAATGTTTACACATACAAAGGTGGTTCAATTGAGATTAATTATACGTAAAAGAAAATCATCAATACACGATAAGAATGGTAGAAAATGCACTGTAGATAAAGTAGGTTTAATAAATCTAGCCTTGTTTATCTTTCATTTATTGTAGCATAGTACAGTATAGCACATAGTATAGTAGGAGTTAAGGTGGCACTATTTGGGCATTTTTAAGGCAACATATATAGAATTAATCTCTCCACAAGTACAGCAATCTAATAATTTTGCACTTCAGCTTAGGGATATTTTTTTGTCTCAACTGAAGTTAATTCCTTCACATGTTGCTCCTGCAGGTCTGCACTAAATCACCAGCATTTGGGGCAAATGGAGTTCCCATGGTCAGAGCTTCACTCACAAATCTAGCTCAGTAATTTTTGTGTGGCTATGTGCCAGGATGGGTAACAAACCTATCTGTAGCTGCTGTATTGAGCAGAGCTCATGTTTGAACCCGGTCACTAGCAGCGACTGCAGGCAGGGTAATGCAGAACAGGGAAGATGAGCAATGATGACAGGACTTAAAAATGCCACAGACAATTTTCCTAAATAATAATAAAAAAGAGATAGGTTTTGCTTCAACCTGGCTAGCTGCACAGTGAACAGGTTTTCTAATTGTGGTGAAACCCGTTGTCATGATCTTCAGTATTATGATAATATAATTAAATACTGCTTAAGGAACTCAATGTATATGCACATGAGAAAACAATCATCAACAAAAAGAAAGAATTTATAATAAAGCCAAGAAGTCACACAAATTATGGTAATTAAGTCATTCATGGCTAACACAGAGGTAAGATGGGATTTACTAAGGCAAAAAAATGAGGTTTACAATGACTATTTCAGTTATAAATGTAAAAGATTGAAGCTGGTTAGATATTCAGTGCTTCTGTTTTTATTGAAAAACAAAAATTAAAGTCAGTGCTTGCTGATTTTAAGGAAAGTTTCAGGAAATCTTTCATTCATTACATAATGAATGAAATTATGTAATTACGTAACAGAATTTTAACATAAATTTTCTCTTGTATTTTCCATACATTTAATGGAAAAAAAATAGCGCAATAACACAGAAAGGAATAGTAGGGTTTCATAACATCCTTGTTTCTCTTTTGGAGAAATGGGAACTGCCACAAAATTGCTTTGACTGTTAGTACATGCATATTGTTACCTCATACTAAAAAAGGCTGATGTGTCCTTAGCCATATCTGGCACAGATCCATGGAATTAAGTGGAGCTGTGCTGATTTGCATTAGCTTATGATCCAGGCACTGCTCTAAATCAACCACGGGTCTCTATTTGAATGGTAAACTGGCATCTTTTTCTTCTTTATGTTAGATGCTAAGATTGTATATCAGTACTTTATTTTCTTTATCATTTGACCCTTACACATCATTGAAAATAAAGAAAAATATATCAATGTTGATAAACTACTTTTATGTAGTTTCTGTCTTCCTGATGGCGTCTCAAAATTCTTCGAAACAAGTTTGAGTATGAAAAGTGTTAATCAACAATGTAGTGTACACACACAAGGAGTATATCCACTCCCTTCTGTAATTATATTATAGATTGCAAGTTCTTTACATCTGTCCAGTGACTTGGATTGTTAGCTAGAAATGCAATGTTCCTTTTCTCATAACATACAGAGCACTGGTTACACTAAAAAATAAATATAGAAATAAAAAATAAGAGTAAGACTTTGAAACTGACCTCTTGTGTTTAACCCCAGGACTGCAAAGTCAAGGAAACCTAAGGCAAGGAGAGGTTTTGCTAACACTGTCACCATATTTCAGCAGTCTGCACAGTGGTAAAACAGTTCAAACCCAATGATGGTTAGTTTTGGTGCTGCGCTGCAAAGCATGGTTACAACTCTGCTAGTCTCAAGTCAGCATGTCCCTGTGGTGCTCTGTAGAGATGTGTTAAATTTTCAACTGTTTGCCTCCAGTTCGGGAAGTCCTTGTCCATACTAAAGGTCCTCAGACTGTCCAGGAAGTTTGCTGGGCAACATGTAATGTTTTATTAAGCCATATGTTTTGTAAATGTATTTCACTTAATCATGTTACACTTCTACCTTGAAACTATCGATTGGGTAATAAAGATAATTGTTTCTTATGACACCTTGGCACTCGTTCAGCCATAGGGAGTCATCTCAGGGTATGCATCATCAGGCACTGCCCTAGTTGTGCGACACCGGCATAGTTTGGCCAAGGGATCCCTCTGACTGTCCGCAGATCCACTGGCCGGAGCGAGAACGGGCAGCCTGTCACACCCATACGTGGTTGCACATCAAGACTGATCACCTCTTCTTCCAGGTGCAAAGAGGATGAAAATTAAATCTATAAAACTCCCACTAGACACAAATGCTGCCAAGATACCCCAGGCCAGACCTCTCTTCCACGAATTCAGTGTTCAGGTGGGGCCGCAGGACTCCCCAGGTGAGACCTGGAACTTGATAACGACTTGTAAAGCCCATTCGGGGTCACTCCTGGAGTGACTGTCCCCCAAGACAGGTCCGGATGAGCAGCGCGGATACCGCCTGCGCCTGCAGCAGCCACGGCGGGGCCGCGGGCCGGGCGAGGGGCGCGCCCAGGTACTCCGGGCCGCGCCCGGGCGGGCGGAGCCGCCGCCACCGCCGAGGAGCCCGCGGAGGGGGTGCCCCGCAGCCATGGGGCACCGAGAGACGCTGCCCGCCCGCCCGTCCTGCCGCGCAGGTCAGTGCGGGTGCCGGTGCCTGTGCCGGTGCGGGCGCGGAGGGGCAGCCGGGGGAACCGCGGCCGCGGCGCTGTGCGGAGCGGTGCGGGGCAGGCGGTGCGGTGCGGGCTGTCTGCGGGGGTTGGTGCTGGGGAGCGGGGATTGCGCGGGAGGGACGCGGCGGTGGGCGGAGGTGAGGGCGCGGTGTGTGCGCGCTGCCGGGCGCCGCTCCTGCAGCCCCCCCGCTGCCCCTGCGCCCGCACCGCGGGTGGGTGCGGGATCGTGACTCCTGCACACGTAACACTTTCCTCCGCCCTCACGTCACGCAGGGAGGCTCCTGAGCTTCTCCCGTGGCTGCCTCGTGTCTAAGCGTCTTTCAAGCGCTTTTTTTTAAATACATTTTTGTGAGTGGAGGTGTGCCAGGAAAGAATTCCTTGCTGCTTCTCGGTGCACCCACTTTTGGCCCCCAGGAGCCAGGTCTTGGCGAAGGTGGCTTGGTATTTCCTGGGTGACTGAGAAAGGCATTTCGTGCTTCTGCCAGGGCTGAGCTGACTCGTGAGCTCAATAGAAATGGTCAAATTATGTGTCTAATCAAAGCAATTAGTTTTCTAGATGATTTAAGACCAGTATCTTCAGTGTTGAGTTAAAAGCCACGTTGGCTGTTGCTAATGAACTGCAGGGTACATCAGTCCTAGACTTGCAGAACTGTAGAACAACAGCAAGTTAGACTTGACATAAGAAGAGTGTGGCACTAGTCTGGCTATTCTGCCAGTTCAGATAGAGACTATTTAGGTGTTTGGGAAAAAATATATTCAGATTTAGCTGAATTGTAAAAACAGTTTAGAAGTTACAACAGCGGCTGCCTGAACTCTGGCTGGTTTCCTGTTGCTATCTCCCTGAGCTGGGAGAATTTATTTCTGAAAGAAGGGGTTCTGCTGACAGGTTCATGTTTGGAAATGGGAGGAACCTACCTTAACTAGAGACTGTGTGTCAACAAGGCAGACAGCCTCAGCGGTTTGTCACCTTCCTCAGCCTTTCCAAGTGATCCTCAGACTGTTCACAGTCAGCAATAAAGTAACTAATTCCTGGATCAGCCTCCTTTTCCCATCTCTTGGGTCGTTCTTTGATCAGCACTTTACATGCAAGTGGAACAAATTACTTGTTTTTTAAAACTGGGAAGAGCTGCTCAGCACAATAAGCAGAGATTATAACCATTCAAAATTGTTCTTCTTAGGTTTAGGTTGAACATTAGGAAGAAGTCCTTCACAGAAGGAGTGATTGCGCTTTGGAATGGGCTGCCCAGGAAGGTGGTGCAGTCACTGTCCCTGGGGGTGTTTAAGGAAAGACTGGATGCAGCACTCAGTGCCATGGTCTAGTTGACAAGATGGTGTTGGGTCATAGGTTGGACTCAGTGATGTCAGAGGCCTTTTCCAATCTTAATTCTGTGATTCTGTGAATGTTCTGCTTCTCACACCAGTTTGGTTTAGCATCATTACAGATATTGGGATATAAGGGATTTCATTCACTGG